>NW_027288762.1:0-300000 GCF_037038585.1 Patagioenas fasciata | reverse complement strand
TGCAAAGATCTCTCCATAAGGATGGGTTTTATACTCTACTTCCACAATCTGCTGGCAGTACAAAAGAATAAGCGGCAGATCTCCTTAGGCTGAGTCACGGTGCTTTGCTCCTAAGACCATGCATACCATGGGAATATTTCAGCATTTCTGCTCTGGTTTTCAGTGTATTACACCAAAACACCCACCTGATGACGTCATTTCAAGAGCAACAGCAGCAATTTGCAGAATTCAGCTTCTTTGGGGAACTGAGAAATTGCTGAGCTGACACCAAGTCCTGCTGTGTCCCTGTCACCCGCAGAGTGCCCGCATCGTCACCACGGTAGCGGGCATTGTGACAAAGGTTCTATGTCAGCTGGGTGTGGCAGCCGAGCGCCCCCTAGGGGAGGGGGAGCCTGTCAGCCCCGGGCCTGTCACTGCCTGCTGTCTCCCCCCTCAGCAGCGAGGCCTCTGAAAAGTTTCCAAAACATCCCCAGACTTGGGTCCAGCATGGCCAAAAGTCTCCAAGAGACAAGTCGGAAAGAAGGATATGGAACAAAGGGAGAAAGCGAAGGGAGCAAGCCAAAGGGAGGGAAGAGGAAAATCTAGTGCCGGGCTGCAGGACTGAAATGGAGGAATGGAAAGACAAAAGCCAGGAAGCAGGAGAGTTTGAGAAAAGGAGAGAGGAAAGAAGAGACATGCAGCCAGACGAGGGGTTAGTGAGAGAGGCTGGGACAGAGAACAGGATGAGAAGAAAATAAGGCAAGACAAAATACGCCAAAGGACGTTTCCTTGCTTTATATTTTCTACCACATTCATCTGGAGACGAGGAGAAAAGCCATCAGACCTGATGGATTAGGCCCAATCAAAAACCCCGGCTACTTGCGACACTTAGACTAAGCCTAAAATGCAAAGATCTCTCCATAAGGATGGGTTTTATACTCTACTTCCACAATCTGCTGGCAGTACAAAAGAATAAGCGGCAGATCTACTTAGGCTGAGTCACGGTGCTTTGCTCCTAACACCATGCATACCATGGGAATATTTCAGCATTTCTGCTCTGGTTTTCAGTGTATTACACCAAAACACCCACCTGATGACATCATTTCAAGAGCAACAGCAGCAATTTGCAGAATTCAGCTTCTTTGGGGAACTGAGAAATTGCTGAGCTGACACCAAGTCCTGCTGTGTCCCTGTCACCCGCAGAGTGCCCGCATCCTCACCACGGTGGCGGGCATTGTGACAAAGGTTCTATGTCAGCTGGGTGTGGCAGCCGAGCGCCCCCTAGGGGAGGGGGAGCCTGTCAGCCCCGGGCCTGTCACTGCCTGTTGTCTCCCCTGTCACCAGCGAGGCCTCTGAAAAGTTTCCAAAACATCCCCAGACTTGGGTCCAGCGTGGCCAAAAGTCTCCAAGAGACAAGTCGGAAAGAAGGATATGGAACAAAGGGAAAAAGCGAAGGGAGCAAGCCAAAGGGAGAGAAGAGGAAAATCTAGTGCCGGGCTGCAGGACTGAAATGGAGGAATGGAAAGACAAAAGCCAGGAAGCAGGAGAGTTTGAGAAAAGGAGAGAGGAAAGAAGAGACATGCAGCCAGACGAGGGCTTAGTGAGACAGGCTGGCACAGAGAACAGGATGAGAAGGAAATAAGGCAAGGCAAAATATGCCAAAGGACGTTTCCGTGCTTTATATTTCCTACCACATTCATCTGGAGACAAGGAGGAAAGCCATCAGACCTGATGGATTAGGCCCAATCAAAAACCCCGGCTACTTGAGACACTTAGACTAAGCCTAAAATGCAAAGATCTCTCCATAAGGATGGGTTTTATACTCTACTTCCACAATCTGCTGGCAGTACAAAAGAATAAGCGGCAGATCTCCTTAGGCTGAGTCACGGTGCTTTGCTCCTAAGACCATGCATACCATGGGAATATTTCAGCATTTCTGCTCTGGTTTTCAGTTTATTATACAAAAACACCCACCTGATGACGTCATTTCAAGAGCAACAGCAGC
This sequence comes from Patagioenas fasciata, assembly GCF_037038585.1. Classification (NCBI taxonomy): domain Eukaryota; kingdom Metazoa; phylum Chordata; class Aves; order Columbiformes; family Columbidae; genus Patagioenas; species Patagioenas fasciata. The sequence goes on along the minus strand of NW_027288762.1, from coordinate 298,016 downwards.
AATTTGTAGAATTCAGCTTCTTTGGGGAACTCAGAAATTGCTGAGATGACACCAAGTCCTGCTGTGTCCCTGTCACCCGCAGAGTGCCCGCATCCTCACCACGGCGGCGGGCATTGTGACAAAGGTTCTATGTCAGATGGGTGTGGCAGCCGAGCGCCCCTAGGGGAGGGGGAGCCTGTCAGCCCCGGGCCTGTCACTGCCTGCTGTCTCCCCCCTCAGCAGCGAGGCCCCTGAAAAGTTTCCAAAACATCCCCAGACTTGGGTCGAGTGTGGCCAAAAGTCTCCAAGAGACAAGTCGGAAAGAAGGATATGGAACAAAGGGAGAAAGCGAAGGGAGCAAGCCAAAGGGAGGGAAGAGGAAAATCTAGTGCCGGGCTGCAGGACTGAAATGGAGGAAAGACAAAAGCCAGGAAGCAGGAGAGTTTGAGAAAAGGAGAGAGGAAAGAAGAGACATGCAGCCAGACGAGGGCTTAGTGAGAGAGGCTGGCACAGAGAACAGGATGAGAAAGAAATAAGGCAAGACAAAATACGCCAAAGGACGTTTCCTTGCTTTATATTTTCTACCACATTCATCTGGAGACGAGGAGGAAAGCCATCAGACCTGATGGATTAGGCCCAATCAAAAACCCCGGCTACTTGCGACACTTAGACTAAGCCTAAAATGCAAAGATCTCTCCATAAGGATGGGTTTTATACTCTACTTCCACAATCTGCTGGCAGTACAAAAGAATAAGCGGCAGATCTCCTTAGGCTGAGTCACGGTGCTTTGCTCCTAAGACCATGCATACCATGGGAATATTTCAGCATTTCTGCTCTGGTTTTCAGTGTATTACACCAAAACACCCACCTGATGACATCATTTCAAGAGCAACAGCAGCAATTTGCAGAATTCAGCTTCTTTGGGGAACTGAGAAATTGCTGAGCTGACACCAAGTCCTGCTGTGTCCCTGTCACCCGCAGAGTGCCCACATCCTCACCACGGTAGCGGGCATTGTGACAAAGGTTCTATGTCAGCTGGGTGTGGCAGCCGAGCGCCCCCTAGGGGAGGGGGAGCCTGTCAGCCCCGGGCCTGTCACTGCCTGCTGTCTCCCCCCTCAGCAGCGAGGCCCCTGAAAAGTTTCCAAAACATCCCCAGACTGGGGTCCAGCGTGGCCAAAAGTCTCCAAGAGACAAGTCGGAAAGAAGGATATGGAACAAAGGGAGAAAGCGAAGGGAGCAAGACAAAGGGAGGGAAGAGGAATAACTAGTGCCGGGCTGCAGGAATGAAATGGAGGAATGGAAAGACAAAACCCAGGAAGCAGGAGAGTTTGAGAAAAGGAGAGAGGAAAGAAGAGACATGCAGCCAGACGAGGGCTTAGTGAGAGAGGCTGGGACAGAGAACAGGATGAGAAGGAAATAAGGCAAGGCAAGGCTGGGCCAAAGGACGTTTCCTTGTTTTATATTTTCTACCACATTCATCTGGAGACGAGGAGGAAAGCCATCAGACCTGATGGATTAGGCCCAATCAAAATCCCCGGCTACTTGAGACACTTAGACTAAGCCTAAAATGCAAAGATCTCTCCATAAGGATGGGTTTTATACTCTACTTCCACAATCTGCTGGCAGTACAAAAGAATAAGCGGCAGATCTACTTAGGCTGAGTCACGGTGCTTTGCTCCTAAGACCATGCATATCATGGGAATATTTCAGCATTTCTGCTCTGGTTTTCAGTGTATTACACCAAAACACGCACCTGATGACGTCATTTCAAGAACAACAGCAGCAATTTGCAGAATTCAGCTTCTTTGGGGAACTGAGAAATTGCTGAGCTGACACCAAGTCCTGCTGTGTCCCTGTCACCCGCAGAGTGCCCGCATCCTCACCACGGTAGCGGGCATTGTCACAAAGGTTCTATGTCAGCTGGGTGTGGCAGCCGAGCGCCCCCTAGGAAAGGGGGAGCCTGTCAGCCCCGGGCCTGTCACTGCCTGTTGTCTCCCCTGTCACCAGCGAGGCCTCTGAAAAGTTTCCAAAACATCCCCAGACTTGGGTCCAGCGTGGCCAAAAGTCTCCAAGAGACAAGTCGGAAAGAAGGATATGGAACAAAGGGAAAAAGCGAAGGGAGCAAGCCAAAGGGAGGGAAGAGGAAAATCTAGTGCCGGGCTGCAGGACTGAAATGGAGGAATGGAAAGACAAAAGCCAGGAAGCAGGAGAGTTTGAGAAAAGGAGAGAGGAAAGAAGAGACATGCAGCCAGATGAGGGCTTAGTGAGAGAGGCTGGGACAGAGAACAGGATGAGAAGGAAATAAGGCAAGACAAAATACGCCAAAGGACGTTTCCTTGCTTTATATTTTCTACCACATTCATCTGGAGACGAGGAGGAAAGCCATCAGACCTGATGGATTAGGCCCAATCAAAAACCCCGGCTACTTGAGACACTTAGACTAAGCCTAAAATGCAAAGATCTCTCCATAAGGATGGGTTTTATACTCTACTTCCACAATCTGCTGGCAGTACAAAAGAATAAGCGGCAGATCTCCTTAGGCTGAGTCACGGTGCTTTGCTCCTAAGACCATGCATACCATGGGAATATTTCAGCATTTCTGCTCTGGTTTTCAGTGTATTACACAAAAACACCCACCTGATGACGTCATTTCAAGAGCAACAGCAGCAACTGGCAGAATTCAGCTTCTTTGGGGAACTGAGAAATTGCTGAGCTGACACCAAGTCCTGCTGTGTCCCTGTCACCCGCAGAGTGCCCACATCCTCACCACTGTAGCGGGCATTGTGACAAAGGTTCTATGTCAGCTGGGTGTGGCAGCCGAGCGCCCCCTAGGGGTGGGGGAGCCTGTCAGCCCTGGGCCTGTCACTGCCTGCTGTCTCCCCCCTCGGCAGCGAGGCCTCTGAAAAGTTTCCAAAAGATCCCCAGACTTGGGTCCAGCGTGGCCAAAAGTCTCCAAGAGACAAGTCGGAAAGAAGGATATGGAACAAAGGGAGAAAGGGAAGGGAGCAAGCCAAAGGGAGGGAAGAGGAAAATCTAGTGCTGAGCTGCAGGACTGAAATGGAGGAATGCAAAGACAAAAGCCAGGAAGCAGGAGAGTTTGAGAAAAGGAGAGAGGAAAGAAGAGACATGCAGCCAGACGAGGGCTTAGTGAGAGAGGCTGGCACAGAGAACAGGATGAGAAGGAAATAAGGCAAGGCAAGGCTGGGCCAAAGGACGTTTCCTTGCTTTATATTTTCTACCACATTCATCTGGAGACGAGGAGAAAAGCCATCAGACCTGATGGATTAGGCCCAATCAAAAATCCCGGCTACTTGAGACACTTAGACTAAGCCTAAAATGCAAAGATCTCTCCATAAGGATGGGTTTTATACTCTACTTCCACAATCTGCTGGCAGTACAAAAGAATAAGCGGCAGATCTACTTAGGCTGAGTCACGGTGCTTTGCTCCTAAGACCATGCATACCATGGGAATATTTCAGCATTTCTGCTCTGGTTTTCAGTGTATTACACCAAAACACCCACCTGATGACATCATTTCAAGAGCAACAGCAGCAATTTGCAGAATTCAGCTTCTTTGGGGAACTGAGAAATTGCTGAGCTGACACCAAGTCCTGCTGTGTCTCTGTCACCCACGGAGTGCCCGCATCCTCACCACGGTAGCGCACATTGTGACAAAGGTTCTATGTCAGGTCGGTGTGACAGCCGAGCGCCCCCTAGGGGAGGGGGAGCCTGTCAGCCCCGGGCCTGTCACTGCCTGCTGTCTCCCCCCTCAGCAGCGAGGCCTCTGAAAAGTTTCCAAAACATCCCCAGACTTGGGTCCAGCGTGGCCAAAAGTCTCCAAGAGACAAGTCGGATAGAAGGATATGGAACAAAGCGAGAAAGCGAAGGGAGCAAGCCAAAGGGAGGGAAGAGGAAAATCTAGTGCCGGGCTGCAGGACTGAAATGGAGGAATGGAAAGACAAAAGCCAGGAAGCAGGAGAGTTTGAGAAAAGGAGAGAGGAAAGAGGAGACATGCAGCCAGACGAGGGCTTAGTGAGAGAGGCTGGGACAGAGAACAGGATGAGAAGGAAATAAGGCAAGGCAAGGCTGGGCCAAAGGACGTTTCCTTGCTTTATATTTTCTACCACATTCATCTGGAGACGAGGAGGAAAGCCATCAGACCTGATGGATTAGGCCCAATCAAAAACCCCGGCTACTTGAAACACTTAGACTAAGCCTAAAATGCAAAGATCTCTCCATAAGGATGGGTTTTATACTCTACTTCCACAATCTGCTGGCAGTACAAAAGAATAAGCGGCAGATCTCCTTAGGCTGAGTCACGGTGCTTTGCTCCTAAGACCATGCATACCATGGGAATATTTCAGCATTTCTGCTCTGGTTTTCAGTGTATTACACCAAAACACCCACCTGATGACATCATTTCAAGAGCAACAGCAGCAATTTGCAGAATTCAGCTTCTTTGGGGAACTGAGAAATTGCTGAGCTGACACCAAGTCCTGCTGTGTCCCTGTCACCCGCAGAGTGCCCGCATCCTCACCACGGTAGCGGGCATTGTGACAAAGGTTCTATGTCAGCTGGGTGTGGCAGCCGAGCGCCCCCTAGGGGAGGGGTAGCCTGTCAGCCCCGGGCCTGTCACTGCCTGCTGTCTCCCCCCTCAGCAGCGAGGCCTCTGAAAAGTTTCCAAAACATCCCCAGACTTGGGTCCAGCATGGCCAAAAGTCTCCAAGAGACAAGTCGGAAAGAAGGATATGGAACAAAGGGAGAAAGCGAAGGGAGCAAGCCAAAGGGAGGGAAGAGGAAAATCTAGTGCCGGGCTGCAGGACTGAAATGGAGGAATGGAAAGACAAAAGCCAGGAAGCAGGAGAGTTTGAGAAAAGGAGAGAGGAAAGAAGAGACATGCAGCCAGACGAGGGCTTAGTGAGACAGGCTGGGACAGAGAACAGGATGAGAAGAAAATAATGCAAGACAAAATACGCCAAAGGACGTTTCCTTGCTTTATATTTTCTACCACATTCATCTGGAGACGAGGAGGAAAGCCATCAGACCTGATGGATTAGGCCCAATCAAAAACCCCGGCTACTTGCGACACTTAGACTAAGCCTAAAATGCAAAGATCTCTCCATAAGGATGGGTTTTATACTCTACTTCCACAATCTGCTGGCAGTACAAAAGAATAAGCGGCAGATCTACTTAGGCTGAGTCACGGTGCTTTGCTCCTAACACCATGCATACCATGGGAATATTTCAGCATTTCTGCTCTGGTTTTCAGTGTATTACACCAAAACACCCACCTGATGACATCATTTCAAGAGCAACAGCAGCAATTTGCAGAATTCAGCTTCTTTGGGGAACTGAGAAATTGCTGAGCTGACACCAAGTCCTGCTGTGTCCCTGTCACCCGCACAGTGCCCGCATCCTCACCACAGTGGCGGGCATTGTGACAAAGGTTCTATGTCAGCTGGGTGTGGCAGCCGAGCGCCCCCTAGGGGAGGGGGAGCCTGTCAGCCCCGGGCCTGTCACTGCCTGTTGTCTCCCCTGTCACCAGCGAGGCCTCTGAAAAGTTTCCAAAACATCCCCAGACTTGGGTCCAGCGTGGCCAAAAGTCTCCAAGAGACAAGTCGGAAAGAAGGATATGGAACAAAGGGAAAAAGCGAAGGGAGCAAGCCAAAGGGAGAGAAGAGGAAAATCTAGTGCCGGGCTGCAGGACTGAAATGGAGGAATGGAAAGACAAAAGCCAGGAAGCAGGAGAGTTTGAGAAAAGGAGAGAGGAAAGAAGAGACATGCAGCCAGACGAGGGCTTAGTGAGACAGGCTGGCACAGAGAACAGGATGAGAAGGAAATAAGGCAAGGCAAAATATGCCAAAGGACGTTTCCGTGCTTTATATTTCCTACCACATTCATCTGGAGACAAGGAGGAAAGCCATCAGACCTGATGGATTAGGCCCAATCAAAAACCCCGGCTACTTGAGACACTTAGACTAAGCCTAAAATGCAAAGATCTCTCCATAAGGATGGGTTTTATACTCTACTTCCACAATCTGCTGGCAGTACAAAAGAATAAGCGGCAGATCTACTTAGGCTGAGTCACGGTGCTTTGCTCCTAAGACCATGCATACCATGGGAATATTTCAGCATTTCTGCTCTGGTTTTCAGTTTATTATACAAAAACACCCACCTGATGACGTCATTTCAAGAGCAACAGCAGCAATTTGTAGAATTCAGCTTCTTTGGGGAACTCAGAAATTGCTGAGATGACACCAAGTCCTGCTGTGTCCCTGTCACCCGCAGAGTGCCCGCATCCTCACCACGGCGGCGGGCATTGTGACAAAGGTTCTATGTCAGATGGGTGTGGCAGCCGAGCGCCCCTAGGGGAGGGGGAGCCTGTCAGCCCCGGGCCTGTCACTGCCTGCTGTCTCCCCCCTCAGCAGCGAGGCCCCTGAAAAGTTTCCAAAACATCCCCAGACATGGGTCGAGTGTGGCCAAAAGTCTCCAAGAGACAAGTCGGAAAGAAGGATATGGAACAAAGGGAGAAAGCGAAGGGAGCAAGCCAAAGGGAGGGAAGAGGAAAATCTAGTGCCGGGCTGCAGGACTGAAATGGAGGAAAGACAAAAGCCAGGAAGCAGGAGAGTTTGAGAAAAGGAGAGAGGAAAGAAGAGACATGCAGCCAGACGAGGGCTTAGTGAGAGAGGCTGGCACAGAGAACAGGATGAGAAAGAAATAAGGCAAGACAAAATACGCCAAAGGACGTTTCCTTGCTTTATATTTTCTACCACATTCATCTGGAGACGAGGAGGAAAGCCATCAGACCTGATGGATTAGGCCCAATCAAAAACCCCGGCTACTTGCGACACTTAGACTAAGCCTAAAATGCAAAGATCTCTCCATAAGGATGGGTTTTATACTCTACTTCCACAATCTGCTGGCAGTACAAAAGAATAAGCGGCAGATCTCCTTAGGCTGAGTCACCGTGCTTTGCTCCTAAGACCATGCATACCATGGGAATATTTCAGCATTTCTGCTCTGGTTTTCAGTGTATTACACCAAAACACCCACCTGATGACATCATTTCAAGAGCAACAGCAGCAATTTGCAGAATTCAGCTTCTTTGGGGAACTGAGAAATTGCTGAGCTGACACCAAGTCCTGCTGTGTCCCTGTCACCCGCACAGTGCCCGCATCCTCACCACGGCAGCAGGCATTGTGACAAAGGTTCTATGTCAGGTGGGTGTGGAAGCCGAGCGCCCCCTAGGAGAGTGGGAGCCTGTCAGCCGTGGGCCTGTCACTGCCTGCTGTCTCCCCCCTCTGCAGCAAGGCCTCTGAAAAGTTTCCAAAACATCCCCAGACTGGAGTCCAGCGTGGCCAAAAGTCTCCAAGAGACAAGTCGGAAAGAAGGATATGGAACAAAGGGAGAAAGCGAAGGGAGCAAGCCAAAGGGAGGGAAGAGGAATATCTAGTGCCGGGCTGCAGGACTGAAATGGAGGAATGGAAAGACAAAAGCCAGGAAGCAGGAGAGTTTGAGAAAAGGAGAGAGGAAAGAGGAGACATGCAGCCAGACGAGGGCTTAGTGAGAGAGGCTGGGACAGAGAACAGGATGAGAAGGAAATAAGGCAAGGCAAGGCTGGGCCAAAGGACGTTTCCTTGCTTTATATTTTCTACCACATTCATCTGGAGACGAGGAGGAAAGCCATCAGACCTGATGGATTAGGCCCAATCAAAATCCCCGGCTACTTGAGACACTTAGACTAAGCCTAAAATGCAAAGATCTCTCCATAAGGATGGGTTTTATACTCTACTTCCACAATCTGCTGGCAGTACAAAAGAATAAGCGGCAGATCTCCTTAGGCTGAGTCACGGTGCTTTGCTCCTAAGACCATGCATACCATGGGAATATTTCAGCATTTCTGCTCTGGTTTTCAGTGTATTACACCAAAACACCCACCTGATGACGTCATTTCAAGAGCAACAGCAGCAATTTGCAGAATTCAGCTTCTTTGGGGAACTGAGAAATTGCTGAGCTGACACCAAGTCCTGCTGTGTCCTTGTCACCCGCAGAGTGCCCGCATCCTCACCACGGCAGCGGGCATTGTGACAAAGGTTCTATGTCAGGTGGGTGTGGCAGCCGAGCGTCCCCTAGGGGTGTGGGAGCCTGTCAGCCGCGGGCCTGTCACTGCCTGCTGTCTCCCCCCTCAGCAGCAAGGCCTCTGAAAAGTTTCCAAAACATCCCCAGACTGGGGTCCAGCGTGGCCAAAAGTCTCCAAGAGACAAGTCGGAAAAAAGGATATGGAACAAAGGGAGAAAGCGAAGGGAGCAAGCCAAAGGGAGGGAAGAGGAATATCTAGTGCCGGGCTGCAGGACTGAAATGGAGGAATGGAAAGACAAAAGCCAGGAAGCAGGAGAGTTTGAGAAAAGGAGAGAGGAAAGAGGAGACATGCAGCCAGACGAGGGGTTAGTGAGAGAGGCTGGCACAGTGAACAGGATGAGAAGAAAATAAGGCAAGGCAAGGCTGGGCCAAAGGACGTTTCCTTGCTTTATATTTTCTACCACATTCATCTGGAGACGAGGAGGAAAGCCATCAGACCTGATGGATTAGGCCCAATCAAAAACCCCGGCTACTTGAAACACTTAGACTAAGCCTAAAATGCAAAGATCTCTCCATAAGGATGGGTTTTATACTCTACTTCCACAATCTGCTGGCAGTACAAAAGAATAAGCGGCAGATCTCCTTAGGCTGAGTCACGGTGCTTTGCTCCTAAGACCATGCATACCATGGGAATATTTCAGCATTTCTGCTCTGGTTTTCAGTGTATTACACCAAAACACCCACCTGATGACGTCATTTCAAGAGCAACAGCAGCAATTTGCAGAATTCAGCTTCTTTGGGGAACTGAGAAATTGCTGAGCTGACACCAAGTCCTGCTGTGTCCCTGTCACCCGCAGAGTGCCCGCATCCTCACCACGGTAGTGGGCATTGTGACAAAGGTTCTATGTCAGCTGGGTGTGGCAGCCGAGCGCCCCCTAGGGGAGGGGGAGCCTGTCAGCCCCGGGCCTGTCACTGCCTGCTGTCTCCCCCCTCAGCAGCGAGGCCTCTGAAAAGTTTCCAAAACATCCCCAGACTTGGGTCCAGCATGGCCAAAAGTCTCCAAGAGACAAGTCGGAAAGAAGGATATGGAACAAAGGGAGAAAGCGAAGGGAGCAAGCCAAAGGGAGGGAAGAGGAAAATCTAGTGCCGGGCTGCAGGACTGAAATGGAGGAATGGAAAGACAAAAGCCAGGAAGCAGGAGAGTTTGAGAAAAGGAGAGAGGAAAGAAGAGACATGCAGCCAGACGAGGGGTTAGTGAGACAGGCTGGGACAGAGAACAGGATGAGAAGAAAATAAGGCAAGACAAAATACGCCAAAGGACGTTTCCTTGCTTTATATTTTCTACCACATTCATCTGGAGACGAGGAGGAAAGCCATCAGACCTGATGGATTAGGCCCAATCAAAAACCCCGGCTACTTGCGACACTTAGACTAAGCCTAAAATGCAAAGATCTCTCCATAAGGATGGGTTTTATACTCTACTTCCACAATCTGCTGGCAGTACAAAAGAATAAGCGGCAGATCTCCTTAGGCTGAGTCACGGTGCTTTGCTCCTAAGACCATGCATACCATGGGAATATTTCAGCATTTCTGCTCTGGTTTTCAGTGTATTACACCAAAACACCCACCTGATGACATCATTTCAAGAGCAACAGCAGCAATTTGCAGAATTCAGCTTCTTTGGGGAACTGAGAAATTGCTGAGCTGACACCAAGTCCTGCTGTGTCCCTGTCACCCGCAGAGTGCCCGCATCCTCACCACGGTGGCGGGCATTGTGACAAAGGTTCTATGTCAGCTGGGTGTGGCAGCCGAGCGCCCCCTAGGGGAGGGGGAGCCTGTCAGCCCCGGGCCTGTCACTGCCTGTTGTCTCCCCTGTCACCAGCGAGGCCTCTGAAAAGTTTCCAAAACATCCCCAGACTTGGGTCCAGCGTGGCCAAAAGTCTCCAAGAGACAAGTCGGAAAGAAGGATATGGAACAAAGGGAAAAAGCGAAGGGAGCAAGCCAAAGGGAGAGAAGAGGAAAATCTAGTGCCGGGCTGCAGGACTGAAATGGAGGAATGGAAAGACAAAAGCCAGGAAGCAGGAGAGTTTGAGAAAAGGAGAGAGGAAAGAAGAGACATGCAGCCAGACGAGGGCTTAGTGAGACAGGCTGGCACAGAGAACAGGATGAGAAGGAAATAAGGCAAGGCAAAATATGCCAAAGGACGTTTCCGTGCTTTATATTTCCTACCACATTCATCTGGAGACAAGGAGGAAAGCCATCAGACCTGATGGATTAGGCCCAATCAAAAACCCCGGCTACTTGAGACACTTAGACTAAGCCTAAAATGCAAAGATCTCTCCATAAGGATGGGTTTTATACTCTACTTCCACAATCTGCTGGCAGTACAAAAGAATAAGCGGCAGATCTCCTTAGGCTGAGTCACGGTGCTTTGCTCCTAAGACCATGCATACCATGGGAATATTTCAGCATTTCTGCTCTGGTTTTCAGTTTATTATACAAAAACACCCACCTGATGACGTCATTTCAAGAGCAACAGCAGCAATTTGTAGAATTCAGCTTCTTTGGGGAACTCAGAAATTGCTGAGATGACACCAAGTCCTGCTGTGTCCCTGTCACCCGCAGAGTGCCCGCATCGTCACCACGGCGGCGGGCATTGTGACAAAGGTTCTATGTCAGATGGGTGTGGCAGCCGAGCGCCCCTAGGGGAGGGGGAGCCTGTCAGCCCCGGGCCTGTCACTGCCTGCTGTCTCCCCCCTCAGCAGCGAGGCCCCTGAAAAGTTTCCAAAACATCCCCAGACATGGGTCGAGTGTGGCCAAAAGTCTCCAAGAGACAAGTCGGAAAGAAGGATATGGAACAAAGGGAGAAAGCGAAGGGAGCAAGCCAAAGGGAGGGAAGAGGAAAATCTAGTGCCGGGCTGCAGGACTGAAATGGAGGAAAGACAAAAGCCAGGAAGCAGGAGAGTTTGAGAAAAGGAGAGAGGAAAGAAGAGACATGCAGCCAGACGAGGGCTTAGTGAGAGAGGCTGGCACAGAGAACAGGATGAGAAAGAAATAAGGCAAGACAAAATACGCCACAGGACGTTTCCTTGCTTTATATTTTCTACCACATTCATCTGGAGACGAGGAGGAAAGCCATCAGACCTGATGGATTAGGCCCAATCAAAAACCCCGGCTACTTGCGACACTTAGACTAAGCCTAAAATGCAAAGATCTCTCCATAAGGATGGGTTTTATACTCTACTTCCACAATCTGCTGGCAGTACAAAAGAATAAGCGGCAGATCTCCTTAGGCTGAGTCACGGTGCTTTGCTCCTAAGACCATGCATACCATGGGAATATTTCAGCATTTCTGCTCTGGTTTTCAGTGTATTACACCAAAACACCCACCTGATTACATCATTTCAAGAGCAACAGCAGCAATTTGCAGAATTCAGCTTCTTTGGGGAACTGAGAAATTGCTGAGCTGACACCAAGTCCTGCTGTGTCCCTGTCACCCGCACAGTGCCCGCATCCTCACCACGGCAGCAGGCATTGTGACAAAGGTTCTATGTCAGGTGGGTGTGGAAGCCGAGCGCCCCCTAGGAGAGTGGGAGCCTGTCAGCCGCGGGCCTGTCACTGCCTGCTGTCTCCCCCCTCTGCAGCAAGGCCTCTGAAAAGTTTCCAAAACATCCCCAGACTGGAGTCCAGCGTGGCCAAAAGTCTCCAAGAGACAAGTCGGAAAGAAGGATATGGAACAAAGGGAGAAAGCGAAGGGAGCAAGCCAAAGGGAGGGAAGAGGAATATCTAGTGCCGGGCTGCAGGACTGAAATGGAGGAATGGAAAGACAAAAGCCAGGAAGCAGGAGAGTTTGAGAAAAGGAGAGAGGAAAGAGGAGACATGCAGCCAGACGAGGGCTTAGTGAGAGAGGCTGGGACAGAGAACAGGATGAGAAGGAAATAAGGCAAGGCAAGGCTGGGCCAAAGGACGTTTCCTTGCTTTATATTTTCTACCACATTCATCTGGAGACGAGGAGGAAAGCCATCAGACCTGATGGATTAGGCCCAATCAAAATCCCCGGCTACTTGAGACACTTAGACTAAGCCTAAAATGCAAAGATCTCTCCATAAGGATGGGTTTTATACTCTACTTCCACAATCTGCTGGCAGTACAAAAGAATAAGCGGCAGATCTCCTTAGGCTGAGTCACGGTGCTTTGCTCCTAAGACCATGCATACCATGGGAATATTTCAGCATTTCTGCTCTGGTTTTCAGTGTATTACACCAAAACACCCACCTGATGACGTCATTTCAAGAGCAACAGCAGCAATTTGCAGAATTCAGCTTCTTTGGGGAACTGAGAAATTGCTGAGCTGACACCAAGTCCTGCTGTGTCCTTGTCACCCGCAGAGTGCCCGCATCCTCACCACGGCAGCGGGCATTGTGACAAAGGTTCTATGTCAGGTGGGTGTGGCAGCCGAGCGTCCCCTAGGGGTGTGGGAGCCTGTCAGCCGCGGGCCTGTCACTGCCTGCTGTCTCCCCCCTCAGCAGCAACGCCTCTGAAAAGTTTCCAAAACATCCCCAGACTGGGGTCCAGCGTGGCCAAAAGTCTCCAAGAGACAAGTCGGAAAAAAGGATATGGAACAAAGGGAGAAAGCGAAGGGAGCAAGCCAAAGGGAGGGAAGAGGAATATCTAGTGCCGGGCTGCAGGACTGAAATGGAGGAATGGAAAGACAAAAGCCAGGAAGCAGGAGAGTTTGAGAAAAGGAGAGAGGAAAGAGGAGACATGCAGCCAGACGAGGGGTTAGTGAGAGAGGCTGGCACAGTGAACAGGATGAGAAGAAAATAAGGCAAGGCAAGGCTGGGCCAAAGGACGTTTCCTTGCTTTATATTTTCTACCACATTCATCTGGAGACGAGGAGGAAAGCCATCAGACCTGATGGATTAGGCCCAAGCAAAAACCCCGGCTACTTGCGACACTTAGACCAAGCCTAAAATGCAAAGATCTCTCCATAAGGATGGGTTTTATACTCTACTTCCACAATCTGCTGGCAGTACAAAAGAATAAGCGGCAGATCTACTTAGGCTGAGTCACGGTGCTTTGCTCCTAAGACCATGCATACCATGGGAATATTTCAGCATTTCTGCTCTGGTTTTCAGTGTATTACACCAAAACACCCACCTGATGACATCATTTCAAGAGCAACAGCAGCAATTTGCAGAATTCAGCTTCTTTGGGGAACTGAGAAATTGCTGAGCTGACACCAAGTCCTGCTGTGTCCCTGTCACCCGCAGAGTGCCCACATCCTCACCACGGTAGCGGGCATTGTGACAAAGGTTCTATGTCAGGTGGGTGTGGCAGCCGAGCGCCCCCTAGGGGAGGGGGAGCCTGTCAGCCCCGGGCCTGTCACTGCCTGCTGTCTCCCCCCTCAGCAGCAAGGCCTCTGAAAAGTTTCCAAAACATCCCCAGACTGGGGTCCAGCGTGGCCAAAAGTCTCCAAGAGACAAGTCGGAAAGAAGGATATGGAACAAAGGGAGAAAGGGAAGGGAGCAAGCCAAAGGGAGGGAAGAGGAAAATCTAGTGCCGGGCTGCAGGACTGAAATGGAGGAATGGAAAGACAAAAGCCAGGAAGCAGGAGAGTTTGAGAAAAGGAGAGAGGAAAGAAGAGACATGCAGCCAGACGAGGGCTTAGTGAGAGAGGCTGGGACAGAGAACAGGATGAGAAGGAAATAAGGCAAGGCAAGGCTGGGCTAAAGGACGTTTCCTTGCTTTATATTTTCTACCACATTCATCTGGAGACGAGGAGGAATGCCATCAGACCTGATGGATTAGGCCCAATCAAAAACCCCGGCTACTTGAGACACTTAGACTAAGCCTAAAATGCAAAGATCTCTCCATAAGGATGGGTTTTATACTCTACTTCCACAATCTGCTGGCAGTACAAAAGAATAAGCGGCAGATCTACTTAGGCTGAGTCACGGTGGTTTGCTCCTAAGACCATGCATACCATGGGAATACTTCAGCATTTCTGCTCTGGTTTTCAGTGTATTACACCAAAACACCCACCTGATGACGTCATTTCAAGAGCAACAGCAGCAATTTGCAGAATTCAACTTCTTTGGGGAACTGAGAACTTGCTGAGCTGACACCAAGTCCTGCTGTGTCCCTGTCACCCGCAGAGTGCCCGCATCCTCACCACGGTAGCGGGCATTGTGACAAAGGTTCTATTTCAGCTGGGTGTGGCAGCCGAGCGCCCCCTAGGGGAGGGGGAGCCTGTCAGCCCCAGGCCTGTCACTGCCTGCTGTCCCCCCTGTCAGCCGCAAGGCCTCTGAAAAGTTTCCAAAACATCCCCAGACTTGGGTCCAGCGTGGCCAAAAGTCTCCAAGAGACAAGTCGGAAAGAAGGATATGGAACAAAGGAAGAAAGCAAAAGGAGCAAGCCAAAGGGAGGGAAGAGGAAAATCTAGTGCTGGGCTGCAGGACTGAAATGGAGGAATGGAAAGACAAAAGCCAGGAAGCAGGAGAGTTTGAGAAAAGGAGAGAGGAAAGAGGAGACATGCAGCCAGACGAGGGGTTAGTGAGAGAGGCTGGGACAGGGAACAGGATGAGAAGGAAATAAGGCAAGACAAAATACGCCAAAGGACGTTTCCTTGCTTTATATTTTCTACCACATTCATCTGGAGACGAGGAGGAAAGCCATCAGACCTGATGGATTAGGCCCAATCAAAAACCCCGGCTACTTGAGACACTTAGACTAAGCCTAAAATGCAAAGATCTCTCCATAAGGATGGGTTTTATACTCTACTTCCACAATCTGCTGGCAGTACAAAAGAATAAGCGGCAGATCTACTTAGGCTGAGTCACGGTGCTTTGCTCCTAAGACCATGCATACCATGGGAATATTTCAGCATTTCTGCTCTGGTTTTCAGTGTATTACACCAAAACACCCACCTGATGACATCATTTCAAGAGCAACAGCAGCAATTTGCAGAATTCAGCTTCTTTGGGGAACTCAGAAATTGCTGAGATGACACCAAGTCCTGCTGTGTCCCTGTCACCCGCAGAGTGCCCGCATCCTCACCACGGTGGCGGGCATTGTGACAAAGGTTCTATGTCAGCTGGGTGTGGCAGCCGAGCGCCCCCTAGGGGAGTGGGAGCCTGTAAGCCGCGGGCCTGTCACTGCCTGCTGTCTCCCCCCTCAGCAGCAACGCCTCTGAAAAGTTTCCAAAACATCCCCAGACTGGGGTCCAGCGTGGCCAAAAGTCTCCAAGAGACAAGTCGGAAAGAAGGATATGGAACAAAGGGAGAAAGCGAAGGGAGCAAGCCAAAGGGAGGGAAGAGGAATAACTAGTGCCGGGCTGCAGGACTGAAATGGAGGAATGGAAAGACAAAAGCCAGGAAGCAGGAGAGTTTGAGAAAAGGAGAGAGGAAAGAGGAGACATGCAGCCACACGAGGGCTTAGTGAGAGAGGCTGGGACAGAGAACAGGATGAGAAGGAAGTAAGGCAAGGCAAGGCTGGGCCAAAGGACGTTTCCTTGTTTTATATTTTCTACCACATTCATCTGGAGACGAGGAGGAAAGCCATCAGACCTGATGGATTAGGCCCAATCAAAATCCCCGGCTACTTGAGACACTTAGACTAAGCCTAAAATGCAAAGATCTCTCCATAAGGATGGGTTTTATACTCTACTTCCACAATCTGCTGGCAGTACAAAAGAATAAGCGGCAGATCTCCTTAGGCTGAGTCACGGTGCTTTGCTCCTAAGACCATGCATACCATGGGAATATTTCAGCATTTCTGCTCTGGTTTTCAGTGTATTACACCAAAACACCCACCTGATGACATCATTTCAAGAGCAACAGCAGCAATTTGCAGAATTCAGCTTCTTTGGGGAACTGAGAAATTGCTGAGCTGACACCAAGTCCTGCTGTGTCCCTGTCACCCGCAGAGTGCCCGCATCCTCACCACGGTAGCGGGCATTGTGACAAAGGTTCTATGTCAGCTGGGTGTGGCAGCCGAGCGCCCCCTAGGGGAGGGGGAGCCTGTCAGCCCCGGGCCTGTCACTGCCTGCTGTCTCCCCCCTCAGCAGAGAGGCCCCTGAAAAGTTTCCAAAACATCCCCAGACATGGGTCGAGCGTGGCCAAAAGTCTCCAAGAGACAAGTCGGAAAGAAGTATATGGAACAAAGGGAGAAAGCGAAGGGAGCAAGCCAAAGGGAGGGAAGAGGAAAATCTAGTGCCGGGCTGCAGGACTGAAATGGAGGAATGGAAAGACAAAAGCCAGGAAGCAGGAGAGTTTGAGAAAAGGAGAGAGGAAAGAAGAGACATGCAGCCAGACGAGGGGTTAGTGAGAGAGGCTGGGACAGAGAACAGGATGAGAAGAAAATAAGGCAAGACAAAATACGCCAAAGGACGTTTCCTTGCTTTATATTTTCTACCACATTCATCTGGAGACGAGGAGGAAAGCCATCAGACCTGATGGATTAGGCCCAATCAAAAACCCCGGCTACTTGAGACACTTAGACTAAGCCTAAAATGCAAAGATCTCTCCATAAGGATGGGTTTTATACTCTACTTCCACAATCTGCTGGCAGTACAAAAGAATAAGCAGCAGATCTACTTAGGCTGAGTCACGGTGCTTTGCTCCTAAGACCATCCATACCATGGGAATATTTCAGCATTTCTGCTCTGGTTTTCAGTGTATTACACCAAAACACCCACCTGATGACGTCATTTCAAGAACAACAGCAGCAATTTGCAGAATTCAGCTTCTTTGGGGAAATGAGAAATTGCTGAGCTGACACCAAGTCCTGCTGTGTCCCTGTCACTTGCAGAGTGCCCGCATCCTCACCAAGGTAGCGGGCATTGTGACAAAGGTTCTATGTCCGCTGGGTGTGGCAGCTGAGCGCCCCCTAGCGGAGGGGGAGCCTGTCAACCCTGGGCCTGTCACTGCCTGCTGTCCCCGCTGTCAGCAGCGAGGCCTCTGAAAAGTTTCCAAAACATCCCCAGACTTGGGTCCAGCGTGGCCAAAAGTCTCCAAGAGACAAGTCGGAAAGAAGGATATGGAACAAAGAGAGAAAGCGAAGGGAGCAAGCCACAGGGAGGGAAGAGGAAAATCTAGTGCCGGGCTGCAGGACTGAAATGGAGGAATGGAAAGACAAAAGCCAGGAAGCAGGAGAGTTTGAGAAAAGGAGAGAGGAAAGAAGAGACATGCAGCCAGACGAGGGGTTAGTGAGAGAGGCTGGCACAGAGAACAGGATGAGAAGGAAATAAGGCAAGACAAAATACGCCAAAGGACGTTTCCTTGCTTTATATTTTCTACCACATTCATCTGGAGACGAGGAGGAAAGCCATCAGACCTGATGGATTAGGACCAAGCAAAAACCCCGGCTACTTGAGACACTTAGACTAAGCCTAAAATGCAAAGATCTCTCCATAAGGATGGTTTCTATACTCTACTTCCACAATCTGCTGGCAGTACAAAAGAATAAGCGGCAGATCTCCTTAGGCTGAGTCACGGTGCTTTGCTCCTAAGACCATCCATACCATGGGAATATTTCAGCATTTCTGCTCTGGTTTTCAGTGTATTACACAAAAACACCCACCTGACGATGTCATTGCAAGAGCAACATCAGCAATTTGCAGAATTCAGCTTCTTTGGGGAACTCAGAAATTGCTGAGCTGACACCAAGTCCTGCTGTGTCCCTGTCACCCGCAGAGTGCCAGCATCCTCACCACGGTAGCGGGCATTGTGACAAAGGTTCTATGTCAGCTGGGTGTGGCAGCCGAGCGCCCCCTAGGGGAGGGGGAGCCTGTCAGCCCCGGGCCTGTCACTGCCTGCTGTCTCCCCCGTCAGCAGCGAGGCCTCTGAAAAGTTTCCAAAACATCCCCAGACTTGGGTCCAGCGTGGCCAAAAGTCTCCAAGAGACAAGTCGGAAAGAAGGATATGGAACAAAGGGAGAAAGCGAAGGGAGCAAGCCAAAGGGAGGGAAGAGGAAAATCTAGTGCCAGGCTGCAGGACTGAAATGGAGGAATGGAAAGGCAAAAGCCAGGAAGCAGGAGAGTTTGAGAAAAGGAGAGAGGAAAGAAGAGACATGCAGCCAGATGAAGGGTTAGTGAGAGAGGCTGGCACAGAGAACAGGATGAGAAGGAAATAAGGCAAGGCAAAATACGCCAAAGGACGTTTCCTTGCTTTATATTTTCTACCACATTCATCTGGAGACGAGGAGGAAAGCCATCAGACCTGATGGATTAAGCCAAATCAAAAACCCCGGCTACTTGAGACACTTAGACTAAGCCTAAAATGCAAAGATCTCTCCATAAGGATGGTTTTTGTACTCTACTTCCACAATCTGCTGGCAGTACAAAAGAATAAGTGGCAGATCTACTTAGGCTGAGTCACGGTGCTTTGCTCCTAAGACCATGCATACCATGGGAATATTTCAGCATTTCTGCTCTGGTTTTCAGTGTATTACACCAAAACACTCACCTGATGACGTCATTTCAAGAGCAACAGCAGCAATTTGCAGAATTCAGCTTCTTTGGGGAACTCAGAAATTGCTGAGCTGACACCAAGTCCTGCTGTGTCCCTGTCACCCGCAGAGTGCCCGCATCCTCACCACGGTAGCGGGCATTGTGACAAAGGTTCTATGTCAGCTGGGTGTGGCAGCCGAGCGCCCCCTAGGGCAGGGGGAGCCTGTCAGCCCCGGGCCTGTCACTGCCTGCTGTCTCCCCCCTCAGCAGCGAGGCCTCTGAAAAGTTTCCAAAACATCCCCAGACTTGGGTCCAGCGTGGCCAAAAGTCTCCAAGAGACAAGTCGGAAAGAAGGATATGGAACAAAGGGAGAAAGCGAAGGGAGCAAGCCAAAGGGAGGGAAGAGGAAAATCTAGTGCCGGGCTGCAGGACTGAAATGGAAGAATGGAAAGACAAAAGCCAGGAAGCAGGAGAGTTTGAGAAAAGGAGAGAGGAAAGAAGAGACATGCAGCCAGACGAGGGCTTAGTGAGACAGGCTGGGACAGAGAACAGGATGAGAAGGAAATAAGGCAAGGCAAAATACGCCAAAGGACGTTTCCTTGCTTTATATTTTCTAACACATTCATCTGGAGACAAGGAGGAAAGGCATCAGACCTGATGGATTAGGCCCAATGAAAAACCCCGGCTACTTGAGACACTTAGACTAAGCCTAAAATGCAAAGATCTCTCCATAAGGATGGGTTTTATACTCTACTTCCACAATCTGCTGGCAGTACAAAAGAATAAGCGGCAGATCTACTTAGGCTGAGTCACGGTGGTTTTGTGCAGAGACCATGCATACCATGGGAATATTTCAGCATTTCTGCTCTGGTTTTCAGTGTATTACACCAAAACACCCACCTGATGACATCATTTCAAGAGCAACAGCAGCGATTTGCAGAATTCATCTTCTTTAGGGAACTCAGAAATTGCTGAGCTGACACCAAGTCCTGCTGTGTCCCTGTCACCCGCAGAGTGCCCGCATCCTCACCAGGGTAGCGGGCATTGTGACAAAGGTTCTATGTCAGCTGGGTGTGGCAGCCGAGCGCCCCCTAGGGGAGGGGGAGCCTGTCAGCCCCGGGCCTGTCACTGCCTGCTGTCTCCCCGCTCAGCAGCGAGGCCTCTGAAAAGTTTCCAAAACATCCCCAGACTTGGATCCAGCGCGGCCAAAAGTCTCCAAGAGACAAGTCGGAAAGAAGTATATGGAACAAAGGGAGAAAGCGAAGGGAGCAAGCCAAAGGGAAGGAAGAGGAAAATCTAGTGCTGGGCTGCAGGACTGAAATGGAGGAATGGAAAGACAAAAGCCAGGAAGCAGGAGAGTTTGAGAAAAGGAGAGAGGAAAGAAGAGACAGGCAGCCAGACGAGGGGTTAGTGAGAGAGGCTGGGACAGAGAACAGGATGAGAAGGAAATAAGGCAAGGCAAAATACGCCAAAGGACGTTTCCTTGCTTTATATTTTCTACCACATTCATCTGGAGACGAGGAGGAAAGCCATCAGACCTGATGGATTAGGCCCAATCAAAAACCCCGGCTACTTGAGATACTTAGACTAAGCCTAAAATGCAAAGATCTCTCCATAAGGATGGGTTTTATACTCTACTTCCACAATCTGCTGGTAGTACAAGAGAATTAGCGGCAGATCTACTAAGGCTGAGTCACGGTGCTTTGCTCCTAAGACCATGCATACCATGGGAATATTTCAGCATTTCTGCCCTGGTTTTCAGTGTATTACACAAAAACACCCACCTGATGACGTCATTTTAAAAGCAACAGCAGCAATTTGCAGAATTCAGCTTCTTTGGGGAACTGAGAAATTGCTGAGCTGACACCAAGTCCTGCTGTGTCCCTGTCACCCGCAGAGTGCCCGCATCCTCACCACGGTAGCGGGCATTGTGACAAAGGTTCTATATCAGCTGGGTGTGGCAGCCGACCGCCTCCTAGGGGAGGGGGAGTCTGTCAGCCCCGGGCCTGTCACTGCCTGCTGTCCCCCCGTCACCAGCGAGGCCTCGGAAATATTTCCAAAACATCCCCAGACTTGAGTCCAGCGTGGCCAAAAGTCTCCAAGAGACAAGTCGGAAAGAAGGATATGGAACAAAGGGAGAAAGCGAAGGGAGCAAGCCAAAGGGAGGGAAGAGGAAAATCTAGTGCCGGGCTGCAGGACTGAAATGGAGGAATGGAAGGACAAAAGCCAGGAAGCAGGAGAGTTTGAGAAAAGGAGAGAGGAAAGAAGAGACATGCAGCCAGACGAGGGCTTAGTGAGACAGGCTGGGACAGAGAACAGGATGAGAAGGAAATAAGGCAAGGCAAGGCTGGGCCAAAGGATGTTTCCTTGCTTTATATTTTCTACCACATTCATCTGGAGACGAGGAGGAAAGCCATCAGACCTGATGGGTTAGGCCCAATCAAAAGCCCCGGCTACTTGAGACACTTAGACTAAGCATAAAATGCAAAGATCTCTCCATAAGGATGGGTTTTATACTCTACTGCCACAATCTGCTGGCAGTATAAAAGAATAAGCGGCAGATCTACTTAGGCTGAGTCACGGTGGTTTTGTGCAGAGACCATGCATACCATGGGAATATTTCAGCATTTCTGCTCTGGTTTTCAGTGTATTACACCAAAACACCCACCTGATGACATCATTTCAAGAGCAACAGCAGCGATTTGCAGAATTCAGCTTCTTTGGGGAACTCAGAAATTGCTGAGCTGACACCAAGTCCTGCTGTGTCCCTGTCACCCGCAGAGTGCCCGCATCCTCACCACAGTAGTGGGCATTGTGACAAAGGTTCTATGACAGCTGGGTGTGGCAGCTGAGCGCCCCCTAGGGCAGGGGGAGCCTGTCAGCCCCGGGCCTGTCACTGCCTGCTGTCTCCCCCCTCAGCAGCAAGGCCTCTGAAAAGTTTCCAAAACATCCCCAGACTTGGGTCCAGCGTGGCCAAAAGTCTCCAAGAGACAAGTCGGAAAGAAGGATATGGAACAAAGGGAGAAAGCGAAGGGAGCAAGCCAAAGGGAGGGAAGAGGAAAATCTAGTGCCGGGCTGCAGGACTGAAATGGAGGAATGGCAAGACAAAAGCCAGGAAGCAGGAGAGTTTGAGAAAAGGAGAGAGGAAAGAAGAGACATGCAGCCAGACGAGGGCTTAGTGAGAGAGGCTGGCACAGAGAACAGGATGAGAAGGAAATAAGGCAAGGCAAGGCTGGGCCAAAGGACGTTTCCTTGCTTTATATTTTCTACCACATTCATCTGGAGACGAGGAGGAAAGCCATCAGACCTGATGGATCAGGACCAATCAAAAACCCCGGCCACTTGAGACACTTAGACTAAGCCTAAAATGCAAAGATCTCTCCATAAGGATGGGTTTTATACTCTACTTCCACAATCTGCTGGCAGTACAAAAGAATAAGCGGCAGATCTCCTTAGGCTGAGTCACTGTGCTTTGCTCCTAAGACCATGCATACCATGGGAATATTTCAGCATTTCTGCTCTGGTTTTCAGTGTATTACACCAAAACACCCACCTGATGACATCATTCAAGAGCAACAGCAGCAATTTGCAGAATTCAGCTTCTTTGGGGAACTGAGAACTTGCTGAGCTGACACCAAGACCTGCTGTGTCCCTGTCACCCGCAGAGTGCCCGCATCCTCACCACGGTAGCGGGCATTGTGACAAAGGTTCTATGTCAGATGGGTGTGGCAGCCGAGCGCCCCCTAGGGGAGGGGGAGCCTGTCAGCCTCGGGCCTGTCACTGCCTGCTGTCTCCCCCCTTAGCAGCGAGGCCTCTGAAAATTTTCCAAAACATCCCCAGACTTGGGTCCAGCGTGGCCAAAAGTCTCCAAGAGACAAGTCGGAAGGAAGGATATGGAACAAAGGGAGAACGCGAAGGGAGCAAGGCAAAGGGAGGGAAGAGGAAAATCTAGTGCTGGGCTGCAGGACTGAAATGGAGGAATGGAAAGACAAAAGCCAGGAAGCAGGAGAGTTTGAGAAAAGGAGAGAGGAAAGAAGAGACATGCAGCCAGACGAGGGGTTAGTGAGAGAGGCTGGCACAGAGAACAGGATGAGAAGGAAATAAGGCAAGGCAAATTACGCCAAAGGACGTTTCCTTGCTTTATATTTTCTACCACATTCATCTGGAGACGAGGAGGAAAGCCATCAGACCTGATGGATTAGGCCCAATCAAAGACCCCGGCTACTTGAGACACTTAGACTAAGCCTAAAATGCAAAGATCTCTCCATAAGGATGGGTTTTACACTCTACTTCCACAATCTGCTGGCAGTACAAAAGAATAAGCGGCAGATCTCCTTAGGCTGAGTCACGGTGCTTTGCTCCTAACACCATGCATAGCATGGGAATATTTCAGCATTTCTGCTCTGGTTTTCAGTGTATTACACCAAAACACCCACCTGATGACATCATTGCAAGAGCAACAGCAGCAATTTGCAGAATTCAGCTTCTTTGGGGAACTGAGAAATTGCTGAGCTGACACCAAGTCCTGCTGTGTCCCTGTCACCCGCAGAGTGCCCGCATCCTCACCACGGTAGCGGGCATTGTGACAAAGGTTCTATGTCAGCTGGGTGTGGCAGCCGAGCGCCCCCTAGGGGAGGGGGAGCCTGTCAGCCCCGGGCCTGTCACTGCCTGCTGTCTCCCCCCTCAGCAGCGAGGCCTCTGAAAAGTTTCCAAAACATCCCCAGACTTGGGTCCAGCGTGGCCAAAAGTCTCCAAGAGACAAGTCGGAAAGAAGGATATGGAACAAAGGGAGAAAGCGAAGGGAGCAAGCCAAAGGGAGGGAAGAGGAAAATCTAGTGCCGGGCTGCAGGACTGAAATGGAGGAATGGAAAGACAAAAGCCAGGAAGCAGGAGAGTTTGAGAAAAGGAGAGAGGAAAGAAGAGACATGCAGCCAGACGAGGGGTTAGTGAGAGAGGCTGGCACAGAGAACAGGATGAGAACGAAATAAGGCAAGGCAAAATACGCCAAAGGACGTTTCCTTGCTTTATATTTTCTACCACATTCATCTGGAGACGAGGAGGAAAGCCATCAGACCTGATGGATTAAGCCAAATCAAAAACCCCGGCTACTTGAGACACTTAGACTAAGCCTAAAATGCAAAGATCTCTCCATAAGGATGGGTTTTATACTCTACTTCCACAATCTTCTGGCAGTACAAAAGAATAAGCGGCAGATCTCCTTAGGCTGAGTCACGGTGCTTTGCTCCTAAGACCATGCATACCATGGGAATATTTCAGCATTTCTGCTCTGGTTTTCAGTGTATTACACCAAAACACTCACCTGACGATGTCATTTCAAGAGCAACAGCAGCAATTTGCAGAATTCAGCTTCTTTGGGGAACTCAGAAATTGCTGAGCTGACACCAAGTCCTGCTGTGTCCCTGTCACCCGCAGAGTGCCCGCATCCTCACCACGGTAGCGGGCATTGTGACAAAGGTTCTATGTCAGCTGGGTGTGGCAGCCGAGCGCCCCCTAGGGGAGGGGGAGCCTGTCAGCCCCGGGCCTGTCACTGCCTGCTGTCTCCCCCCTCAGCAGCAAGGCCTCGGAAAAGTTTCCAAAACATCCCCAGACTTGGGTCCAGCGTGGCCAAAAGTCTCCAAGAGACAAGTCGGAAAGAAGGATATGGAACAAAGGGAGAAAGCGAAGGGAGCAAGCCAAAGGGAGGGAAGAGGAAAATCTAGTGCCGGGCTGCAGGACTGAAATGGAGGAATGGAAAGACAAAAGCCAGGAAGCAGGAGAGTTTGAGAAAAGGAGAGAGGAAAGAAGAGACATGCAGCCAGACGAGGGGTTAGTGAGACAGGCTGGGACAGAGAACAGGATGAGAAGGAAATAAGGCAAGGCAAATTACGCCAAAGGACGTTTGCTTGCTTTATATTTTCTACCACATTCATCTGGAGACGAGGAGGAAAGCCATCAGACCTGATGGATTAGGCCCAATCAAAAACCCCGGCTACTTGAGACACTTAGACTAAGCCTAAAATGCAAAGATCTCTCCATAAGGATGGTTTTTATACTCTACTTCCACAATCTGCTGGCAGTACAAAAGAATAAGCGGCAGATCTACTTAGGCTGAGTCACGGTGGTTTTGTGCAGAGACCATGCATACCATGGGAATATTTCAGCATTTCTGCCCTGGTTTTCAGTGTATTACACCAAAACACCCACCTGATGACGTCATTGCAAGAGCAACAGCAGCAATTTGCAGAATTCAGCTTCTTTGGGGAACTGAGAAATTGCTGAGCTGACACCAAGTCCTGCTGTGTCCCTGTCACCCGCAGAGTGCCCGCATCCTCACCACGGTAGCGGGCATTGTGACAAAGGTTCTATGTCAGCTGGGTGTGGCAGCCGAGCGCCCCCTAGGGGAGGGGGAGCCTGTCAGCCCCGGGCCTGTCACTGCCTGCTGTCTCCCCCCTCAGCAGCGAGGCCTCTGAAAAGTTTCCAAAACATCCCCAGACTTGGGTCCAGCGTGGCCAAAAGTCTCCAAGAGACAAGTCGGAAAGAAGGATATGGAACAAAGGGAGAAAGCGAAGGGAGCAAGCCAAAGGGAGGGAAGAGGAAAATCTAGTGCCGGGCTGCAGGACTGAAATGGAGGAATGGCAAGACAAAAGCCAGGAAGCAGGAGAGTTTGAGAAAAGGAGAGAGGAAAGAAGAGACATGCAGCCAGACGAGGGCTTAGTGAGACAGGCTGGGACAGAGAACAGGATGAGAAGGAAATAAGGCAAGGCAAAATACGCCAAAGGACGTTTCCTTGCTTTATATTTTCTAACACATTCATCTGGAGACAAGGAGGAAAGCCATCAGACCTGATGGATTAGGCCCAATCAAAAACCCCGGCTACTTGAGACACTTAGACTAAGCCTAAAATGCAAAGATCTCTCCATAAGGATGGTTTTTATACTCTACTTCTACAATCTGCTGGCAGTACAAAAGAATAAGCGGCAGATCTACTTAGGCTGAGTCACGGTGCTTTGCTCCTAAGACCATGCATACCATGGGAATACTTCAGCATTTCTGCTCTGGTTTTCAGTGTATTACACCAAATCACCCACCTGATGACATCATTTCAAGAGAAGCAGCAGCAATTTGCAGAATTCAGCTTCTTTGGGGAACTGAGAAATTGCTGAGCTGACACCAAGTCCTGCTGTGTCCCTGTCACCCACAGAGTGCCCGCATCCTCACCACGGTAGCGGGCATTGTGACAAAGGTTCTATGTCAGCTGGGTGTGGCAGCCGAGCGCCCCCTAGGGGAGGGGGAGCCTGTCAGCCCCGGGCCTGTCACTGCCTGCTGTCTCCCCCCTCAGCAGCGAGGCCTCTGAAAAGTTTCCAAAACATCCCCAGACTTGGGTCCAGCGTGGCCAAAAGTCTCCAAGAGACAAGTCGGAAAGAAGGATATGGAACAAAGGGAGAAAGCGAAGGGAGCAAGCCAAAGGGAGGGAAGAGGAAAATCTAGTGCCGGGCTGCAGGACTGAAATGGAGGAATGGAAAGACAAAAGCCAGGAAGCAGGAGAGTTTGAGAAAAGGAGAGAGGAAAGAAGAGACATGCAGCCAGACGAGGGGTTAGTGAGAGAGGCTGGCACAGAGAACAGGATGAGAACGAAATAAGGCAAGGCAAGGCTGGGCCAAAGGACGTTTGCTTGCTTTATATTTTCTACCACATTCATCTGGAGACGAGGAGGAAAGCCATCAGACCTGATGGATTAGGTCCAATCAAAAACCCCGGCTACTTGAGACACTTAGACTAAGCCTAAAATGCAAAGATCTCTCCATAAGGATGGGTTTTATACTCTACTTCCACAATCTGCTGGCAGTACAAAAGAATAAGCGGCAGATCTCCTTAGGCTGAGTCACGGTACTTTGCTCCTAAGACCATGCATACCATGGGAATATTTCAGCATTTCTGCTCTGGTTTTCAGTGTATTACACCAAAACACCCACCTGATGACATCATTTCAAGAACAACAGCAGCAATTTGAAGATTTCAGCTTCTTTGGGGAACTGAGAAATTGCTGAGCTGACACCAAGTCCTGCTGTGTCCCTGTCACCCGCAGAGTGCCCGCATCCTCACCACGGTAGCGGGCATTGTGACAAAGGTTCTATGTCAGCTGGGTGTGGCAGCCGAGCGCCCCCTAGGGGAGGGGGAGCCTGTCAGGCCCGGGCCTGTCACTGCCTGCTGTCTCCCCCCTCAGCAGCAAGGCCTCGGAAAAGTTTCCAAAACATCCCGAGACTTGGGTCCAGCGCGGCCAAAAGTCTCCAAGAGACAAGTCGGAAAGAAGGATATGGAACAAAGGGAGAAAGCGAAGGGAGCAAGCCAAAGGGAGGGAAGAGGAATATCTAGTGCCGGGCTGCAGGACTGAAATGGAGGAATGGAAAGACAAAAGCCAGGAAGCAGGAGAGTTTGAGAAAAGGAGAGAGGAAAGAGGAGACATGCAGCCAGACGAGGGGTTAGTGAGAGAGGCGGGGACAGAGAACAGGATGAGAAGGAAATAAGGCTAGGCAAGGCTGGGCCAAAGGACGTTTCCTTGCTTTATATTTTCTACCACATTCATCTGGAGACGAGGAGGAAAGCCATCAGACCTGATGGATTAGGCCCAATCAAAAACCCCGGCTACTTGAGACACTTAGACTAAGCCTAAAATGCAAAGATCTCTCCATAAGGATGGGTTTTATACTCTACTTCCACAATCTGCTGGCAGTACAAAAGAATAAGCGGCATATCTCCTTAGGCTGAGTCACGGTGCTTTGCTCCTAAGACCATGCATATCATGGGAATATTTCAGCATTTCTGCTCTGGTTTTCAGTGTATTACACAAAAACACCCACCTGATGACATCATTTCAAGAACAACAGCAGCAATTTGCAGAATTCAGCTTCTTTGGGGAACTGAGAAATTGCTGAGCTGACACCAAGTCCTGCTGTGTCCCTGTCACCCGCAGAGTACCCGCACCCTCACCACGGTAGCGGGCATTGTGACAAAGGTTCTATGTCAGCTGGGTGTGGCAGCCGAGCGCCCCCTAGGGGAGGGGGAGCCTGTCAGCCCCGGGCCTGTCACTGCCTGCTGTCCCCCCTGTCACCAGCGAGGCCTCGGAAAGTTTCCAAAACATCCCCAGACTTGGGTCCAGCGTGGCCAAAAGTCTCCAAGAGACAAGTCGGAAAGAAGGATATGGAACAAAGGGAGAAAGCGAAGGGAGCAAGCCAAAGGGAGGGAAGAGGAAAATCTAGTGCCGGGCTGCAGGACTGAAATGGAGGAATGGAAAGACAAAAGCCAGGAAGCAGGAGAGTTTGAGAAAAGGAGAGAGGAAAGAAGAGACAGGCAGCCAGACGAGGGGTTAGTGAGAGAGGCTGGGACAGAGAACAGGATGAGAAGGAAATAAGGCAAGACAAAATACGCCAAAGGAGGTTTCCTTGCTTTATATTTTCTACCACATTCATCTGGAGACGAGGAGGAAAGCCATCAGACCTGATGGATTAGGCCCAATCAAAAACCCCGGCTACTTGAGACACTTAGACTAAGCCTAAAATGCAAAGATCTCTCCATAAGGATGGGTTTTATACTCTACTTCCACAATCTGCTGGCAGTACAAAAGAATAAGCGGCAGATCTCCTTAGGCTGAGTCACGGTGCTTTGCTCCTAAGACCATGCATACCATGGGAATATTTCAGCATTTCTGCTCTGGTTTTCAGTGTATTACACCAAAACACCCACCTGATGACATCATTTCAAGAACAACAGCAGCAATTTGCAGAATTCAGCTTCTTTGGGGAACTGAGAAATTGCTGAGCTGACACCAAGTCCTGCTGTGTCCCTGTCACCCGCAGAGTGCCCGCATCCTCACCACAGTAGCGGGCATTGTGACAAAGGTTCTATGTCAGTTGGGTGTGGCAGCCGAGCGCCCCCTAGGGGAGTGGAAGCCTGTCAGGCCCGGGCCTGTCACTGCCTGCTGTCTCCCCCCTCAGCAGCAAGGCCTCGGAAAAGTTTCCAAAACATCCCGAGACTTGGGTCCAGCGTGGCCAAAAGTCTCCAAGAGACAAGTCGGAAAGAAGGATATGGAACAAAGGGAGAAAGCGAAGGGAGCAAGCCAAAGGGAGGGAAGAGGAATATCTAGTGCCGGGCTGCAGGACTGAAATGGAGGAATGGAAAGACAAAAGCCAGGAAGCAGGAGAGTTTGAGAAAAGGAGAGAGGAAAGAGGAGACATGCAGCCAGACGAGGGCTTAGTGAGAGAGGCTGGGACAGAGAACAGGATGAGAAGGAAATAAGGCTAGGCAAGGCTGGGCCAAAGGACGTTTCCTTGCTTTATATTTTCTACCACATTCATCTGGAGACGAGGAGGAAAGCCATCAGACCTGATGGATTAGGCCCAATCAAAAACCCCGGCTACTTAAGACACTTAGACTAAGCCTAAAATGCAAAGATCTCTCCATAAGGATGGGTTTTATACTCTACTTCCACAATCTGCTGGCAGTACAAAAGAATAAGCGGCAGATATCCTTAGGCTGAGTCACGGTGCTTTGCTCCTAAGACCATGCATACCATGGGAATATTTCAGCATTTCTGCTCTGGTTTTCAGTGTATTACACAAAAACACCCACCTGATGACGTCATTTCAAGAACAACAGCAGCAATTTGCAGAATTCAGCTTCTTTGGGGAACTGAGAAATTGCTGAGCTGACACCAAGTCGTGCTGTGTCTTTGTCACCCACGCATCCTCACCACAGTAGCGGGCATTGTGACAAAGGTTCTATGTCAGCTGGGTGTGGCAGCCGAGTGCCCCCTAGGGGAGGGGCAGCCTGTAAGCCCCGGGCCTGTCACTGCCTGCTGTCCCCCCTGTCACCAGCGAGGCCTCGGAAAAGTATCCAAAACATCCCCAGACTTGGGTCCAGCGTGGCCAAAAGTCTCCAAGAGACAAGTCGGAAAGAAGGATATGGAACAAAGGGAGAAAGCGAAGGGAGCAAGCCAAAGGGAGGGAAGAGGAAAATCTAGTGCCGGGCTGCAGGACTGAAATGGAGGAATGGAAAGACAAAAGCCAGGAAGCAGGAGAGTTTGAGAAAAGGAGAGAGGAAAGAAGAGACATGCAGCCAGACGAGGGCTTAGTGAGAGAGGCTGGCACAGAGAACAGGATGAGAAGGAAATAAGGCAAGGCAAAATACGCCAAAGGACATTTCCTTGCTTTATATTTTCTACCACATTCATCTGGAGACGAGGAGGAAAGCCATCAGACCTGATGGATTAGGCCCAATCAAAAACCCCGGCTACTTGAGACGCTTAGACTAAGCCTAAAATGCAAAGATCTCTCCATAAGGATGGGTTTTATACTCTACTTCCACAATCTGCTGGCAGTACAAAAGAATAAGCGGCAGATATCCTTAGGCTGAGTCACGGTGCTTTGCTCCTAAGACCATGCATACCATGGGAATATTTCAGCATTTCTGCTCTGGTTTTCAGTGTATTACACCAAAACACTCACCTGATGACATCATTTCAAGAGCAACAGCAGCAATTTGCAGAATTCAGCTTCTTTGGGGAACTCAGAAATTGCTGAGCTGACACCAAGTCCTGCTGTGTCCCTGTCACCCGCAGAGTGCCCGCATCCTCACCACGGTGGCGGGCATTGTGACAAAGGTTCTATGTCAGCTGGGTGTGGCAGCCGAGCGCCCCTAGGGGAGGGGGAGCCTGTCAGCCCCGACCCTGTCACAGCCTGCTGTCTCCCCCCTCAGCAGCGAGGCCTCTGAAAAGTTTCCAAAACATCCCCAGACTTGGGTCCAGCGTGGCCAAAAGTCTCCAAGAGACAAGTCGGAAAGAAGGATATGGAACAAAGGGAGAAAGGGAAGGGAGCAAGCCAAAGGGAGGGAAGAGGAAAATCTAGTGCCGGGCTGCAGGACTGAAATGGAGGAATGGAAAGACAAAAGCCAGGAAGCAGGAGAGTTTGAGAAAAGGAGAGAGGAAAGAAGAGACATGCAGCCAGACGAGGGGTTAGTGAGACAGGCTGGGACAGAGAACAGGATGAGAAGGAAATAAGGCAAGGCAAAATACGCCAAAGGACGTTTCATTGCTTTATATTTTCTAACACATTCATCTGGAGACAAGGAGGAAAGCCATCAGACCTGATGGATTAGGCCCAATCAAAAACCCCGGCTACTTGAGACACTTAGACTAAGCCTAAAATGCAAAGATCTCTCCATAAGGATGGGTTTTATACTCTACTTCCACAATCTGCTGGCAGTACAAAAGAATAAGCGGCAGATCTCCTTAGGCTGAGTCATGGTGCTTTGCTCCTAAGACCATGCATACCATGGGAATATTTCAGCATTTCTGCTCTGGTTTTCAGTGTATTACACCAAAACACCCACCTGATGACGTCATTTCAAGAGCAACAGCAGCAATTTGCAGAATTCAGCTTCTTTGGGGAACTGAGAAATTGCTGAGCTGACACCAAGTCCTGCTGTGTCCCTGTCACCCGCAGAGTGCCCGGATCCTCACCACGGTAGCGGGCATTGTGACAAAGGTTCTATGTCAGCTGGGTGTGGCGGCCGAGCGCCCCCTAGGGGAGGGGGAGCCTGTCAGCCCCGGGCCTGTCACTGCCTGCTGTCCTCCCTGTCACCAGCGAGGCCCCTGAAAAGTATCCAAAACATCCCCAGACTTGGGTCCAGCGTGGCCAAAAGTCTACAAGAGACAAGTCGGAAAGAAGGATATGGAACAAAGCGAGAAAGCGAAGGGAGCAAGCCAAAGGGAGGGAAGAGGAAAATCTAGTGCCGGGTTGCAGGACTGAAATGGAGGAATGGAAAGACAAAAGCCAGGAAGCAGGAGAGTTTGAGAAAAGGAGAGAGGAAAGAGGAGACATGCAGCCAGACGAGGGGTTAGTGAGAGAGGCTGGGACAGAGAACAGGATGAGAAGGAAATAAGGCAAGACAAAATACGCCAAAGGACGTTTCCTTGCTTTATATTTTCTACCACATTCATCTGGAGACGAGGAGGAAAGCCATGAGACCTGATGGATTAGGCCCAATCAAAAATCCCGGCTACTTGAGACACTTAGACTAAGCCTAAAATGCAAAGATCTCTCCATAAGGATGGGTTTTATACTCTACTTCCACAATCTGCTGGCAGTACAAAAGAATAAGCGGCAGATCTCCTTAGGCTGAGTCACGGTGCTTTGCTCCTAAGACCATGCATACCATGGGAATATTTCAGCATTTCTTCTCTGGTTTTCAGTGTATTACACAAAAACACCCACCTGATGACGTCATTTCAAGAGCAACAGCAGCAATTTGCAGAATTCAGCTTCTTTGGGGAACTGAGAAATTGCTGAGCTGACACCAAGTCCTGCTGTGTCCCTGTCACCCACAGAGTGCCCGCATCCTCACCACGGTAGCGGGCATTGTGACAAAAGTTCTATGTCAGCTGGGTGTGGCAGCCGAGCGCCCCCTAGGGGAGGGGGAGCCTGTCAGCCCCGGGCCTGTCACTGCCTGCTGTCCCCCCTGTCACCAGCGAGGCCCCGGAAAAGTATCCAAAACATCCCCAGACTTGGGTCCAGCGTGGCCAAAAGTCTCCAAGAGACAAGTAGGAAAGAAGGATATGGAACAAAGGGAGAAAGCAAAGGCAGCAAGCCAAAGGGAGGGAAGAGGAAAATCTAGTGCCGGGCTGCAGGACTGAAATGGAGGAATGGAAAAGACAAAAGCCAGGAAGCAGGAGAGTTTGAGAAAAGGAGAGAGGAAAGAGGAGACATGCAGCCAGACGAGGGGTTAGTGAGAGAGGCTGGCACAAAGAACAGGATGAGAAGGAAATAAGGCAAGGCAAGGCTGGGCCAAAGGACGTTTCCTTGCTTTATATTTTCTACCACATTCATCTGGAGACGAGGAGGAAAGCCATCAGACCTGAATGGATTAGGCCCAATCAAAAACCCCGGCTACTTGAGACACTTAGACTAAGCCTAAAATGCAAAGATCTCTCCATAAGGATGGGTTTTATACTCTACTTCCACAATCTGCTGGCAGTACAAAAGAATAAGCGGCAGATCTCCTTAGGCTGAGTCACGGTGCTTTGCTCCTAAGACCATGCATAGCATGGGAATATTTCAGCATTTCTGCTCTGGTTTTCAGTGTATTACACCAAAACACCCACCTGATGACATCATTTCAAGAGCAACAGCAGCAATTTGCAGAATTCAGCTTCTTTGGGGAACTGAGAAATTGCTGAGCTGACACCAAGTCCTGCTGTGTCCCTGTCACCCGCAGAGTGCCCGCATCCTCACCACGGTAGCGGGCATTGTGACAAAGGTTCTATGTCAGCTGGGGGTGGCAGCCGAGCGCCCCCTAGGGGACGGGGAGCTTGTCAGCCCCGGGCCTGTCACTGCCTGCTGTCTCCCCCCTCAGCAGCGAGGCCTCTGATAAGTTTCCAAAACATCCCCAGACTTGGGTCCAGCGTGGCCAAAAGTCTCCAAGAGACAAGTCGGAAAGAAGGATATGGAACAAAGGGAGAAAGCGAAGGGAGCAAGCCAAAGGGAGGGAAGAGGAAAATCTAGTGCTGGGCTGCCGGACTGAAATGGAGGAATGGAAAGACAAAAGCCAGGAAGCAGGAGAGTTTGAGAAAAGGAGAGAGGAAAGAAGAGACATGCAGCCAGACGAGGGTTTAGTGAGAGAGGCTGGCACAGAGAACAGGATGAGAAGGAAATAAGGCAAGGCAAGGCTAGGCCAAAGAACATTTCCTTGCTTTATATTTTCTACCACATTCATCTGGAGACGAGGAGGAAAGCCATCAGACCTGATGGATTAGGCCCAATCAAAAACCCCGGCTACTTGAGACACTTAGACTAAGCCTAAAATGCAAAGATCTCTCCATAAGGATGGTTTTTAAACTCTACTTCCACAATCTGCTGGCACTACACAAGAATAAGCGGCAGATCTACTTAGGCTGAGTCACAGTGCTTTGCTCCTAAGACCATGCATACCATGGGAATATTTCAGCATTTCTGCTCTGGTTTTCAGTGTATTACACCAAAACACCCACCTGATGACATCATTGCAACAGCAACAGCAGCAATTTGCAGAATTCAGCTTCTTTGGGGAACTGAGAAATTGCTGAGCTGACACCAAGTCCTGCTGTGTCCCTGTCATCCGCAGAGTGCCCGCATCCTCACCACGGTAGCGGGCATTATGACAAAGGTTCTATGTCAGCTGGGTGTGGCAGCCGAGCACCCCCTAGGGGAGGGGGAGCCTGTCAGCCCCGGGCCTGTCACTGCCTGCTCTCTCCCCCCTCAGCAGCGAAGCCTCTGAAAAGTCTCCAAAACATTCCCAGACTTGGGTGCAGCGTGGCCAAAAGTCTCCAAGAGACAAGTCGGAAAGAAGGATATGGAACAAAGGGAGAAAGCGAAGGGAGCCAGCCAAAGGGAGGGAAGAGGAAAATCTAGTGCTGGGCTGCAGGACTGAAATGGAGGAATGGAAAGACAAAAGCCAGGAAGCAGGAGAGTTTGAGAAAAGGAGAGAGGAAAGAAGAGACATGCAGCCAGACGAGGGGTTAGTGAGAGAGGCTGGCACAGAGAACAGGATGAGAAGGAAATAAGGCAAGGCAAAATACGCCAAAGGACGTTTCCTTGCTTTATATTTTCTACCACATTCATCTGGAGACGAGGAGGAAAGCCATCAGACCTGATGGATTAGGCCCAATCAAAAACCCCGGCTACTTGAGATACTTAGACTAAGCCTAAAATGTAAAGATCTCTCCATAAGGATGGTTTTTATACTCTACTTCCACAATCTGCTGGCAGTACAAAAGAATAAGCGGCAGATCTACTTAGGCTGAGTCACGGTGCTTTGCTCCTAAGACCATGCATACCATGGGAATATTTCAGCATTTCTGCTCTGGTTTTCAGTGTATTACACCAAAACACCCACCTGATGACATCATTTCAAGAGCAACAGCAGCAATTTGCAGAATTCAGCTTCTTTGGGGAACTGAGAAATTGCTGACCTGACACCAAGTCCTGCTGTGTCCCTGTCACCCGCAGAGTGCCCGCATCCTCACCACGGTAGCGGGCGTTGTGACAAAGGTTCTATGTCAGCTGGGTGTGGCAGCCGAGTGCCCCCTAGGGGAGGGGGAGCCTGTCAGCCCCGGGCCTGTCACTGCCTGCTGTCTCCCCCTTCAGCAGCGAGGCCTCTTGAAAAGTTTCCAAAACATCCCCATACTTGGGTCCAGCGTGGCCAAAAGTCTCCAAGAGACAAGTCGGAAAGAAGGATATGGAACCAAGGGAGAAAGCGAAGGGAGCAAGCCAAAGGGAGGGAAGAGGAAAATCTAGTGCCGGGCTGCAGGACTGAAATGGAGGAATGGAAAGACTAAAGCCAGGAAGCAGGACAGTTTGAGAAAAGGAGAGAGGAAAGAAGAGACATGCAGCCAGACGAGGGGTTAGTGAGACAGGCTGGGACAGAGAACAGGATGAGAAGGAAATAAGGCAAGGCAAAATACGCCAAAGGACGTTTCCTTGCTTTATATTTTCTAACACATTCATCTGGAGACAAGGAGGAAAGCCATCAGACCTGATGGATTAGGCCCAATCAAAAACCCCGGCTATTTGAGACACTTAGACTAAGCCTAAAATGCAAAGATCTCTCCATAAGGATGGGTTTTATACTCTACTTCCACAATCTGCTGGCAGTGCAAAAGAATAAGCGGCAGATCTCCTTAGGCTGAGTCACGGTGCTTTGCTCCTAAGACCATGCATACCATGGGAATATTTCAGCATTTCTGCTCTGGTTTTCAGTGTATTACACCAAAACACCCACCTGATGACGTCATTTCAAGAGCAACAGCAGCAATTTGCAGAATTCAGCTTCTTTGGGGAACTGAGAAATTGCTGAGCTGACACCAAGTCCTGCTGTGTCCCTGTCACCCGCAGAGTGCCCGCATCCTCACCAGGGTAGCGGGCATTGTGACAAAGGTTCTATGTCAGCTGGGTGTGGCAGCCGAGCACCCCCTAGGGGAGGGGGAGCCTGTCAGCCCCGGGCCTGTCACTGCCTGCTCTCTCCCCCCTCAGCAGCGAAGCCTCTGAAAAGTCTCCAAAACATTCCCAGACTTGGGTCCAGCGTGGCCAAAAGTCTCCAAGAGACAAGTCGGAAAGAAGGATATGGAACAAAGGGAGAAAGCGAAGGGAGCCAGCCAAAGGGAGGGAAGAGGAAAATCTAGTGCTGGGCTGCAGGACTGAAATGGAGGAATGGAAAGACAAAAGCCAGGAAGCAGGAGAGTTTGAGAAAAGGAGAGAGGAAAGAAGAGACATGCAGCCAGACGAGGGGTTAGTGAGAGAGGCTGGCACAGAGAACAGGATGAGAAGGAAATAAGGCAAGGCAAAATACGCCAAAGGACGTTTCCTTGCTTTATATTTTCTACCACATTCATCTGGAGACGAGGAGGAAAGCCATCAGACCTGATGGATTAGGCCCAATCAAAAACCCCGGCTACTTGAGATACTTAGACTAAGCCTAAAATGTAAAGATCTCTCCATAAGGATGGTTTTTATACTCTACTTCCACAATCTGCTGGCAGTACAAAAGAATAAGCGGCAGATCTACTTAGGCTGAGTCACGGTGCTTTGCTCCTAAGACCATGCATACCATGGGAATATTTCAGCATTTCTGCTCTGGTTTTCAGTGTATTACACCAAAACACCCACCTGATGACATCATTTCAAGAGCAACAGCAGCAATTTGCAGAATTCAGCTTCTTTGGGGAACTGAGAAATTGCTGACCTGACACCAAGTCCTGCTGTATCCCTGTCACCCGCAGAGTGCCCGCATCCTCACCACGGTAGCGGGCGTTGTGACAAAGGTTCTATGTCAGCTGGGTGTGGCAGCCGAGTGCCCCCTAGGGGAGGGGGAGCCTGTCAGCCCCAGGCCTGTCACTGCCTGCTGTCTCCCCCTTCAGCAGCGAGGCCTCTTGAAAAGTTTCCAAAACATCCCCAGACTTGGGTCCAGCGTGGCCAAAAGTCTCCAAGAGACAAGTCGGAAAGAAGGATATGGAACCAAGGGAGAAAGCGAAGGGAGCAAGCCAAAGGGAGGGAAGAGGAAAATCTAGTGCCGGGCTGCAGGAGTGAAATGGAGGAATGGAAAGACTAAAGCCAGGAAGCAGGACAGTTTGAGAAAAGGAGAGAGGAAAGAAGAGACATGCAGCCAGACGAGGGGTTAGTGAGACAGGCTGGCACACAGAACAGGATGAGAAGGAAATAAGGCAAGGCAAAATACGCCAAAGGACGTTTCCTTGCTTTATATTTTCTACCACATTCATCTGGAGACGAGGAGGAAAGCCATCAGACCTGATGGATTAGGCCCAATCAAAAACCCCGGCTACTTGAGACACTTAGACTAAGCCTAAAATGCAAAGATCTCTCCATAAGGATGGTTTTTATACTCTACTTCCACAATCTGCTGGCAGTACAAAAGAATAAGCGGCAGATCTCCTTAGGCTGAGTCACAGTGCTTTGCTCCTAAGACCATGCATACCATGGGAATATTTCAGCATTTCTGCTCTGGTTTTCAGTGTATTACATCAAAACACGCACCTGATGACGTCATTTCAAGAGCAACAGCAGCAATTTGCAGAATTCAGCTTCTTTGGGGAACTGAGAAATTGCTGAGCTGAACACCAAGTCCTGCTGTGTCCCTGTCACCCGCATAGTGCCCGCATCCTCACCACGGTAGCGGGCATTGGGACAAAGGTTCTATGTCAGCTGGGTGTGGCAGCCGAGCGCCCCCTAGGGGAGGGGGAGCCAGTCAGCCCCAGGCCTGTCACTGCCTGCTGTCTCCCCCCTCAGCAGCGAGGCCTCTTGAAAAGTTTCCAAAACATCCCCAGACTTGGGTCCAGCGTGGCCAAAAGTCTCCAAGAGACAAGTCGGAAAGAAGGATATGGAACAAAGGGAGAAAGCGAAGGGAGCCAGCCAAAGGGAGAGAAGAGGAAAATCTAGTGCCGGGCTGCAGGACTGAAATGGAGGAATGGAAAGACAAAAGCCAGGAAGCAGGAGAGTTTGAGAAAAGGAGAGAGGAAAGAAGAGACATGCAGCCAGACGAGGGGTTAGTGAGACAGGCTGGGACAGAGAACAGGATGAGAAGGAAATAAGGCAAGGCAAAATACGCCAAAGGACGTTTCCTTGCTTTATATTTTCTAACACATTCATCTGGAGACAAGGAGGAAAGCCATCAGACCTGATGGATTAGGCCCAATCAAAAACCCCGGCTATTTGAGACACTTAGACTAAGCCTAAAATGCAAAGATCTCTCCATAAGGATGGGTTTTATACTCTACTTCCACAATCTGCTGGCAGTGCAAAAGAATAAGCGGCAGATCTCCTTAGGCTGAGTCACGGTGCTTTGCTCCTAAGACCATGCATACCATGGGAATATTTCAGCATTTCTTCTCTGGTTTTCAGTGTATTACACAAAAACACCCACCTGATGACGTCATTTCAAGAGCAACAGCAGCAATTTGCAGAATTCAGCTTCTTTGGGGAACTGAGAAATTGCTGAGCTGACACCAAGTCCTGCTGTGTCCCTGTCACCCGCAGAGTGCCCGCATCCTCACCACGGTAGCGGGCATTGTGACAAAGGTTCTATGTCAGCTGGGTGTGGCAGCCGAGCGCCCCCTAGGGGAGCGGGAGCCTGTCAGCCCCGGGCCTGTCACTGCCTGCTGTCCCCCCTGTCAACAGCGAGGCCTCGGAAAAGTTTCCAAAACATCCCCAGACTTGGGTCCAGCGTGGCCAAAAGTCTCCAAGAGACAAGTCGGAAAGAAGGATATTGAACAAAGGGAGAAAGCGAAGGGAGCAAGCCAAAGGGAGGGAAGAGGAATATCTAGTGCCGGGCTGCAGGACTGAAATGGAGGAATGGAAAGACAAAAGCCAGGAAGCAGGAGAGTTTGAGAAAAGGAGAGAGGAAAGAAGAGACATGCAGCCAGACGAGGGGTTAGTGAGACAGGCTGGCACAGAGAACAGGATGAGAAGGAAATAAGGCAAGGCAAAATACGCCAAAGGACGTTTCCTTGCTTTATATTTTCTACCACATTCATCTGGAGACGAGGAGGAAAGCCATCAGACCTGATGGATTAGGCCCAATCATAAACCCCGGCTACTTGAGATACTTAGACTAAGCCTAAAATGCAAAGATCTCTCCATAAGGATGGGTTTTATACTCTACTTCCACAATCTGCTGGCAGTGCAAAAGAATAAGCGGCAGATCTCCTTAGGCTGAGTCACGGTGCTTTGCTCCTAAGACCATGCATACCATGGGAATATTTCAGCATTTCTGCTCTGGTTTTCAGTGTATTACACCAAAACACCCACCTGATGACATCATTTCAAGAGCAACAGCAGCAATTTGCAGAATTCAGCTTCTTTGGGGAACTGAGAAATTGCTGAGCTGACACCAAGTCCTGCTGTGTCCCTGTCACCCGCAGAGTGCCCGCATCCTCACCACGGTAGCGGGCATTGTGACAAAGGTTCTATGTCAGCTGGGTGTGGCAGTCGAGCGCCCCCTAGGGGAGGGGGAGCCTGTCAGCCCCGGGCCTGTCACTGCCTGCTATCCCCCCTGTCAGCAGCAAGGCCTCTGAAAAGTTTCCAAAACATCCCCAGACTTGGGTCCAGCGTGGCCAAAAGTCTCCAAGAGACAAGTCGGAAAGAAGGATATGGAACCAAGGGAGAAAGCGAAGGGAGCAAGCCAAAGGGAGGGAAGAGGAAAATCTAGTGCCGGGCTGCAGGACTGAAATGGAGGAATGGAAAGACTAAAGCCAGGAAGCAGGACAGTTTGAGAAAAGGAGAGAGGAAAGAAGAGACATGCAGCCAGACGAGGGGTTAGTGAGACAGGCTGGCACACAGAACAGGATGAGAAGGAAATACGGCAAGGCACGGCTGGGCCAAAGGACGTTTCCTTGCTTTATATTTTCTACCAAATTCATCTGGAGATGAGGAGGAAAGCCATCAGACCTGATGGCTTAGGCCCAAACAAAAACCCCGGCTACTTGAGACACTTAGACTAAGCCTAAAATGCAAAGATCTCTCCATAAGGATGGTTTCTATACTCTACTTCCACAATCTGCTGGCAGTACAAAAGAATAAGTGGCAGATCTACTTAGGCTGAGTCACGGTGCTTTGCTCCTAAGACCATGCATACCATGGGAATATTTCAGCATTTCTGCTCTGGATTTTAGTGTATTACACCAAAACACCCACCTGATGACATCATTTCAAGAGCAACAGCAGCAATTTGCAGAATTCAGCTTCTTTGGGGAACTGAGAACTTGCTGAGCTGACACCAAGTCCTGCTGTGTCCCTGTCACCCGCAGAGTGCCCGCATCCTCACCACGGTAGCGGGCATTGTGACAAAGGTTCTATGTCAGCTGGGTGTGGCAGCCGAGTGCCCCCTAGGGGAGGGGGAGCCTGTCAGCCCCGGGCCTGTCACTGCCTGCTGTCTCCCCCCTCAGCAGCGAGGCCTCTTGAAAAGTTTCCAAAACATCCCCAGACTTGGGTCCAGCGTGGCCAAAAGTCTCCAAGAGACAAGTCGGAAAGAAGGATATGGAACAAAGGGAGAAAGCGAAGGGAGCCAGCCAAAGGGAGGGAAGAGGAAAATCTAGTGCCGGGCTGCAGGACTGAAATGGAGGAATGGAAAGACAAAAGCCAGGAAGCAGGAGAGTTTGAGAAAAGGAGAGAGGAAAGAAGAGACATGCAGCCAGACGAGGGGTTAGTGAGACAGGCTGGGACAGAGAACAGGATGAGAAGGAAATAAGGCAAGGCAAAATACGCCAAAGGACGTTTCATTGCTTTATATTTTCTAACACATTCATCTGGAGACAAGCAGAAAAGCCATCAGACCTGATGGATTAGGCCCAATCAAAAATCCCGGCTACTTGAGACACTTAGACTAAGCCTAAAATGCAAAGATCTCTCCATAAGGATGGGTTTTATACTCTACTTCCACAATCTGCTGGCAGTGCAAAAGAATAAGCGGCAGATCTCCTTAGGCTGAGTCACGGTGCTTTGCTCCTAAGACCATGCATAGCATGGGAATATTTCAGCATTTCTGCTCTGGTTTTCAGTGTATTACACCAAAACACCCACCTGATGACATCATTTCAAGAGCAACAGCAGCAATTTGCAGAATTCAGCTTCTTTGGGGAACTGAGAAATTGCTGAGCTGACACCAAGTCCTGCTGTGTCCCTGTCACCCGCAGAGTGCCCGCATCCTCACCACGGTAGCGGGCATTGTGACAAAGGTTCTATGTCAGCTGGGTGTGGCAGTCGAGCGCCCCCTAGGGGAGGGGGAGCCTGTCAGCCCCGGGCCTGTCACAGCCTGCTATCCCCCCTGTCAGCAGCAAGGCCTCTGAAAAGTTTCCAAAACATCCCCAGACTTGGGTCCAGCGTGGCCAAAAGTCTCCAAGAGACAAGTCGGAAAGAAGGATATGGAACCAAGGGAGAAAGCGAAGGGAGCAAGCCAAAGGGAGGGAAGAAGAAAATCTAGTGCCGGGCTGCAGGACTGAAATGGAGGAATGGAAAGACTAAAGCCAGGAAGCAGGACAGTTTGAGAAAAGGAGAGAGGAAAGAAGAGACATGCAGCCAGACGAGGGGTTAGTGAGACAGGCTGGCACACAGAACAGGATGAGAAGGAAATATGGCAAGGCAAGGCTGGGCCAAAGGACGTTTCCTTGCTTTATATTTTCTACCAAATTCATCTGGAGATGAGGAGGAAAGCCATCAGACCTGATGGCTTAGGCCCAAACAAAAACCCCGGCTACTTGAGACACTTAGACTAAGCCTAAAATGCAAAGATCTCTCCATAAGGATGGTTTCTATACTC
The DNA here is from genome assembly GCF_037038585.1 of Patagioenas fasciata. Classification (NCBI taxonomy): domain Eukaryota; kingdom Metazoa; phylum Chordata; class Aves; order Columbiformes; family Columbidae; genus Patagioenas; species Patagioenas fasciata. The sequence continues at coordinate 256,654 of NW_027288762.1, read as the reverse complement.
TACTTCCACAATCTGCTGGCAGTACAAAAGAATAAGTGGCAGATCTACTTAGGCTGAGTCACGGTGCTTTGCTCCTAAGACCATGCATACCATGGGAATATTTCAGCATTTCTGCTCTGGATTTTAGTGTATTACACCAAAACACCCACCTGATGACATCATTTCAAGAGCAACAGCAGCAATTTGCAGAATTCAGCTTCTTTGGGGAACTGAGAACTTGCTGAGCTGACACCAAGTCCTGCTGTGTCCCTGTCACGCGCAGAGTGCCCGCATCCTCACCACGGTAGCGGGCATTGTAACAAAGGTTCTATGTCAGCTGGATGTGGCAGCCGAGTGCCCCTAGGGGAGGGGGAGCATGTCAGGCCCAGGCCTGTTACTGCCTGCTGTCCCCCCCGTCAGCAGTGAGGCCTATGAAAAGTTTCCAAAACATCCCCAGACTTGGGTCCAGCGTGGCCAAAAGTCTCCAAGAGACAAGTCGGAAAGAAGGATATGGAACAAAGGGAGAAATCGAAGGGAGCAAGACAAAGGGAAGGAAGAGGAAAATCTAGTGCCGGGCTGCAGGACTGAAATGGAGGAATGGAAAGACAAAAGCCAGGAAGCAGGAGAGTTTGAGAAAAGGAGAGAGTAAAGAAGAGACATGCAGCCAGACGAGGGCTTAGTGAGAGAGGCTGGCACAGAGAACAGGATGAGAAGGAAATAAGGCAAGGCAAAATACGCCAAAGGACGTTTCCTTGCTTTATATTTTCTACCACGTTCATCTGGAGACGAGGAGGAAAGCCATCAGACCTGATGGATTAGGCCCAAACAAAAACCCCGGCTACTTGAGACACTTAGACTAAGCCTAAAATGCAAAGATCTCTCCATAAGGATGGGTTTTATACTCTACTTCCACAATCTGCTGGCAGTACAAAAGAATAAGCGGCAGATCTCCTTAGGCTGAGTCACGGTGCTTTGCTCCTAAGACCATGCATACCATGGGTATTTTTCAGCATTTCTGCTCTGGTTTTCAGTGTATTACACCAAAACACCCACCTGATGACATCATTTCAAGAGCAACAGCAGCAATTTGCAGAATTCAGCTTCTTTGGGGAACTCAGAAATTGCTGAGCTGACACCAAGTCCTGCTGTGTCCCTATCACCCGCAGAGTGCCCGCATCCTCACCACGGTAGCGGGCATTGTGACAAAGGTTCTATGTCAGCTGTTGCTCTTGCGTCCGTCAAGAGAGCTACAACGAAGCATGCCGAACGGAGAAAATAGCAGCAGCTCATCTGTTCACACCTTGTTTCTGCCGTGTGCTCGAACGCCAAGATGTTCGTGCTGCTGTGAGATGAAAGACGTCCTTCTGAAGATGTGGTTGCTCTACACCGGTCCACTTGTTAGTGTATCCATTCAGTGCTGGGCTGCGGGGCATTCAGAAGTGGCTCTGTGGAGACGTCTGCATAGAGGCAGCTGTCAGAACACGCACACTCTATTGTTCACCAAAACATATGCAGACGCGTCCTTACCCTATAGATTTCGATGCACAGAGTTCCCTGTGTTCGCAAGAGACAAGGGAATCGAATCTGTACGCACAGAAGCAATACCGGACCGTTTCCCTCGGAGTGAACACGTAAGAGCCGTCTATACACTCGCAGACACGGGAACGTGCCTCAATGCTGTCACAGAGGCAGCAGCTTTTGCACAGATGCTCTGGTGATTCTGGCACTTTCCAGGCACACTCCTGAAAGTCGCGCACACTGCTGTTCACTCGCTAAACGACCTCTTGGGAAACACGTCTCCGGTCGATGGACCGCTCAGATTGCTTCTCGTGTAACTGTGAACTGTGTCAGCGCAGGGAATCCGTCTCTGTTGAGCAGATGTCAATCCTGCCTCGCTTTTGCTTTGTTGCCTCTACCAAGATGATTTCCCGTTTCTCTCTTCACTGGAGCACGCAGACACAGCCAACGCACATCAAGTGTCAAGAGACACACTCTGCTGAGCTCAACGCTTGTGCAGATGCACATGTGCGACGAAGTCAACACACGTGCTTGTGGAGAGAAAGAAAGGGACTCCCAGGCGTGTGGAGCGACGGGGAGAAAGAGCGGGCGCTGAGGAACACAGTTTCAAACAGACTGTCTCCACACAAACAGGCACCTGTCTGCAGGTATCCTAGATCTTGATTCTTGAACTTGAGGAAACATGCGTCTGAGCAAAACTCCCAAACGCTTCCAGGAAAGACACAGGCTCTCCCACAAGCATACAAGTGTTTGCCCTCAGCTATAGATCAGGGACAAGCTTGTAAAGAGATGCCCTGCTATTCTTTCACCTTATGGCATCATGTGTTTCATTTCTCTTGGAAATCGATTGCTAAGTGTCTTTCCTCGGGCGACTGTGAAGCATTTGCCACCGGAGGAGAAGTAGCACGGAGCAGCATTCAGTACTGTCTACGTCACGGCCCCTTATAAGACAGCGGCACTGGCGCACACACACACACAGGAGACGGCAGCACTGGCGCACACACACACACACAGGAGACGGCAGCACTACTTAAAAACTTCAAGACGCTGGGAAGCAGTGCCAGTCCCTTAGACTGGAGGGGTACAGAGCACAGCTGCCGATGCAGCCCAGAACTACACCTCCTGAACTCTGGATCCTTTGGGGCACTCCTGGGTCCCCTCCTGAACTCTGGATCCTTTGGGGCACTCCTGGGTCCCCTCCTAAGCTCTTGGGTCCTTTGGGGAACTCTTGGGTACCCTCAGAACTCCTGGGTTCACCCCTAAACTCCTGGGTCCTTTGGGGCACTCCTGGGTCTCCTCAGTACTCTTGGGTTCCCCCCTGAACTCCTGGGTCCTTTGGGGCACTGCTGGGTCCCCTCCCGAACTCCTAGGTGGGTCCCCTCCCGAACTCCTGGGTGGGTCCCCTCCCGAACTCTTGGGTACTTTGGGGCACTCCTGGGTCCCCTCAGAACGCCTGGGTTCCCCCCTGAACTCCTGGGTCCTTTGGGGCATTCCTGGGTCCCCTCCTGAACTCTGGATCCTTGGGGCACTCCTGGTCCCCCTCCTGAACTCCTGAATGGGTCCCCTCAGAACTCCTGGGTCCCCTCCTGAAGTCCTGGGTGGGTCACTCCTGAACTCTTGGGCGGGTCACCTCCTGAACTCTTGGGCGCGTCACCTCCTGAACTCTTGGGCGGGTCCCCTCCCGAACTCCTGGGCAGGTCCCCTCCCGAACTCCTGGGCGGGTCCCCTCCCGAACTCCTGGGTACTTTGGGGCACTCCTGGGTCCCCTCAGGACGCCTGGGTTCCCCCCTGAACTCCTGCGTCCTTTGGGGCATTCCTGTGTTCCCTCCTGAACTCTGGATCCTTTGGGGCACTCCTGGGTCCCCTCCTGAAGTCCTGGGCGGGTCCCCTCCTGAAGTCCTGGGCGGGTCCCCTCCTGAAGTCCTGGGCGGGTCCCCTCCTGAACTCCTGGGCGGGTCCCCTCCTGAACTCCTGGGCGGGTCCCCTCCTGAACTCCTGGGCGGGTCCCCTCCTGAACTCCTGGGCGGGTCCCCTCCTGAACTCCTGGGCAGGTCCCCTCCTGAACTCTGGATCCTTTGGGGCACTCTTGGGTCCCCTCCTGAACTCCTGGGTCCTTTGGGGCACTCCTGGTCCCCCTCCGGAACTCCTGAATGGGTCCCCACAGAACTCCTGGGTCCCCTCCTGAAGTCCTGGGTGGGTCCCGCCATGAACTCCTGGGTGGGGCCCTGCTGAACTTTTGGGTCCCACCCTGAACTCCTGGGTCCTTTGGAGCACTCCTGGTCCCCCTCCTCAGCTCATGAATGGGTCCCTCCTGAACTCCTGCATGGATCCCTCCTGAAGTACTGGGTGGGTCCCTCCTGAAATCTTGTGTCCACTCCTGAACTCTGGATCCTTTGGGGCACTCCTGGGTTCCCCCCTGAACTCTTGGGTCCTTTGGGGCACTGCTGGGTCCCCTCCTGAACTCCTGGGTGGGTCCCCTCCTGAACTCCTGGGTGGGTCCCCTCCTGAACTCCTGGGTCGTTTGGGGCACTCTTGGGTCCCCTAAGAACTCCTGGGACCCCCTCTGAACTCCTGGGTCCTTTGGGGCACTCCTGGGTCCCCTCCTGAACTCTGGATCCTTTGGGGCACTCCTGGGTCCCCTCCTGAACTCCTGGGTCCTTTGGGGCACTCCTGGTCCCCCTCCTGAACTCCTGAATGGGTCCCCTCAGAACTCCTGGGTCCCCTCCTGAAGTCCTGGGTGGGTCACTCCTGAACTCCTGGGCGGGTCCCCTCCTGAACTCCTGGGCGGGTCCCCTCCTGAACTCCTGGGCGGGTCCCCTCCTGAACTCCTGGGCGGGTCCCCTCCTGAACTCCTGGGCGGGTCCCCTCCTGAACTCCTGGGCGGGTCCCCTCCTGAACTCCTGGGCGGGTCCCCTCCTGAACTCCTGGGCGGGTCCCCTCCTGAACTCCTGGGCGGGTCCCCTCCTGAACTCCTGGGCGGGTCCCCTCCTGAACTCCTGGGCGGGTCCCCTCCTGAACTCCTGGGCGGGTCCCCTCCTGAACTCCTGGGCGGGTCCCCTCCTGAACTCCTGGGCGGGTTCCGCCATGCAGTGCTGGGTGGGTCCCTCATGAACTCTTGGGTCCCCTCCTGAACTCCTGGGTGGGTCCCCTCCTGAACTCCTGGGTCCTTTGGGGCACTCTTGGGTCCCCCACTGAACTCCTGGGTCCCCCACTGAACTCTGGATCATTTGGTGCACTCCTGGGTCCCCTCCTAAGCTCTTGGGTCCTTTGGGGAACTCTTGGGTCCCCTCAGAACTTCTGGGTTCACCCCTGAACTCCTGGGTCCTTTGGGGAACTCCTGGGTCTCCTCAGTAGTCTTGGGGATCCCCCCTGAACTCCTGGGTCCTTTGGGGCACTGCTGGGTCCCCTCCCGAACTCCTGGGTGGGTCCCCTCCCGAACTCTGGGGTACTTTGGGGCACTCCTGGGTCCCCTCAGAACGCCTGGTTTCCCCGCTGAACTCCTGGGTCCTTTGGGGCATTCCTGGGTTCCCTCCTGAACTCTGGATCCTTTGGGGCACTCCTGGGTCCCCTCCTGAACTCCTGGGTCCTTTGGGGCACTCCTGGTCCCCCTCCTGAACTCCTGAATGGGTCCCCTCAGAACTCCTGGGTCCCCTCCTGAAGTCCTGGGTGGGTTCCTCCTGAACTCCTGGGTGGGTCCCTCCTGAACTTTTGGGTCCCACCCTGAACTCCTGGGTCCTTTGGGGCACTCTTGGTCCCCCTCCTGAACTACTGAATGGGTCCCTCCTGAACTCCTGAATGGGTCCCCTCAGAACTCCTGGGTCCCCTCCTGAAGTCCTGACTGGGTCCCGCCATGAAATCCTTGGTGGTTCCCTCCTGAACTCTTGGGTCTCCTCCTGACCCCTGGATCCTTTGGGGCTCTCCTGGGTCCCCTCCTGAACTCTGGATCCTTTGGGGCACTCCTGGGTTCCCCCCTGAACTCCTGGGTCCTTTGGGGCACTGCTGGGTCCCCTCCTGAACTCCTGGGTGGGTCCCTCCTGAACTCCTGGGTGGGTCCCTCCTGAACTCCTGGGTCCTTTGGGGCACTCTTGGGTCTCCTCAGAACTCCTGGGTTTTCCACTGAACTCCTGGGTCCTTTGGGGCACTCCTGGGTCCGCTCCTGAACTCCTGGGTCCCCTCCTGAATTCTTCAGTCCCTTCCTGAACTCCTGGGCGGGTCCCCTCCTGAACTCCTGGGCGGGTCCCCTCCTGAACTCCTGGGCGGGTCCCCTCCTGAACTCCTGGGCGGGTCCCCTCCTGAACTCCTGGGCGGGTCCCCTCCTGAACTCCTGGGCGGGTCCCCTCCTGAACTCCTGGGCGGGTCCCCTCCTGAACTCCTGGGCGGGTCCCCTCCTGAACTCCTGGGCGGGTCCCCTCCTGAACTCCTGGGCGGGTCCCCTCCTGAACTCTGGATCCTTTGGGGCACTCTTGGGTCCCCTCCTGAACTCCTGGGTCCTTTGGGGCACTCCTGGTCCCCCTCCTGAACTCCTGAATGGGTCCCCTCAGAACTCCTGGGTCCCCTCCTGAAGTCCTGGGTGGGTCCCTCCTGAACTCTTGAGTCCCCTCCTGAACTCTGGATCCTTTCGGGCACTCCTGAGTCCCCTCCTGAACTCTGGATCCTTTGGGGCACTCCTGGGTCCCCTCCTGAACTCTGGATCCTTTGGGGCACTCCTGGGTTCCCCTCCTGAACTCTGGATCCTTTGGGGCACTCCTGGGTCCCCTCCTAAGCTCTTGGGTCCTTTGGGGAACTCTTGGGTCCCCTCAGAACTCCTGGGTTCACCCCTAAACTCCTCGGTCCTTTGGGGCACTCCTGGGTCTCCTCAGTACTCTTGGGTTCCCCCCTGAACTCCTGGGTCCTTTGGGGCACTGCTGGGTCCCCTCCCGAACTCCTAGGTGGGTCCCCTCCCGAACTCCTGGGTGGGTCCCCTACCGAACTCCTGGGTACTTTGGGGCACTCCTGGGTCCCCTCAGAACGCCTGGGTTCCCCCCTGAACTCCTGGGTCCTTTGGGGCATTCCTGGGTCCCCTCCTGAACTCTGGATCCTTTGGGCACTCCTTGTCCCCCTCCTGAACTCCTGAATGGGTCCCCTCAGAACTCATGGGTCCCCTCCTGAAGTCCTGGGTGGGTCCCCCTCCTGAACTCCTGGGTGGGTCCCTCCTGAACTTTTGGGTCCCACCCTGAACTCCTGGGTCCTTTGGGGCACTCCTGGTCTCCCTCCTGAACTATTGAATGGGTCCCTCCTGAACTCCTGAATGGGTCCCTCCTGAACTCCTGAATGGGCCCCCTCAGAACTCCTGGGTCCCCTCCTGAAGTCCTGGGTGGGTCCCGCCATGAAGTGCTGGGTGGGTCACTCCTGAACTCTTGGGTCCCCTCCTGAACCCTGGATCCTTTGGGGCACTCCTGGGTCCCCTCCTGAACTCTGGATCCTTTGGGGCACTCCTGGGTTCCCCCCTGAACTCCTGGGTCCTTTGGGGCACTGCTGGGTCCCCACCTAAACTCCTGGGTGCGTCCCTCCTGAACTCCTGGGTGGGTCCCTCCTGATCTCTTGGGTGCCCTCCTGATCTCTTGGGTCCTTTGGGGCACTCTTGGGTCCCCTCAGAACTCCTGGGTTCCCCACTGAACTCCTGGGTCCTTTGGGGCACTCCTGGTCCCCCTCCTGAACTCTTCTTTCCCCCACTGAACTCCTGGGTCCTTTGGGGCACTCCTGGGTCCTCTCCTGAACTCTGGATCTATTGGGGCACTCCTGGGTTCCCCCCTGAACTCCTGGGTCCTTTGGGGCACTGCTGGGTCCCCACCTAAACTCCTGGGTGCGTCCCTCCTGAACTCCTGGGTGGGTCCCTCCTGATCTCTTGGGTGCCCTCCTGATCACTTGGGTCCCCTCAGAACTCCTGGGTTCCCCACTGAACTCCTGGGTCCTTTGGGGCACTCCTGGTCCCCCTCCTGAACTCTTCGTTCCCCCACTGAACTCTTGGGTCCTTTGGGGCACTCCTGGGTCCCCTCCTGAACTCTTGGGTCCCCTCCTGAACTCTGGATCCTTTGGGGCACTCCTGGGTCCCCTCCTAAGCTCTTGGGTCCTTTGGGGAACTCTTGGGTCCCCTCAGAACTCCTGGGTTCACCCCTGAACTCCTGGGTCCTTTGGGGCACTTCTGGGTCTCCTCAGTACTCTTGGGTTCCCCCCTGAACTCTTGGGTCCTTTGGGGCACTGCTGGGTCCCCTCTTGAACTCCTGGGTAGGTCCCCTCTTGAACTCCTGGGTGCCCTACTGATCTCTTGGGTCCTTTGGGGTACTCTTGGGTCTCCTCAGAACTCCTGGGTTCCCCCCTGAACTCCTGGGTCCTTTGGGGCATTCCTGGGTCCTCTCCTGAACTCTGGATCCTTTGTGGCACTCCTGGGTCCCCTCCTGAACTCCTGGGTCCGCTCCTGAACTCTTGGGTTACCCCCTGAACTCCTAGGTCCCCTCCTGAATTCTTCAGTCCCTCCCTGAACTCCTGGGCGGGTCCCTCCTGAACTCCTGTGCGGGTCCCTCCTGAACTCCTGAGCGGTTCCCCTCCTGAACTCCTGGGCGGGTCCCCTCCTGAACTCCTGGGCGGGTCCCCTCCTGAACTCTTTGGTCCTTTGGGGCACTTCTGGGTCCCCTCCTGAACTCCTGAATGGGTCCCTCCTGAACTCCTGGGTCCCCTCCTGAAGTCCTGGGTGGGTCCCGACATGAAGTCCTGGGTGGGTCCCTCCTGAATTCTTGGGTCCCCTCCGGAACTCCGGATCCTTTGGGGCACTCCTGGGTCCCCTCCTGAATTCCGGATCCTTTGGGGCACTCCTGGGTTCCCCCCTGAACTCCTGGGTCCTTTGGGGCACTGCTGGGTCCCCTCCTGAACTCCTGGGTGGGTCCCCTCCTGAACTCCTGGGTGGGTCCCCTCCTGAACTCCTGGGTGGGTCCCCTCCTGAACTCCTGGGTGGGTCCCCTCCTGAACTCCTGGGTGGGTCCCCTCCTGAACTCCTGGGTGGGTCCCCTCCTGAACTCCTGGGTGGGTCCCCTCCTGAACTCCTGGGTGGGTCCCCTCCTGAACTCCTGGGTGGGTCCCCTCCTGAACTCCTGGGTGGGTCCCCTCCTGAACTCCTGGGTGGGTCCCCTCCTGAACTCCTGGGTCCTTTGGGTCACTCTTGTGTCCCCTCAGAACTCCTGGGTTCCCCACTGAACTCCTGGGTCCTTTGGGGTACTCCTGGGTCCCCTCCTGAACTCTTGGGTCCCCTCCTGAACTCTTGGGTCCTTTGGGGCACTCCTGGGCTCCCCCTCTAAGCTCTTGGGTCCCTTGGGGCACTCTTGGGTCCCCTCAGAACTCCTGGGTTCCCCCCTGAACTCCTGGGTCCTTTGGGGCACTGCTGGGTCCCCTCCTGAACTCCTGGGTGGGTCCCTCCTGAACTCCTGGGTGGGTCCCTCCTGATCCCTTGGGTGCCCTCCTGATCCCTTGGGTGCCCTCCTGATCCCTTGGGTGCCCTCCTGATCCCTTGGGTGCCCTCCTGATCCCTTGGGTCCTTTGGGGCACTCTTGGGTCTCCTCAGAACTCCTGGGTTCCCCACTGAACTCCTGGGTCCTTTGGGGCACTCCTGGGTCCGCTCCTGAACTCCTGGGTCCGCTCCTGAACTCCTGGGTCCGCTCCTGAACTCTTCAGTCCCTCCCTGAACTCCCGGTCCCCTCCTGAACTCCTGGGCGGGTGCCCTCCTGAACTCCTGGGCGGGTGCCCTCCTGAACTCTGGATCCTTTGGGGCACTCTTGGGTCCCCTCCTGAACTCCTGGGTCCTTTGGGGCACTCCTGGTTCCCCTCCTGAACTACTGAATGGGTCCCCTCAGAACTCCTGGGTCCCCTCCTGAACTCTGGATCCTTTGGCGCACTCCTGGGTCCCCTCCTGAACTCTGGATCCTTTGGGGCACTCCTGGGTCCCCTCCTGAACTCTGGATCCTTTGGGGCACTCCTGGTTCCCTTCCTGAACTCTGGATCCTTTGGGGCACTCCTGGATCCCCTCCTGAACTCTGGATCCTTTGGGGCACTCCTGGGTCCCCTCCTGAACTCTGGATCCTTTGGGGCACTCCTGGGTCCCCTCCTAAGCTCCTGGGTCCTTTGGGGAACTCTTGGGTCCCCTCAGAACGCCTGGGTTCCCCCCTGAACTCCTGGGTCCTTTGGGGCATTCCTGGGTCCCCTTCTGAACTCTGGATCCTTTGGGGCACTCCTGGATCCCCTCTTGAACTCTGGATCCTTTGGGGCACTCCTGGATCCCCTCCTGAACTCTGGATCCTTTGGGGCACTCCTGGGTCCCCTCCTGAACTCTGGATCCTTTGGGGCACTCCTGGGTCCCCTCCTAAGCTCCTGGGTCCTTTGGGGCACTCCTGGGTCCCCTCAGAACGCCTGGGTTCCCCCCTGAACTCCTGGGTCCTTTGGGGCATTCCTGGGTCCCCTTCTGAACTCTGGATCCTTTGGGGCACTCCTGGTCCCCCTCCTGAACTCCTGAATGGGTCCCCTCAGAACTCATGGGTCCCCTCCTGAAGTCCTGGGTGGGTCCCTCCTGAACTTTTGGGTCCCACCCTAAACTCCTGGGTCCTTTGGGGCACTCCTGGTCTCCCTCCTGAACTCCTGAATGGGTCCCGCCATGAAGTCCTGGGTGGGTCCCTCCTGAACTCTTGGGTCCCCTCCTGAACCCTGGATCCTTTGGGGCACTCCTGGGTCCCCTCCTGAACTCTCGATCCTTTGGGGCATTCCTGGGTCCTTTGGGGCACTGCTGGGTCCCCACCTGAACTCCTGGTTGGGTCCCTCCTGAACTCCTGGGTGGGTCCTTCCTGATCTCTTGGGTGCCCTCCTGATCACTTGGGTGCCCTCCTGATCACTTGGGTCCTTTGGGGCACTCTTGGGTCCCCTCAGAACTCCTGGGTTCCCCACTGAACTCCTGGGTCCTTTGGGGCACTCCTGGGTCCTTTCCTGAACTCTTGGGTCCCCTCCTGAACTCTGGATCCTTTGGGGCACTCCTGGGTCCCCTCCTAAGCTCTTGGGTCCTTTGGGGAACTCTTGGGTCCCCTCAGAACTCCTGGGTTCACCCCTGAACTCCTAGGTCTTTTGGGGCACTTCTGGGTCTCCTCAGTACTCTTGGGTTTCCCCCTGAACTCTTGGGTCCTTTGGGGCACTGCTGGGTCCCCTCCCGAACTCCTGGGTGGGTCCCCTCTTGAACTCCTGGGTGGGTCCCTCCCGAACTCTTGGGTACTTTGGGGCACTCCTGGGTTCCCTCAGAACGGCTGGGTTCCCCCCTGAACTCCTGGGTCCTTCGGGGCATTCCTGGGTCCTCTCCTGAACTCTGGATCCGTTGGGGCACTCCTGGGTCCCCTCCTGAACTCCTGGGTCCTTTGGGGCACTCCTGGGTCCGCTCCTGAACGCTTGGGTTACCCCCTGAACTCCTAAGTCCCCTCCTGAATTCTTCAGTCCCTCCCTGAACTCCTGGGCAGGTCCCTCCTGAACTCCTGGGCAGGTCCCCTCCTGAACTCTTGGGTCCTTTGGGGCACTTCTGGGTCCCCTCCTGAACTCCTGAATGGGTCCCCTCCTGAACTCCTGAATGGGTCCCCTCCTGAACTCCTGAATGGGTCCCCTCCTGAACTCCTGGGTGGGTACCGCCATGAAGTCCTGGGTGGGTCCCTCCTGAATTCTTGGGTCCCCTCCGGAACTCTGGATCCTTTGGGGCACTCCTGGTTCCCCTCCTGAACTCTGGATCCTTTGGGGCACTCCTGGGTTCCCCCCTGAACTCCTGGGTCCTTTGGGTCACTCTTGTGTCCCCTCAGAACTCCTGGGTTCCCCACTGAACTCCTGGGTCCTTTGGGGTACTCCTGGGTCCCCTCCTGAACTCTTGGGTCCCCTCCTGAACTCTTGGGTCCTTTGTGGCACTCCTGGGCTCCCCCTCTAAGCTCTTGGGTCCCTTGGGGCACTCTTGGGTCCCCTCAGAACTCCTGGGTTCCCCCCTGAACTCCTGGGTCTTTTGGGGCACTGCTGGGTCCCCTCCTGAACTCCTGGGTGGGTCCCTCCTGAACTCCTGGGTGGGTCCCTCCTGAACTCCTGGGTGGGTCCCTCCTGATCCCTTGGGTGCCCTCCTGATCTCTTGGGTGCCCTCCTGATCTCTTGGGTGCCCTCCTGATCTCTTGGGTCCTTTGGGGCACTCTTGGGTCTCCTCAGAACTCCTGGGTTCCCCACTGAACTCCTGGGTCCTTTGGGGCACTCCTGGGTCCTCTCCTGAACTCCTGGGTCCGCTCCTGAACTCCTGGGTTACCCCCTGAACTCCTGGGTCCCCTCCTGAACTCTTCAGTCCCTCCCTGAACTCCCGGTCCCCTCCTGAACTCCTGGGCGGGTGCCCTCCTGAACTCCTGGGCGGGTGCCCTCCTGAACTCCTGGGCGGGTGCCCTCCTGAACTCTGGATCCTTTGGGGCACTCTTGGGTCCCCTCCTGAACTCCTGGGTCCTTTGGGGCACTCCTGGTTCCCCTCCTGAACTACTGAATGGGTCCCCTCAGAACTCCTGGGCGGGTCCCCTCCTGAACTCCTGGGCGGGTCCCCTCCTGAACTCCTGGGCGGGTCCCCTCCTGAACTCCTGGGCGGGTCCCCTCCTGAACTCCTGGGCGGGTCCCCTCCTGAACTCCTGGGCGGGTCCCCTCCTGAACTCCTGGGCGGGTTCCGCCATGCAGTGCTGGGTGGGTCCCTCATGAACTCTTGGGTCCCCTCCTGAACTCCTGGGTGGGTCCCCTCCTGAACTCCTGGGTCCTTTGGGGCACTCTTGGGTCCCCCACTGAACTCCTGGGTCCCCCACTGAACTCTGGATCATTTGGTGCACTCCTGGGTCCCCTCCTAAGCTCTTGGGTCCTTTGGGGAACTCTTGGGTCCCCTCAGAACTTCTGGGTTCACCCCTGAACTCCTGGGTCCTTTGGGGAACTCCTGGGTCTCCTCAGTAGTCTTGGGGATCCCCCCTGAACTCCTGGGTCCTTTGGGGCACTGCTGGGTCCCCTCCCGAACTCCTGGGTGGGTCCCCTCCCGAACTCTGGGGTCCTTTGGGGCACTCCTGGGTCCCCTCAGAACGCCTGGTTTCCCCGCTGAACTCCTGGGTCCTTTGGGGCATTCCTGGGTTCCCTCCTGAACTCTGGATCCTTTGGGGCACTCCTGGGTCCCCTCCTGAACTCCTGGGTCCTTTGGGGCACTCCTGGTCCCCCTCCTGAACTCCTGAATGGGTCCCCTCAGAACTCCTGGGTCCCCTCCTGAAGTCCTGGGTGGGTTCCTCCTGAACTCCTGGGTGGGTCCCTCCTGAACTTTTGGGTCCCACCCTGAACTCCTGGGTCCTTTGGGGCACTCTTGGTCCCCCTCCTGAACTACTGAATGGGTCCCTCCTGAACTCCTGAATGGGTCCCCTCAGAACTCCTGGGTCCCCTCCTGAAGTCCTGACTGGGTCCCGCCATGAAGTCCTTGGTGGTTCCCTCCTGAACTCTTGGGTCTCCTCCTGACCCCTGGATCCTTTGGGGCTCTCCTGGGTCCCCTCCTGAACTCTGGATCCTTTGGGGCACTCCTGGGTTCCCCCCTGAACTCCTGGGTCCTTTGGGGCACTGCTGGGTCCCCTCCTGAACTCCTGGGTGGGTCCCTCCTGAACTCCTGGGTGGGTCCCTCCTGAACTCCTGGGTCCTTTGGGGCACTCTTGGGTCTCCTCAGAACTCCTGGGTTTTCCACTGAACTCCTGGGTCCTTTGGGGCACTCCTGGGTCCGCTCCTGAACTCCTGGGTCCCCTCCTGAATTCTTCAGTCCCTTCCTGAACTCCTGGGCGGGTCCCCTCCTGAACTCCTGGGCGGGTCCCCTCCTGAACTCCTGGGCGGGTCCCCTCCTGAACTCCTGGGCGGGTCCCCTCCTGAACTCCTGGGCGGGTCCCCTCCTGAACTCCTGGGCGGGTCCCCTCCTGAACTCCTGGGCGGGTCCCCTCCTGAACTCTGGATCCTTTGGGGCACTCTTGGGTCCCCTCCTGAACTCCTGGGTCCTTTGGGGCACTCCTGGTCCCCCTCCTGAACTCCTGAATGGGTCCCCTCAGAACTCCTGGGTCCCCTCCTGAAGTCCTGGGTGGGTCCCTCCTGAACTCTTGAGTCCCCTCCTGAACTCTGGATCCTTTCGGGCACTCCTGAGTCCCCTCCTGAACTCTGGATCCTTTGGGGCACTCCTGGGTCCCCTCCTGAACTCTGGATCCTTTGGGGCACTCCTGGGTTCCCCTCCTGAACTCTGGATCCTTTGGGGCACTCCTGGGTCCCCTCCTAAGCTCTTGGGTCCTTTGGGGAACTCTTGGGTCCCCTCAGAACTCCTGGGTTCACCCCTAAACTCCTCGGTCCTTTGGGGCACTCCTGGGTCTCCTCAGTACTCTTGGGTTCCCCCCTGAACTCCTGGGTCCTTTGGGGCACTGCTGGGTCCCCTCCCGAACTCCTAGGTGGGTCCCCTCCCGAACTCCTGGGTGGGTCCCCTACCGAACTCCTGGGTACTTTGGGGCACTCCTGGGTCCCCTCAGAACGCCTGGGTTCCCCCCTGAACTCCTGGGTCCTTTGGGGCATTCCTGGGTCCCCTCCTGAACTCTGGATCCTTTGGGCACTCCTTGTCCCCCTCCTGAACTCCTGAATGGGTCCCCTCAGAACTCATGGGTCCCCTCCTGAAGTCCTGGGTGGGTCCCCCTCCTGAACTCCTGGGTGGGTCCCTCCTGAACTTTTGGGTCCCACCCTGAACTCCTGGGTCCTTTGGGGCACTCCTGGTCTCCCTCCTGAACTATTGAATGGGTCCCTCCTGAACTCCTGAATGGGTCCCTCCTGAACTCCTGAATGGGCCCCCTCAGAACTCCTGAATGGGTCCCTCCTGAACTCCTGGGTGGGTCCCGCCATGAAGTGCTGGGTGGGTCACTCCTGAACTCTTGGGTCCCCTCCTGAACCCTGGATCCTTTGGGGCACTCCTGGGTCCCCTCCTGAACTCTGGATCCTTTGGGGCACTCCTGGGTTCCCCCCTGAACTCCTGGGTCCTTTGGGGCACTGCTGGGTCCCCACCTGAACTCCTGGGTGGGTCCCTCCTGAACTCCTGGGTGGGTCCCTCCTGATCTCTTGGGTGCCCTCCTGATCTCTTGGGTCCTTTGGGGCACTCTTGGGTCCCCTCAGAACTCCTGGGTTCCCCACTGAACTCCTGGGTCCTTTGGGGCACTGCTGGGTCCCCACCTAAACTCCTGGGTGCGTCCCTCCTGAACTCCTGGGTGGGTCCCTCCTGATCTCTTGGGTGCCCTCCTGATCACTTGGGTCCCCTCAGAACTCCTGGGTTCCCCACTGAACTCCTGGGTCCTTTGGGGCACTCCTGGTCCCCCTCCTGAACTCTTCGGTCCCCCACTGAACTCCTGGGTCCTTTGGGGCACTCCTGGGTCCCCTCCTGAACTCTTGGGTCCCCTCCTGAACTCTGGATCCTTTGGGGCACTCCTGGGTCCCCTCCTAAGCTCTTGGGTCCTTTGGGGAACTCTTGGGTCCCCTCAGAACTCCTGGGTTCACCCCTGAACTCCTGGGTCCTTTGGGGCACTTCTGGGTCTCCTCAGTACTCTTGGGTTCCCCCCTGAACACTTGGGTCCTTTGGGGCACTGCTGGGTCCCCTCTTGAACTCCTGGGTGGGTCCCCTCTTGAACTCCTGGGTGGGTCCCCTACCGAACTCCTGGGTACTTTGGGGCACTCCTGGGTCCCCTCAGAACGCCTGGGTTCCCCCCTGAACTCCTGGGTCCTTTGGGGCATTCCTGGGTCCCCTCCTGAACTCTGGATCCTTTGGGCACTCCTTGTCCCCCTCCTGAACTCCTGAATGGGTCCCCTCAGAACTCATGGGTCCCCTCCTGAAGTCCTGGGTGGGTCCCCCTCCTGAACTCCTGGGTGGGTCCCTCCTGAACTTTTGGGTCCCACCCTGAACTCCTGGGTCCTTTGGGGCACTCCTGGTCTCCCTCCTGAACTATTGAATGGGTCCCTCCTGAACTCCTGAATGGGTCCCTCCTGAACTCCTGAATGGGCCCCCTCAGAACTCCTGAATGGGTCCCTCCTGAACTCCTGGGTGGGTCCCGCCATGAAGTGCTGGGTGGGTCACTCCTGAACTCTTGGGTCCCCTCCTGAACCCTGGATCCTTTGGGGCACTCCTGGGTCCCCTCCTGAACTCTGGATCCTTTGGGGCACTCCTGGGTTCCCCCCTGAACTCCTGGGTCCTTTGGGGCACTGCTGGGTCCCCACCTGAACTCCTGGGTGGGTCCCTCCTGAACTCCTGGGTGGGTCCCTCCTGATCTCTTGGGTGCCCTCCTGATCTCTTGGGTCCTTTGGGGCACTCTTGGGTCCCCTCAGAACTCCTGGGTTCCCCACTGAACTCCTGGGTCCTTTGGGGCACTGCTGGGTCCCCACCTAAACTCCTGGGTGCGTCCCTCCTGAACTCCTGGGTGGGTCCCTCCTGATCTCTTGGGTGCCCTCCTGATCACTTGGGTCCCCTCAGAACTCCTGGGTTCCCCACTGAACTCCTGGGTCCTTTGGGGCACTCCTGGTCCCCCTCCTGAACTCTTCGGTCCCCCACTGAACTCCTGGGTCCTTTGGGGCACTCCTGGGTCCCCTCCTGAACTCTTGGGTCCCCTCCTGAACTCTGGATCCTTTGGGGCACTCCTGGGTCCCCTCCTAAGCTCTTGGGTCCTTTGGGGAACTCTTGGGTCCCCTCAGAACTCCTGGGTTCACCCCTGAACTCCTGGGTCCTTTGGGGCACTTCTGGGTCTCCTCAGTACTCTTGGGTTCCCCCCTGAACACTTGGGTCCTTTGGGGCACTGCTGGGTCCCCTCTTGAACTCCTGGGTGGGTCCCCTCTTGAACTCCTGGGTGCCCTACTGATCTCTTGGGTCCTTTGGGGTACTCTTGGGTCTCCTCAGAACTCCTGGGTTCCCCCCTGAACTCCTCGGTCCTTTGGGGCATTCCTGGGTCCTCTCCTGAACTCTGGATCCTTTGTGGCACTCCTGGGTCCCCTCCTGAACTCCTGGGTCCGCTCCTGAACTCTTGGGTTACCCCCTGAACTCCTAGGTCCCCTCCTGAATTCTTCAGTCCCTCCCTGAACTCCTGGGCGGGTCCCTCCTGAACTCCTGTGCGGGTCCCTCCTGAACTCCTGAGCGGTTCCCCTCCTGAACTCCTGGGCGGGTCCCCTCCTGAACTCTTTGGTCCTTTGGGGCACTTCTGGGTCCCCTCCTGAACTCCTGAATGGGTCCCTCCTGAACTCCTGGGTCCCCTCCTGAAGTCCTGGGTGGGTCCCGACATGAAGTCCTGGGTGGGTCCCTCCTGAATTCTTGGGTCCCCTCCGGAACTCCGGATCCTTTGGGGCACTCCTGGGTCCCCTCCTGAATTCCGGATCCTTTGGGGCACTCCTGGGTTCCCCCCTGAACTCCTGGGTCCTTTGGGGCACTGCTGGGTCCCCTCCTGAACTCCTGGGTGGGTCCCCTCCTGAACTCCTGGGTGGGTCCCCTCCTGAACTCCTGGGTGGGTCCCCTCCTGAACTCCTGGGTGGGTCCCCTCCTGAACTCCTGGGTGGGTCCCCTCCTGAACTCCTGGGTGGGTCCCCTCCTGAACTCCTGGGTGGGTCCCCTCCTGAACTCCTGGGTGGGTCCCCTCCTGAACTCCTGGGTCCTTTGGGTCACTCTTGTGTCCCCTCAGAACTCCTGGGTTCCCCACTGAACTCCTGGGTCCTTTGGGGTACTCCTGGGTCCCCTCCTGAACTCTTGGGTCCCCTCCTGAACTCTTGGGTCCTTTGGGGCACTCTTGGGTCTCCTCAGAACTCCTGGGTTCCCCCCTGAACTCCTGGGTCCTTTGGGGCACTGCTGGGTCCCCTCCTGAACTCCTGGGTGGGTCCCTCCTGAACTCCTGGGTGGGTCCCTCCTGATCCCTTGGGTGCCCTCCTGATCTCTTGGGTGCCCTCCTGATCTCTTGGGTCCTTTGGGGCACTCTTGGGTCTCCTCAGAACTCCTGGGTTCCCCACTGAACTCCTGGGTCCTTTGGGGCACTCCTGGGTCCTCTCAGAACGCCTGGGTTCCCCCCTGAACTCCTGGGTCCTTTGGGGCATTCCTGGGTCCCCTTCTGAACTCTGTATCCTTTGGGGCACTCCTGGTCCCCCTCCTGAACTCCTGAATGGGTCCCCTCAGAACTCATGGGTCTCCTCCTGAAGTCCTGGGTGGGTCCCTCCTGAACTCCTGGGTGGGTCCCTCCTGAACTTTTGGGTCCCACCCTAAACTCCTGGGTCCTTTGGGGCACTCCTGGTCTCCCTCCTGAACTCCTGAATGGGTCCCTCCTGAACTCCTGAATGGGTCCCGCCATGAAGTCCTGGGTGGGTCCCTCCTGAACTCTTGGGTCCCCTCCTGAACCCTGGATCCTTTGGGGCACTCCTGGGTCCCCTCCTGAACTCTCGATCCTTTGGGGCATTCCTGGGTCCTTTGGGGCACTGCTGGGTCCCCACCTGAACTCCTGGTTGGGTCCCTCCTGAACTCCTGGGTGGGTCCTTCCTGATCTCTTGGGTGCCCTCCTGATCACTTGGGTGCCCTCCTGATCACTTGGGTCCTTTGGGGCACTCTTGGGTCCCCTCAGAACTCCTGGGTTCCCCACTGAACTCCTGGGTCCTTTGGGGCACTCCTGGTCCCCCTCCTGAACTCTTCGGTCCCCCACTGAACTCCTGGGTCCTTTGGGGCACTCCTGGGTCCTTTCCTGAACTCTTGGGTCCCCTCCTGAACTCTGGATCCTTTGGGGCACTCCTGGGTCCCCTCCTAAGCTCTTGGGTCCTTTGGGGAACTCTTGGGTCCCCTCAGAACTCCTGGGTTCACCCCTGAACTCCTAGGTCTTTTGGGGCACTTCTGGGTCTCCTCAGTACTCTTGGGTTTCCCCCTGAACTCTTGGGTCCTTTGGGGCACTGCTGGGTCCCCTCCCGAACTCCTGGGTGGGTCCCCTCTTGAACTCCTGGGTGGGTCCCTCCCGAACTCTTGGGTACTTTGGGGCACTCCTGGGTTCCCTCAGAACGGCTGGGTTCCCCCCTGAACTCCTGGGTCCTTTGGGGCATTCCTGGGTCCTCTCCTGAACTCTGGATCCGTTGGGGCACTCCTGGGTCCCCTCCTGAACTCCTGGGTCCTTTGGGGCACTCCTGGGTCCGCTCCTGAACGCTTGGGTTACCCCCTGAACTCCTAAGTCCCCTCCTGAATTCTTCAGTCCCTCCCTGAACTCCTGGGCAGGTCCCTCCTGAACTCCTGGGCGGGTCCCCTCCTGAACTCTTGGGTCCTTTGGGGCACTTCTGGGTCCCCTCCTGAACTCCTGAATGGGTCCCCTCCTGAACTCCTGAATGGGTCCCCTCCTGAACTCCTGAATGGGTCCCCTCCTGAACTCCTGAATGGGTCCCCTCCTGAACTCCTGGGTGGGTACCGCCATGAAGTCCTGGGTGGGTACCGCCATGAAGTCCTGGGTGGGTACCGCCATGAAGTCCTGGGTGGGTACCGCCATGAAGTCCTGGGTCCCCTCCGGAACTCTGGATCCTTTGGGGCACTCCTGGGTTCCCCCCTGAACTCCTGGGTCCTTTGGGTCACTCTTGTGTCCCCTCAGAACTCCTGGGTTCCCCACTGAACTCCTGGGTCCTTTGGGGTACTCCTGGGTCCCCTCCTGAACTCTTGGGTCCCCTCCTGAACTCTTGGGTCCTTTGGGGCACTCCTGGGCTCCCCCTCTAAGCTCTTGGGTCCCTTGGGGCACTCTTGGGTCCCCTCAGAACTCCTGGGTTCCCCCCTGAACTCCTGGGTCCTTTGGGGCACTGCTGGGTCCCCTCCTGAACTCCTGGGTGGGTCCCTCCTGAACTCCTGGGTGGGTCCCTCCTGAACTCCTGGGTGGGTCCCTCCTGATCTCTTGGGTGCCCTCCTGATCTCTTGGGTCCTTTGGGGCACTCTTGGGTCTCCTCAGAACTCCTGGGTTCCCCACTGAACTCCTGGGTCCTTTGGGGCACTCCTGGGTCCTCTCCTGAACTCCTGGGTCCTCTCCTGAACTCCTGGGTCCGCTCCTGAACTCCTGGGTTACCCCCTGAACTCCTAGGTCCCCTCCTGAACTCTTCAGTCCCTCCCTGAACTCCCGGTCCCCTCCTGAACTCCTGGGCGGGTGCCCTCCTGAACTCCTGGGCGGGTGCCCTCCTGAACTCCTGGGCGGGTGCCCTCCTGAACTCCTGGGCGGGTGCCCTCCTGAACTCTGGATCCTTTGGGGCACTCTTGGGTCCCCTCCTGAACTCCTGGGTCCTTTGGGGCACTCCTGGTTCCCCTCCTGAACTACTGAATGGGTCCCCTCAGAACTCCTGGGTCCCCTCCTGAACTCTGGATCCTTTGGGGCACTCCTGGGTCCCCTCCTGAACTCTGGATCCTTTGGGGCACTCCTGGGTCCCCTCCTGAACTCTGGATCCTTTGGGGCACTCCTGGTTCCCTTCCTGAACTCTGGATCCTTTGGGGCACTCCTGGATCCCCTCCTGAACTCTGGATCCTTTGGGGCACTCCTGGGTCCCCTCCTAAGCTCCTGGGTCCTTTGGGGAACTCTTGGGTCCCCTCAGAACTCCTGGCTTCACCACTAAACTCCTGGGTCCTTTGGGGCACTCCTGGGTCCCCTCAGAACGCCTGGGTTCCCCCCTGAACTCCTGGGTCCTTTGGGGCATTCCTGGGTCCCCTTCTGAACTCTGGATCCTTTGGGGTACTCCTGGTCCCCCTCCTGAACTCCTGAATGGGTCCCCTCAGAACTCATGGGTCCCCTCCTGAAGTCCTGGGTGGGTCCCTCCTGAACTCCTGGGTGGGTCCCTCCTGAACTCCTGGGTGGGTCCCTCCTGAACTTTTGGGTCCCACCCTAAACTCCTGGGTCCTTTGGGGCACTCCTGGTCTCCCTCCTGAACTCCTGAATGGGTCCCTCCTGAACTCCTGAATGGGTCCCGCCATGAAGTCCTGGGTGGGTCCCTCCTGAACTCTTGGGTCCCCTCCTGAACCCTGGATCCTTTGGGGCACTCCTGGGTCCCCTCCTGAACTCTTGATCCTTTGGGGCATTCCTGGGTCCTTTGGGGCACTGCTGGGTCCCCACCTGAACTCCTGGTTGGGTCCCTCCTGAACTCCTGGGTGGGTCCTTCCTGATCTCTTGGGTGCCCTCCTGATCACTTGGGTGCCCTCCTGATCACTTGGGTCCTTTGGGGCACTCTTGGGTCCCCTCAGAACTCCTGGGTTCCCCACTGAACTCCTGGGTCCTTTGGGGCACTCCTGGTCCCCCTCCTGAACTCTTCGGTCCCCCACTGAACTCCTGGGTCCTTTGGGGCACTCCTGGGTTCTTTCCTGAACTCTTGGGTCCCCTCCTGAACTCTGGATCCTTTGGGGCACTCCTGGGTCCCCTCCTAAGCTCTTGGGTCCTTTGGGGAACTCTTGGGTCCCCTCAGAACTCCTGGGTTCACCCCTGAACTCCTAGGTCTTTTGGGGCACTTCTGGGTCTCCTCAGTACTCTTGGGTTTCCCCCTGAACTCTTGGGTCCTTTGGGGCACTGCTGGGTCCCCTCCCGAACTCCTGGGTGGGTCCCCTCTTGAACTCCTGGGTGGGTCCCTCCCGAACTCTTGGGTACTTTGGGGCACTCCTGGGTTCCCTCAGAACGGCTGGGTTCCCCCCTGAACTCCTGGGTCCTTTGGGGCATTCCTGGGTCCTCTCCTGAACTCTGGATCCGTTGGGGCACTCCTGGGTCCCCTCCTGAACTCCTGGGTCCTTTGGGGCACTCCTGGGTCCGCTCCTGAACGCTTGGGTTACCCCCTGAACTCCTAAGTCCCCTCCTGAATTCTTCAGTCCCTCCCTGAACTCCTGGGCAGGTCCCTCCTGAACTCCTGGGCGGGTCCCCTCCTGAACTCTTGGGTCCTTTGGGGCACTTCTGGGTCCCCTCCTGAACTCCTGAATGGGTCCCCTCCTGAACTCCTGAATGGGTCCCCTCCTGAACTCCTGGGTGGGTCCCTCCTGAATTCTTGGGTCCCCTCCGGAACTCTGGATCCTTTGGGGCACTCCTGGTTCCCCTCCTGAACTCTGGATCCTTTGGGGCACTCCTGGGTTCCCCCCTGAACTCCTGGGTCCTTTGGGTCACTCTTGTGTCCCCTCAGAACTCCTGGGTTCCCCACTGAACTCCTGGGTCCTTTGGGGTACTCCTGGGTCCCCTCCTGAACTCTTGGGTCCCCTCCTGAACTCTTGGGTCCTTTGTGGCACTCCTGGGCTCCCCCTCTAAGCTCTTGGGTCCCTTGGGGCACTCTTGGGTCCCCTCAGAACTCCTGGGTTCCCCCCTGAACTCTTGGGTCCTTTGGGGCACTGCTGGGTCCCCTCCTGAACTCCTGGGTGGGTCCCTCCTGAACTCCTGGGTGGGTCCCTCCTGAACTCCTGGGTGGGTCCCTCCTGATCCCTTGGGTGCCCTCCTGATCTCTTGGGTGCCCTCCTGATCTCTTGGGTCCTTTGGGGCACTCTTGGGTCTCCTCAGAACTCCTGGGTTCCCCACTGAACTCCTGGGTCCTTTGGGGCACTCCTGGGTCCTCTCCTGAACTCCTGGGTCCGCTCCTGAACTCCTGGGTCCGCTCCTGAACTCCTGGGTCCCCTCCTGAACTCTTCAGTCCCTCCCTGAACTCCCGGTCCCCTCCTGAACTCCTGGGCGGGTGCCCTCCTGAACTCCTGGGCGGGTGCCCTCCTGAACTCCTGGGCGGGTGCCCTCCTGAACTCTGGATCCTTTGGGGCACTCCTGGTTCCCCTCCTGAACTCTGGATCCTTTGGGGCACTCCTGGGTTCCCCCCTGAACTCCTGGGTCCTTTGGGGCACTGCTGGGTCCCCTCCTGAACTCCTGGGTGGGTCCCCTCCTGAACTCCTGGGTGGGTCCCCTCCTGAACTCCTGGGTCCTTTGGGTCACTCTTGGGTCCCCTCAGAACTCCTGGGTTCCCCACTGAACTCCTGGGTCCTTTGCGGTACTCCTGGGTCCCCTCCTGAACTCTTGGGTCCTTTGGGGCACTCCTGGGTCCCCCTCTAAGCTCTTGGGTCCCTTGGGGAACTCTTGGGTCCCCTCAGAACTCCTGGGTTCACCCCTGAACTCCTGGGTCCTTTGGGGCACTCCTGGTCCCCCTCCTGAACTCTTCGGTCCCCCACTGAACTCCTGGGTCCTTTGGGGCAGTCCTTGGTCCCCTCCTGAACTCTTGGGTCCCCTCCTGAACTCTGGATCCTTTGGGGCACTCCTGGGTTCCCTCCTAAGCTCTTGGGTCCTTTGGGGAACTCTTGGGTCCTCTCAGAACTCCTGGGTCCTTTGGGGCACTCCTGGGTCTCCTCAGTACTCTTGGGTTCCCCCCTGAACTGCTGGGTCCTTTGGGGCACTGCTGGGTCCCCTCCCGAACTCCTGGGTGGGTCCCCCCCGAACTTTTGGGTACTTTGGGGCACTCCTGGGTCCCCTCAGAACGCCTGGGTCCCCTCCTGAACTCCTGGGTCCCCTCCTGAACTCCTGTGTTCCCCCCTGAACTCCTGGGTCCTTTGGGGCACTGCTGGTTCTCCTCCTGAACTCCTGGGTGGGTCCCGTCCTGAACTCTGAATCCTTTGGGGCACTCTTGGGTCCCCTCCTGAACTCTTGGGTCCTTTGGGGTACTCCTGGGTCCCCTCCTGAACTCTTGGGTCCTCTCCTGAACTCTTGGGTCCTTTGGGGCACTCCTGGGTCCCCTACTGAACTCCTGGGTCCTTTGGGGCACTCCTGGGTCCGCTCCTGAACTCTTGGGTTACCCCCTGAACTCCTAGGTCCCCTCCTGAATTCTTCAGTCCCTCCCTGAACTCCTGGGCGGGTCCCCTCCTGAACTGCTGGGCGGGTCCCCTCCTGAACTCCTGGCCTGCCTGGCCACTTCACTTCACACCTCCGCCCCGGCCACTTCACAGCGGGTTAGGGTTTAGGGTTAGGGTTAGGTTTTTACATATCATCCCAAAGTTCAAGTTTAAGTTTTGAGTCACTAATGCTCATAACAGTCTTTCCAGGTTTTAATTGCTTCACTGTAGTAAGTACCAGTTTACAGGTGGTTACAAGGCTGAGAATATATTTTTCACTGCGACTAATCGCCTTCCACAACACAGTTCCCACTTTTTCCCAGGTCTTTATTTGAAAAACTCCTAACAGGTCAGCAGGAAACCCACTGCCTCTGCACCAAATTAACAATCTTTTGAGGTTACTCTCCTCATACTTCACCACTCTCTTAGAGAGAATATGCAAGAGGAGCCGCAGTATTTCTTCTTCTTCTTTAAAAATATTCTGCCCCACCTCCTCTCGCCCCCAGCTGCTCACCTCTTTGGGCGTCCGTTGCGACGATATCGGATCCTTTATCCCTCCTCTGTCACTCCGTAGCCATCAATCGGGAGTCACGCAGCCCGCGTCCCGGTCACGGTCCAGCCGAGCCGTTCCAGCTCGGGCTCGCTCCCTGCAGCGGTCGTGCGCCTTCTGTAAATTCTCCTTAGGGATCACGTCGGGGTCACCGCTTGCGAGGGCGCAAACTCACGGACTCCACGCAACTCAACACGAATTCAAGCGAAGCCATTTATTACAGAGACAAGCCTCCTTATATACGCAGTTATTTCCCGATAAGCGTCCACGTTCCAAACACGTGTCGGCTGATCGGATATCGTCCACGTTCGGGTCTTGTTATTATAGAATTACCTCACTCTCATAACAGATATTGTTTTTCAGCCTTCGCGCCAGCCTTGGAGTCGCTTTGTCTAGTTCAGAAATAAATCTCTATCTAACAGAAACCCATCTGCACAACAACCTTAAGAAAATCCCTTAAATCTCCCACAGGTGCTGTCTTTTCTAGTTAGGGTCCAGGTGATTTTATAAGGGTGGTGGGCGGGGCCTGGGATGATCGACCCCTCCCCTCGGCAGCTTTGGAGCCGTTTAATCTACATGGGCAGATGTCTTTGGAGAAGTGGAGGTGTCTGTTCAAGGTACGAGCTTCAGGAGCAGCAAAGGTTCAGTAGCAGCTGTAGTAGAAAGGTTGTTTGTCATTATGTTTCATTCATTGATTTGGTTCCAGGTGCTTTGCATTTTCCCAAAATTCCTGACTTCAATGGAGATGGAGTGCTGGCAGTTGTATTTCACTTTCTATCTGCTCCCTAGAAAAACTAAGTTGAAATCCATACTCGGTCTCATTGTAGCTGCAATAGCAGCAATAAAGTGCAGGTGCTGTCATTTTCAGGGAGATTCCAGGTAATTTGATAAGGGTGGTGAGGGGGTCTGGGGTGAATGACCCTGCCCCTTTCCCAGGGGTTTGTGGGAAGGGGTGGGCGGAGCCCTGGGTATTTGAGCCCCGGTTCCCGGGCAGGGAGCTCATTCTGCTCCAGAGCCTCTTCGGTGGTGGTTCTCTGCTGCTCCTTCAGCAGCTTTTGAGATGTTTAATCCTAATAGGCAGATGTCTTTGGACAAGCAGAGGTGTCTGTTTGACGTAAGAGCTTCAGGAACAGGGAAGGTTTAACAACAGCTGTAGTAGAAAAGTTGTTTTATCATTATGTTTCATTTGTTGATTCATTTCCAGGTGCTTTGCATTTTCCCAAGATTCCTGACTACAATGGAGAGGGAGTGTTGTTTTTTGGTTTGTATTGCTGTATTAATAGTTATTAATGTCATCTCTTCTCCTGGAAGAGCATCTTGTCTCCAGAACCTTTGCAGCGTGCAGCGGCCCCCGGTGGATCATTCAAATGTACCTCCCAGAACTCAGCCAATGTGAGCAACGAACCGTAGGCTACTATGGATAAATATTATTTGGGGTCTCGATAGCGTGCGTGTTCTCGCTTTCCTTACTGTAGGCGACGACGGAGAAAGCGACAACTGCGGGAACATCCCCGTTAGCACAGGTGGCATTTTCCTCTGTCGAAGGTGGATTCGGTCCCTCGGCCCTCTGAAAGGTAAGTGGAGGCATGAGGGCTGGGAAGGGGCTGGGAATCGCAGGGTGGGTTTAAAGTTCTCAGACAGAAAAGCGCAGTCTAGGAGCGGTCCCCTTCGGGCAGATAAGGGGTCAGGGAACGTTACGGTGTGATGCCAGCATCTGCCGGGTAGGGCAGCTCCCGCCGGCGCCTGTTGTCGTGTAGTTCGGGAAGCCCGCCTCGTGCCTGTCAGACGATCCCGGGGTCTCGCTGTGCTCCGGGGGCCCAACGGGCCTCTCAGGTGCTATCCTGGGATCCAAAATGTCGGTGTTAATTGGCGTAGAGCCAATCGGGTGCTGGATTCTTGTATCATCAGCCAAAAGCGTGGACGGTGCTTGCATTTTGGACGTTTCTGGTCAGCTGTGACTTACGGTGTCAATCTGGGCTGCATCAGCAGCTCTGCGCTCTACTCCTCCAGTCTAAGGGACTGGCACTTCAAGATGCTGGGAAGAAGTTCTTAGGTCGTGCCGCCATCTCTTCTGCGTGTGTGTGTGGCAGTGCCGCTGTCTCGTAAGGGTGTGATGTTCGGTTCCTTTTTCTTTTTCCTGGGGCTGCAGAAGAGGCTCCTTGCCTCATCACTGCCTCCCTGCAGGGCATTTGGATTGATGCCGTCTCTGGTTTTGGGTCACTGTCGTTGCAGAGCGTTTTTGGTGCTGTTGCGGTTGTGTTGTCCATAGCGTTCTGTGGCGCGTTTGTCTGCGCACGTGCACGTTCGGCTCGGAGCTGCTCTGCCCGGTGGTGTGGAGTCAGGGGCGGGTAGAGCAAAGTCTAGGAGTCCAGGGTTAATCTGTTGACAGATTCAATTGTGTAGGCAAAGGTTGGGCGATCATCTGGGATGCAGTAGCTGTGGGCAGGGGAGCTGGCAGTCCGTTCCGCAGTGTTTTAGGGACTCAATTAGAGTGTCGGGTGGGATTCCTGAATAGAAAGCAAACCTGTGGAATGGTCAAGCTGTTGATGAGCGTCTGGGTGACTTGTTGAATACCTTATTTTCAGAGGTAGAGGGATGACTTGGTACGAAAGAGCAACAGAAGAGGCGAGCAGCGCGCCATAAGCAGGTGGGTCGGTGTGTGATGCCAGCGGGAAGATGTGTCGTGTGGCTCTATGTAAGTTTGGTCATTTGTCTCTTTCATAGAAGCAAAGAGGAAACCTGGGTATTAGCACCGCATCTCCTCGTGCAAGGTGAACAATGAGCGTCGGGCCGAAGCAGCAGCTCGTTTCAGGTCCCGTGTTGCCAGTGCAGGTATGAGCGTCATTGGGTTGTGTTTTACAGGCGGCAGCTGAACCTCTGTGGTCAAGGGCGTTGCAGTCAAAAGCAAGGGTGGGCAGGCAGGTGGGAGAGCGGCCAAGGTAAAGGAGGGGGAGACGGGCCCGTCTACGGGCGGGCTGTTTTTGAGCAGCGTCCGAGCAGGTGCTTTTGTTTTCGCAGGTGCCGTGGACCAGCTCGGAGGGGCGAAGCCGCACGCCGGTCAGCAGCCGAGAAGGTGAGGCGGCGGTGGGTGTCGAGGAGCCCGGTGTCGCTCGGTGACTCGGTTCAGCGTTTCCTTCTTGTTTTGCAGGCTCCTTTTGGGCCCTTTGGACTTGGAGGAATGTTTCTGGTGAGCCGGGGTATGGGCGAGGAGGAGCGTGGGGCTGGGGACTCGCTCCAAGCCCTACAGTTCTTTTGTTTCTCGCTGTCTTAGGTGTTACGAGCGATGAGGGTTTGTGACCGCACCCGTGACACGACGCGCCGAACGGAACGCCGAGGAACTTAGGAGGAGGTGGGTGTTGCGGGAGGAGTCGGCGTTTACCCCGCTATACTGTATGCTGGCACGGCTTAGTGAGCGTGTCTTTTCCTGTGTTACCGTAGATGTTGAAGAGGACCCCGGCAATGCAGGAACATCTCCGTTAGTGCACGTGGCGTTTTCTCTGTCGAAGGTGGATTTGGTCCCTCGGCCTTCTGAAAGATAAGTGGAGGCACGGGGGCTGGGAAGGGGCCGGGAATCGCAGGGATGGGGGTAAAGTTCTGATAAGGGAAAGGGCTGTCCAGGACAAGTCCCCTTTGGGTGGGTAAAGGGCCCAGGGAACTTTACAGTGCGATGCCAGCATGTGCCGGGCAGGGCAGCTCCAGCCTGCGTCTGCGTTGTCGTGTAGCTCGGGAAGCCTGCCTTGCATCTGTCAGATGATCCCGGGGTCTCGCTGTCCTCCGGGGGCCCAACGGGCCTCTCAGGTGCCATCCCGGGATCCAGAATGCCGGTGTTAATTGGCGTAATGCCAATCGGGTGCTGGATTATTGTATCATCAGCCAAAAGCGTGGACGGTTCTTGCATTTTGGATGTTCCTGGTCAGTTGTGATTTATGGTGTCATTCTGGGCTGCATCAGCAGCTCTGCTCTCTACCCCTCCACTCCTAGGGACTGACACTTCAAGATGCTGGGAAGAAGTTCTTAGGTTGTGCCGCCGTCTGCTCTGTGGGTGTGTGCGCGCCAGTGCCGCCGTCTGCTCTGTGGGTGTGTGCGCGCCAGTGCCGCCGTCTGCTCTGTGGGTGTGTGCGCGCCAGTGCCGCCGTCTGCTCTGTGGGTGTGTGCGCGCCAGTGCCGCCGTCTGCTCTGTGGGTGTGTGCGCGCCAGTGCCGCCGTCTGCTCTGTGGGTGTGTGCGCGCCAGTGCCGCCATCTCATAAGGGGCCGTGACGTTGGGGTCCTTTTTCCTGGGGTTGCAGAAGAGGCTCCTTGCCTCATCACTGCCTCCCTGCAGGGTGTTTCGATTGATGCCATCTCTGGTTTTGGCGTTGCTGTAGTTGCGGAGCGTTTTCGGTGCCGATCACTTCTGAAGCAGCTCGAACTCCTTCATATGCTGCTAGTATTTCCTTTTCAGTTGGAGTATAGTTGGCCTCAGATCCTTTGTATCCTCGACTCCAAAAACCTAAGGGTTGACCTCGGGTTTCTCCTGGTGCTTTCTGCCAGAGGCTCCAGGTAAGTCCATTATCTCTGGCTGCGGTGTAGAGCACATTTTTAACATCTAGTCCAGTTTGGACTGGTCCAAGGGCCACCGCATGAGTTATCTCACGCTTAATTTGTTCAAAGGTTTGTCGTTGTTCAGGGCCCCACTCAAATTGGTTCTTTTTACGAGTCACTCGATAGAGAGGCTCACAATGTGGCTGTAGTCAGGAATATGCATTCTCCAAAAACCTACAATGCCCAAGAAAGTCTGTGTCTCCTTTTTATTAGTAGGTGGAGACATTCCTGCAATTTTGTTGATCACATCCAATGGGATCTGACGACGGCCATCTTGCCATTTTATTCCTAAAAACTGGATCTCTCGTGCAGGTCCCTTGACCTTGCTTCGTTTTATGGCAAAACCAGCATCCAAAAGAATAGGAATTATTCTCTCACCTTTCTCGAAGACTTCTTTCACTGCGTCGCCCCATACGATGATGTCATCAATATATTGCAAGTGTTCTGGAGCTTCACCTTGCTCCAGCGTGGTCTGGATCAGTCCATGGCAGATGGTAGGACTGTGTTTCCACCCCTGGGGCAAGCGATTCCATGTATACTGGATGCCCCTCCAGGTGAAAGCAAACTGCGGCCTGCACTCTGCTGCTACAGGAATAGAGAAAAATGCATTAGCAATGTCAATTGTAGCATACCACTTGGCTGCCTTTGACTCCAGTTCAAATTGCAGTTCTAGCATGTCAGGCACAGCAGCACTCAGTGGTGGTGTAACTTAATTCAGGCAACGATAGTCTACAGTTAGTCTCCACTCGTCATTAGACTTACGCACTGGCCAGATTGGGCTGTTAAAAGGTGAGCGAGTCTTACTGATCACACCCTGGCTTTCCAATTGACGAATCAGCTTCTGGATAGGAATCCAAGAGTCTCGATTGGTGTGATATTGCCAGCGATGCACCGTCATGGTAGCAATTGGCACCTGCTGATCGTCAACCATCAGCAGTCCTACAACAGAAGGGTCATCTGAAAGACCAGGCAAATCAGACAGCTGTTCAATTTTCTCAGTGTCCACAGCTGCTATACCAAATGCCCACCTATACCCTTTTGGGTCCTTAAAATACCCTCTCCTGAGGTAGTCTATACCAAGGATGCACGGAGCATCTGGACCAGTCACAATGGGATGCTTTTGCCAGTTTTTTCCAGTTAGGCTCATTTCAGCCTCTGCAACAGTCAGTTCCTGGGATCCCCCAGTCACTCCAACAATATTGATGGATTGCGTTCCTTTATAATTAGAAGGAATTATTGTGCACTGAGCACCAGTGTCCACTAAAGCTTTGTACTCCTGGGGTTGTGTTGTACCAGGCCATAGTATTTCTACAGTCCAATAAACTCTGTTATCCCTTTCCTCCACCTGGTTGGAGG
The DNA here is from genome assembly GCF_037038585.1 of Patagioenas fasciata. Classification (NCBI taxonomy): domain Eukaryota; kingdom Metazoa; phylum Chordata; class Aves; order Columbiformes; family Columbidae; genus Patagioenas; species Patagioenas fasciata. Next base: position 226,780 of record NW_027288762.1, on the reverse strand, counting down.
CAGGGCACCTCTAATTCCTGTTTTGCACAGTCTCTGGGTGTGAATTAGAGGTTCCTTCAAGAGCATCAGAATCTCTTCTGCTCCTTTTGTAAACTGGAGCAGCCACTTTCCTATGAGTTTTTCCTTTTATCTCACGTACTCGTTCTTGAAGTTGAGGTAGGCCTTCCATGCCACTTATTGATGTTTTCTCCCTGCTCATGTAGGAAGAACCACAGTGAACCTCTTTTTGTGGGCTGTCTCTGCCCTCTCTCTCGAGATTGGAAACGCCTTCTCTTAACAGCTGAAACATAGGTTTGTGCAGGTCGTGAATGGTACGAGTCTTCTCTGAGCTCTTTGATTTCTTGCAACAGCTTTTCATACCGGTCATCAGATTTTTCACACAGTTTCTCCACAGCGGATATACAAGCCTGTAGAGAACCAGCAAGGCTGTCCTCAAAGTACCAGAGCTGCTCAATCACTTCATTAATTTCTTGTATACCTCTAGCTGACCAGACCATTCCTGCCAATGACTTAGCATATGCAGGTGGTGCACTTTGTACAAATCTGCACCACATAGATTTTGTACAATTGATTCTATCTGGGTCTGTCCCCTCTTGGCTGTTTGGTCCTAGATAGATGATCTCTCGCACAGCTAATTCTCTCAGGAATTGGATACCTCTCTCCATAGTATTCCATTTCCCTAACTTGGATATACAATCTTCCTTGTAGGGAAATCTGACTTTCATAGCTGCCAGGAGTCGGGTCCAGAGAGTAGAGGCATTAGACTCTCTTGAAATTGCCCTATCAATGGTGGAATCTTTTGACAGAGATCCCAGTTGCCTGGCTTCACCACCTTCCAATTCAATTGTTTCTGCCTCATTGTCCCAGCATCGCAGCAGCCAGGTTAAAATATTCTCGCCTTCACGACGACTGAAGTCTTTTCGCAGATCTCTCAGCTCACCTGGAGAAAAGGACCGAGTGGTGGTCACTTCATCTCCACCCTGTCCTGATGATGATGCCTCTTGGGTTGATGTTGGCCCTGTGCCATCACCTGCTGCACAGGTAGTCTTTCTAGTGACTTTCTTACAACCAGCAACTGATGCTGATATGGGTTGACCATCATTTGATTCATTTTCAGAGTCTGAATGACTGTCACAGTGATTGCTGTGGTTACAGCAGCAACAGTGCCCAGTGTGTGAAGGCGGGGGGGCTGCCTTGTTAGCCTTTGAGGCTGGAGAAGTAACGTTATCTGCAGCGACCTTGGCAGAGGAGCTCTGCGGAGGAGCTGTAGCTTCAGCCTCTGAAGCTGCGGTTGGGGGGCAGTGGCTGCAGCAGCAGCTTTGGCTGTTTTGCCTTTTCTCGAGCGGCTAGGAGTGCTTTTTGCTAAAGCTTCTGAAGACGCACTGCAAATCTCAGGACTAAAAAGAGACGCAAACCTCCTATTGAACCTCATTTCTCTTAACAGTAACACAAACTGACACACATTCAGCAAACCAGATAACACCATCACAGTTCTACAAAGCTCCAAGGATATTCAAAGTTCTCTAAAACATTTGCAAACTGTCCTAGCGAAAACACAAAAGTATTGTTAGTCAGCCTTTCTAAAGATTCGCTTGACCAATTAGCAAATATAGAGCCATTCTGCTCTTTAATCTCTCCTGGAGGTGTTTCAAGGTAAAGCAGAAGCGAGTAGAAATTCATTAGCGGCTGCAGTATAGTGAAATAAACCAGTGCCATACCACACAGTATCATCATGACCGCTGTCTGGTTTCTTGTTGTTATATAATGAATACTTTGATTCAGAAAGAAACACCAACACAGATATGGGATCAGCGAGCACAATGTAGGAAATAACTGATACAACTTTTGCCATAACATCTTTAAATCGATGTAATTCACTTTGCCTTAATACCACTAAATAATATCCAAAGCAAACCCACGCGCGAGTATCACAACTCTGAGTTGGCACTGTGCCAAGAAAATTGAAAGGTACGTCAGAACAGTAGAAAAGCCAAAAATCTCCAAATTTACCCCTTTCTCTTGCCCCACGTTGGGTGCCAATTATCTGTCAAGGGTTAATATTGCGGGGTGACAATCAAACCCTGGCAGATGTATTGTTAACCTCCTTTCCCCCCCACTTCCCCCTTTTGCCCCTCCCTCTCCCCCCTTCCCACTCAGGACAGGCGATCAGGAGGGAAAGAAGGACAGAGAGAAGAGAGTTGGAAAAGTTAAAGATGTTTTACTAATGCTACTAATAAGAATAGGGAAAATAATACAAAATATACAAAACCAATCTTGTAAGTCTCAGCAACTGCAGAGCCAGCACCCAAAGTCCTGGATTAGACTCTGTAGCCAACCGGAGCTGGATTCAGTCTCTCACTAGGCCTCAGTTCGCAGGGACGACCAGCAAGGTCCTCTCCTAATGTCAGCCATGAGGAAAAAGGGAAAAAAGGGGCCGAGATCCTCGTGATCTCCCACTTTTATATGAAGTATTCACGTGAATGGAATGTTATACACGGTTGGTCAGTCTCTCAGTCATCAGTTTCTCGTTGCCCCTCTCGCGAGATGTCCGTCCGTGCTTATCAATAAGTTTGCATTCCCTTGCTAGGTTTAACCAAAACATGTGTCGGGTTCTCCAGGAAAATGCAGCTAATATGAAGGCTTTAGCTGACAGGCAAAAAATCACTAAAAGAGAAACTTGTTTTTTAACAAAACCAGGACAAGGAGGAACTTGGTGATGCAGGACGATCTCTATCAGCACATGTGGTGTTTTCCTCTGTTGAAGATGGATTCAGTCTCTTGGCCCTCTGAAAGAGAAGTGGAGGGGGGGGGCTGGGAAGGGGTTGGGAACTGCAGGGAGGGGGGTAAAGTTCTCTTTGGGGCAAGGGTGATCCAGGAACAGTCCCTTTTGGGCAGGCGAAGGGTCCAGGGAACTTCACAGTGCGATGCCAGCGTGTCCCGGGCAGGGCAGCTCCAGCCTAGTGTCAGTGTTGTATTGCAGGTGGGGAGGCTTGCATTGTGCCTGTCAGACGGTCCCGGGGTCTCGTCGCGCTTGAGGGACCCGACAGGCATCCCGGGCGCCATCCCGGGATCCGGAACGCCGGCGCCATTTGGCGTAGCGCCAATCGGGTCCTGGTTTTCTTGTATCAGCAGCTGAAAGCGTGGATGGTTTTTGCATTTTGGATGTTTCTGCGCAGTTGTGTTTTATGGTGTAGTTCTGGGCTGCATCGGCAGCTGTGCTCTGTACCCCTCCAGTCTAAGGGACTGGCACTGCTTCCCAGCGTCTTGAAGTTTTTAAGTAGTGCTGCCGTCTCCTGTGTGTGTGTGTGTGCGCCAGTGCTGCCGTCTCCTGTGTGTGTGTGTGCGCCAGTGCCGCTGTCTTATAAGGGGCCGTGACGTAGACAGTACTGAATGCTGCTCCGTGCTACTTCTCCTCCGGTGGCAAATGCTTCACAGTCGCCCGAGGAAAGACACTTAGCAATCGATTTCCAAGAGAAATGAAACACATGATGCCATAAGGCGAAAGAATATCAGGGCATCTCTTCACAAGCTTGTCCCTGATCTATAGCTGAGGGCAAACACTTGTATGCTTGTGGGAGAGCCTGTGTCTTTCCTGGAAGCGTTTGGGAGTTTTGCTCAGACGCATGTTTCCTCAAGTTCAAGAATCAAGATCTAGGATACCTGCAGACAGGTGCCTGTTTGTGTGGAGACAGTCTGCCTGAAACTCTGTGTTCCTTAGCGCCCACTCTTTCTATCCGTCGCTCCACACGCCTGTGAGTCCCTTTCTTTCTCTCCACAAGCACGTGTGTTGACTTTGTCGCACACGTGCATCTGCACAAGCGTTGAGCTCAGCGGACGGAGTGTGTCTCTTGACACTTGCTGTGTGTTGGCTGTGTCTGCCTGCTCCAGTGAAGAGAGAAATAGGAAATCATCTTGGTAGAGGCAACAAAGCAAAAGCGAGGCAGGATTGACATCTGCTCAACAGAGACGGAATCCCCGCGCTGACACAGTTCACAGTTACACGAGAAGAAATCTGAGCGGTACATGGACCGGAGACGTGTTTCCGAAGAGGTCGTTTAGCGAGTGAACAGCAGTGTGCGCGACTTTCAGGGGTGTGCCTGGAAAGTGCCAGAATCACCAGAGCATCTGTGCAAAAGCTGCTGCCTCTGTGACAGCATTGAGGCACGTTCCCGTGTCTGCGAGTGTATAGACGGCTCTTTCGTGTTCACTCCGAGGGAAACGGTCCGGTATTGCTTCTGTGCGTACAGATTCGATTCCCTTGTCTCTTGCGAACACGGGGAACTCTGTGCATCGAAATCTATAGGGTAAGGACGCGTCTGCATATGTTTTGGTGAACAATCGAGTGTGCGTGTTCTGACAGCTGCCTCTATGCAGAAGTCTCCACAGAGCCACTTCTGAATGCCCCGCAGCCCAGCACTGAATGGATACACTAACAAGTGGACCGGTGTGAGCAACCACATCTTCAGAAGGACGTCTTTCATCTCACAGCAGCACGAACGTCTTGGCGTTCGAGCACACGGCAGAAACAAGGTGTGAACAGATGAGCTGCTGCTATTTTCTCCGTTCGGCATGCTTCGTTGTAGCTCTCTTGACGGACGCAAGAGCAACAGCTGACATAGAACCTTTGTCACAATGCCCGCTACCGTGGTGAGGATGCGGGCACTCTGCGGGTGACAGGGACACAGCAGGACTTGGTGTCAGCTCAGCAATTTCTCAGTTCCCCAAAGAAGCTGAATTCTGCAAATTGCTGCTGTTGCTCTTGAAATGATGTCATCAGGTGGGTGTTTTGGTGTAATACACTGAAAACCAGAGCAGAAATGCTGAAAAATACCCATGGTATGCATGGTCTTAGGAGCAAAGCACCGTGACTCAGCCTAAGTAGATCTGCTGCTTATTCTTTTGTACTGCCAGCAGATTGTGGAAGTAGAGTATAAAACCCATCCTTATGGAGAGATCTTTGCATTTTAGGCTTAGTCTAAGTGTCTCAAGTAGCCGGGGTTTTTGTTTGGGCCTAATCCATCAGGTCTGATGGCTTTCCTCCTTGTCTCCAGATGAACGTGGTAGAAAATATAAAGCAAGGAAACGTCCTTTGGCCTAGCCTTGCCTTGCCTTATTTCCTTCTCATCCTGTTCTCTGTCCCAGCCTGTCTCACTAACCCCTCGTCTGGCTGCATGTCTCTTCTTTCCTCTCTCCTTTTCTCAAACTCTCCTGCTTCCTGGCTTTTGTCTTTCCATTCCTGCATTTCAGTCCTGCAGCCCGGCACTAGATTTTCCTCTTCCCTCTTTTTGGCTTGCTCCCTTCGCTTTCTCCCTTTGTTCCATATCCTTCTTTCCGACTTGTCTCTTGGAGACTTTTGGCCACGCTGGACCCAAGTCTGGGGATGTTTTGGAAACTTTTCAGAGGCCTCGCTGCTGAGGGGGGAGACAGCAGGCAGTGACAGACCCGGGGCTGACAGGCTCCCCCTCCCCTAGGGGGCGCTCGGCTGCCACACCCAGCTGACATAGAACCTTTGTCACAATGCCCGCTACCGTGGTGAGGATGCGGGCACTCTGCGGGTGACAGGGACACAGCAGGACTTGGTGTCAGCTCAGCAATTTCTCAGTTCCCCAAAGAAGCTGAATACTGCAAATTGCTGCTGTTGCTCTTGAAATGACGTCATCAGGTGGGTGTTTTGGTGTAATACACTGAAAACCAGAGCAGAAATGCTGAAATATTCCCATGGTATGCATGGTCTTAGGAGCAAAGCACCGTGACTCAGCCTAAGTAGATCTGCCGCTTATTCTTTTGTACTGCCAGCAGATTGTGGAAGTAGAGTATAAAACCCATCCTTATGGAGAGATCTTTGCATTTTAGGCTTAGTCTAAGTGTCTCAAGTAGCCGGTGTTTTTGATTGGGCCTAATCCATCAGGTCTGATGGCTTTCCTCCTCGTCTCCAGATGAATGTGGTAGATAATATAAAGCAAGGAAACGTCCTTTGGCGTATTTTGCCTTGCCTTTTTTCCTTCTCATCCTGTTCTCTGTGCCAGCCTCTCTCACTAACCCCTCGTCTGGCTGCATGTCTCCTCTTTCCTCTCTCCTTTCCTCAAACTCTCCTGCTTCCTGGCTTTTGTCTTTCCATTCCTCCATTTCAGTCCTGCAGCCCGGCACTAGATATTCCTCTTCCCTCCCTTTGGCTTGCTCCCTTCGCTTTCTCCCTTTGTTCAATATCCTTCTTTCCGACTTGTCTCTTGGAGACTTTTGGCCACGCTGGACCCAAGTCTGGGGATGTTTTGGAAACTTTTCCGAGGCCTCGCTGCTGAGGGGGGAGACAGCAGGCAGTGACAGGCCCGGGGCTGACAGGCTCCCCCTCCCCTAGGGGGCGCTCGGCTGCCACACCCAGCTGACATAGAACCTTTGTCACAATGCCCGCTACCGTGGTGAGGATGCGGGCACTCTGCGGGTGACAGGGACACAGCAGGACTTGGTGTCAGCTCAGCAATTTCTCAGTTCCCCAAAGAAGCTGAATTCTGCAAATTGCTGCTGTTGCTCTTGAAATGACGTCATCAGGTGGGTGTTTTGGTGTAATACACTGAAAACCAGAGCAGAAATGATGAAATATTCCCATGGTATGCATGGTCTTAGGAGCAAAGCACCGTGACTCAGCCTAAGGAGATCTGCCGCTTATTCTTTTGTACTGCCAGCAGATTGTGGAAGTAGAGTATAAAACCCATCCTTATGGAGAGATCTTTGCATTTTAGGCTTAGTCTAAGTGTCTCAAGTAGCCGGGGTTTTTGATTGGGCCTAATCCATCAGGTCTGATGGCTTTCCTCCTCGTCTCCAGATGAATGTGTTAGAAAATATAAAGCAAGGAAACGTCCTTTGGCGTATTTTGCCTTGCCTTATTTCCTTCTCATCCTGTTCTCTGTGCCAGCCTCTCTCACTAACCCCTCGTCTGGCTGCATGTCTCTTCTTTCCTCTCTCCTTTTCTCAAACTCTCCTGCTTCCTGGCTTTTGTCTTTCCATTCCTCCATTTCAGTCCTGCAGCCCAGCACTAGATTTTCCTCTTCCCTCCCTTTGCCTTGCTCCCTTCGCGTTCTCCCTTTGTTCCATATCCTTCCTTCCGACTTGTCTCTTGGAGACTTTTGGCCACGCTGGACCCAAGTCTGGGGATGTTTTGGAAACTTTTCAGAGGCCTCGCTGCTAAGGGGGGAGACATCAGGCAGTGACAGGCCCGAGGCTGACAGGCTCCCCCTCCCCTAGGGGGCGCTCGGCTGCCACACCCATCTGACATAGAACCTTTGTCACAATGCCCGCTACCGTGGTGAGGATGCGGGCACTCTGCGGGTGACAGGGACACAGCAGGTCTTGGTGTCAGCTCAGCAAGTTCTCAGTTCCCCAAAGAAGCTGAATTCTGCAAATTGCTGCTGTTGCTCTTGAATGATGTCATCAGGTGGGTGTTTTGGTGTAATACACTGAAAACCAGAGCAGAAATGCTGAAATATTCCCATGGTATGCATGGTCTTAGGAGCAAAGCACCGTGACTCAGCCTAAGGAGATCTGCCGCTTATTCTTTTGTACTGCCAGCAGATTGTGGAAGTAGAGTATAAAACCCATCCTTATGGAGAGATCTTTGCATTTTAGGCTTAGTCTAAGTGTCTCAAGTAGCCGGTGTTTTTGATTGGGCCTAATCCATCAGGTCTGATGGCTTTCCTCCTCGTCTCCAGATGAATGTGGTAGATAATATAAAGCAAGGAAACGTCCTTTGGCGTATTTTGCCTTGCCTTTTTTCCTTCTCATCCTGTTCTCTGTGCCAGCCTCTCTCACTAACCCCTCGTCTGGCTGCATGTCTCCTCTTTCCTCTCTCCTTTCCTCAAACTCTCCTGCTTCCTGGCTTTTGTCTTTCCATTCCTCCATTTCAGTCCTGCAGCCCGGCACTAGATATTCCTCTTCCCTCCCTTTGGCTTGCTCCCTTCGCTTTCTCCCTTTGTTCAATATCCTTCTTTCCGACTTGTCTCTTGGAGACTTTTGGCCACGCTGGACCCAAGTCTGGGGATGTTTTGGAAACTTTTCCGAGGCCTCGCTGCTGAGGGGGGAGACAGCAGGCAGTGACAGGCCCGGGGCTGACAGGCTCCCCCTCCCCTAGGGGGCGCTCGGCTGCCACACCCAGCTGACATAGAACCTTTGTCACAATGCCCGCTACCGTGGTGAGGATGCGGGCACTCTGCGGGTGACAGGGACACAGCAGGACTTGGTGTCAGCTCAGCAATTTCTCAGTTCCCCAAAGAAGCTGAATTCTGCAAATTGCTGATGTTGCTCTTGAAATGACGTCATCAGGTGGGTGTTTTGGTGTAATACACTGAAAACCAGAGCAGAAATGCTGAAATATTCCCATGGTATGCATGGTCTTAGGAGCAAAGCACCGTGACTCAGCCTAAGTAGATCTGCCGCTTATTCTTTTGTACTGCCAGCAGATTGTGGAAGTAGAGTATAAAACCCATCCTTATGGAGAGATCTTTGCATTTTAGGCTTAGTCTAAGTGTCTCAAGTAGCCGGGGTTTTTGATTGGGCCTAATCCATCAGGTCTGATGGCTTTCCTCCTTGTCTCCAGATGAATGTGGTAGAAAATATAAAGCAAGGAAACGTCCTTTGGCGTATTTTGCCTTGCCTTATTTCCTTCTCATCCTGTTCTCTGTCCCAGCCTGTCTCACTAACCCCTCGTCTGGCTGCATGTCTCTTCTTTCCTCTCTCCTTTTCTCAAACTCTCCTGCTTCCTGGCTTTTGTCTTTCCATTCCTGCATTTCAGTCCTGCAGCCCGGCACTAGATTTTCCTCTTCCCTCTTTTTGGCTTGCTCCCTTCGCTTTCTCCCTTTGTTCCATATCCTTCTTTCCGACTTGTCTCTTGGAGACTTTTGGCCACGCTGGACCCAAGTCTGGGGATGTTTTGGAAACTTTTCAGAGGCCTCGCTGCTGAGGGGGGAGACAGCAGGCAGTGACAGACCCGGGGCTGACAGGCTCCCCCTCCCCTAGGGGGCGCTCGGCTGCCACACCCAGCTGACATAGAACCTTTGTCACAATGCCCGCTACCGTGGTGAGGATGCGGGCACTCTGCGGGTGACAGGGACACAGCAGGACTTGGTGTCAGCTCAGCAATTTCTCAGTTCCCCAAAGAAGCTGAATTCTGCAAATTGCTGCTGTTGCTCTTGAAATGACGTCATCAGGTGGGTGTTTTGGTGTAATACACTGAAAACCAGAGCAGAAATGCTGAAATATTCCCATGGTATGCATGGTCTTAGGAGCAAAGCACCGTGACTCAGCCTAAGTAGATCTGCCGCTTATTCTTTTGTACTGCCAGCAGATTGTGGAAGTAGAGTATAAAACCCATCCTTATGGAGAGATCTTTGCATTTTAGGCTTAGTCTAAGTGTCTCAAGTAGCCGGTGTTTTTGATTGGGCCTAATCCATCAGGTCTGATGGCTTTCCTCCTCGTCTCCAGATGAATGTGGTAGATAATATAAAGCAAGGAAACGTCCTTTGGCGTATTTTGCCTTGCCTTTTTTCCTTCTCATCCTGTTCTCTGTGCCAGCCTCTCTCACTAACCCCTCGTCTGGCTGCATGTCTCCTCTTTCCTCTCTCCTTTCCTCAAACTCTCCTGCTTCCTGGCTTTTGTCTTTCCATTCCTCCATTTCAGTCCTGCAGCCCGGCACTAGATATTCCTCTTCCCTCCCTTTGGCTTGCTCCCTTCGCTTTCTCCCTTTGTTCAATATCCTTCTTTCCGACTTGTCTCTTGGAGACTTTTGGCCACGCTGGACCCAAGTCTGGGGATGTTTTGGAAACTTTTCCGAGGCCTCGCTGCTGAGGGGGGAGACAGCAGGCAGTGACAGGCCCGGGGCTGACAGGCTCCCCCTCCCCTAGGGGGCGCTCGGCTGCCACACCCAGCTGACATAGAACCTTTGTCACAATGCCCGCTACCGTGGTGAGGATGCGGGCACTCTGCGGGTGACAGGGACACAGCAGGACTTGGTGTCAGCTCAGCAATTTCTCAGTTCCCCAAAGAAGCTGAATTCTGCAAATTGCTGCTGTTGCTCTTGAAATGACGTCATCAGGTGGGTGTTTTGGTGTAATACACTGAAAACCAGAGCAGAAATGATGAAATATTCCCATGGTATGCATGGTCTTAGGAGCAAAGCACCGTGACTCAGCCTAAGGAGATCTGCCGCTTATTCTTTTGTACTGCCAGCAGATTGTGGAAGTAGAGTATAAAACCCATCCTTATGGAGAGATCTTTGCATTTTAGGCTTAGTCTAAGTGTCTCAAGTAGCCGGGGTTTTTGATTGGGCCTAATCCATCAGGTCTGATGGCTTTCCTCCTCGTCTCCAGATGAATGTGTTAGAAAATATAAAGCAAGGAAACGTCCTTTGGCGTATTTTGCCTTGCCTTATTTCCTTCTCATCCTGTTCTCTGTGCCAGCCTCTCTCACTAACCCCTCGTCTGGCTGCATGTCTCTTCTTTCCTCTCTCCTTTTCTCAAACTCTCCTGCTTCCTGGCTTTTGTCTTTCCATTCCTCCATTTCAGTCCTGCAGCCCAGCACTAGATTTTCCTCTTCCCTCCCTTTGCCTTGCTCCCTTCGCGTTCTCCCTTTGTTCCATATCCTTCCTTCCGACTTGTCTCTTGGAGACTTTTGGCCACGCTGGACCCAAGTCTGGGGATGTTTTGGAAACTTTTCAGAGGCCTCGCTGCTAAGGGGGGAGACATCAGGCAGTGACAGGCCCGAGGCTGACAGGCTCCCCCTCCCCTAGGGGGCGCTCGGCTGCCACACCCATCTGACATAGAACCTTTGTCACAATGCCCGCTACCGTGGTGAGGATGCGGGCACTCTGCGGGTGACAGGGACACAGCAGGTCTTGGTGTCAGCTCAGCAAGTTCTCAGTTCCCCAAAGAAGCTGAATTCTGCAAATTGCTGCTGTTGCTCTTGAATGATGTCATCAGGTGGGTGTTTTGGTGTAATACACTGAAAACCAGAGCAGAAATGCTGAAATATTCCCATGGTATGCATGGTCTTAGGAGCAAAGCACCGTGACTCAGCCTAAGGAGATCTGCCGCTTATTCTTTTGTACTGCCAGCAGATTGTGGAAGTAGAGTATAAAACCCATCCTTATGGAGAGATCTTTGCATTTTAGGCTTAGTCTAAGTGTCTCAAGTAGCCGGTGTTTTTGATTGGGCCTAATCCATCAGGTCTGATGGCTTTCCTCCTCGTCTCCAGATGAATGTGGTAGATAATATAAAGCAAGGAAACGTCCTTTGGCGTATTTTGCCTTGCCTTTTTTCCTTCTCATCCTGTTCTCTGTGCCAGCCTCTCTCACTAACCCCTCGTCTGGCTGCATGTCTCCTCTTTCCTCTCTCCTTTCCTCAAACTCTCCTGCTTCCTGGCTTTTGTCTTTCCATTCCTCCATTTCAGTCCTGCAGCCCGGCACTAGATATTCCTCTTCCCTCCCTTTGGCTTGCTCCCTTCGCTTTCTCCCTTTGTTCAATATCCTTCTTTCCGACTTGTCTCTTGGAGACTTTTGGCCACGCTGGACCCAAGTCTGGGGATGTTTTGGAAACTTTTCCGAGGCCTCGCTGCTGAGGGGGGAGACAGCAGGCAGTGACAGGCCCGGGGCTGACAGGCTCCCCCTCCCCTAGGGGGCGCTCGGCTGCCACACCCAGCTGACATAGAACCTTTGTCACAATGCCCGCTACCGTGGTGAGGATGCGGGCACTCTGCGGGTGACAGGGACACAGCAGGACTTGGTGTCAGCTCAGCAATTTCTCAGTTCCCCAAAGAAGCTGAATTCTGCAAATTGCTGATGTTGCTCTTGAAATGACGTCATCAGGTGGGTGTTTTGGTGTAATACACTGAAAACCAGAGCAGAAATGCTGAAATATTCCCATGGTATGCATGGTCTTAGGAGCAAAGCACCGTGACTCAGCCTAAGTAGATCTGCCGCTTATTCTTTTGTACTGCCAGCAGATTGTGGAAGTAGAGTATAAAACCCATCCTTATGGAGAGATCTTTGCATTTTAGGCTTAGTCTAAGTGTCTCAAGTAGCCGGGGTTTTTGATTGGGCCTAATCCATCAGGTCTGATGGCTTTCCTCCTTGTCTCCAGATGAATGTGGTAGAAAATATAAAGCAAGGAAACGTCCTTTGGCGTATTTTGCCTTGCCTTATTTCCTTCTCATCCTGTTCTCTGTCCCAGCCTGTCTCACTAACCCCTCGTCTGGCTGCATGTCTCTTCTTTCCTCTCTCCTTTTCTCAAACTCTCCTGCTTCCTGGCTTTTGTCTTTCCATTCCTGCATTTCAGTCCTGCAGCCCGGCACTAGATTTTCCTCTTCCCTCTTTTTGGCTTGCTCCCTTCGCTTTCTCCCTTTGTTCCATATCCTTCTTTCCGACTTGTCTCTTGGAGACTTTTGGCCACGCTGGACCCAAGTCTGGGGATGTTTTGGAAACTTTTCAGAGGCCTCGCTGCTGAGGGGGGAGACAGCAGGCAGTGACAGACCCGGGGCTGACAGGCTCCCCCTCCCCTAGGGGGCGCTCGGCTGCCACACCCAGCTGACATAGAACCTTTGTCACAATGCCCGCTACCGTGGTGAGGATGCGGGCACTCTGCGGGTGACAGGGACACAGCAGGACTTGGTGTCAGCTCAGCAATTTCTCAGTTCCCCAAAGAAGCTGAATTCTGCAAATTGCTGCTGTTGCTCTTGAAATGACGTCATCAGGTGGGTGTTTTGGTGTAATACACTGAAAACCAGAGCAGAAATGCTGAAATATTCCCATGGTATGCATGGTCTTAGGAGCAAAGCACCGTGACTCAGCCTAAGTAGATCTGCCGCTTATTCTTTTGTACTGCCAGCAGATTGTGGAAGTAGAGTATAAAACCCATCCTTATGGAGAGATCTTTGCATTTTAGGCTTAGTCTAAGTGTCTCAAGTAGCCGGTGTTTTTGATTGGGCCTAATCCATCAGGTCTGATGGCTTTCCTCCTCGTCTCCAGATGAATGTGGTAGATAATATAAAGCAAGGAAACGTCCTTTGGCGTATTTTGCCTTGCCTTTTTTCCTTCTCATCCTGTTCTCTGTGCCAGCCTCTCTCACTAACCCCTCGTCTGGCTGCATGTCTCCTCTTTCCTCTCTCCTTTCCTCAAACTCTCCTGCTTCCTGGCTTTTGTCTTTCCATTCCTCCATTTCAGTCCTGCAGCCCGGCACTAGATATTCCTCTTCCCTCCCTTTGGCTTGCTCCCTTCGCTTTCTCCCTTTGTTCAATATCCTTCTTTCCGACTTGTCTCTTGGAGACTTTTGGCCACGCTGGACCCAAGTCTGGGGATGTTTTGGAAACTTTTCCGAGGCCTCGCTGCTGAGGGGGGAGACAGCAGGCAGTGACAGGCCCGGGGCTGACAGGCTCCCCCTCCCCTAGGGGGCGCTCGGCTGCCACACCCAGCTGACATAGAACCTTTGTCACAATGCCCGCTACCGTGGTGAGGATGCGGGCACTCTGCGGGTGACAGGGACACAGCAGGACTTGGTGTCAGCTCAGCAATTTCTCAGTTCCCCAAAGAAGCTGAATTCTGCAAATTGCTGCTGTTGCTCTTGAAATGACGTCATCAGGTGGGTGTTTTGGTGTAATACACTGAAAACCAGAGCAGAAATGATGAAATATTCCCATGGTATGCATGGTCTTAGGAGCAAAGCACCGTGACTCAGCCTAAGGAGATCTGCCGCTTATTCTTTTGTACTGCCAGCAGATTGTGGAAGTAGAGTATAAAACCCATCCTTATGGAGAGATCTTTGCATTTTAGGCTTAGTCTAAGTGTCTCAAGTAGCCGGGGTTTTTGATTGGGCCTAATCCATCAGGTCTGATGGCTTTCCTCCTCGTCTCCAGATGAATGTGTTAGAAAATATAAAGCAAGGAAACGTCCTTTGGCGTATTTTGCCTTGCCTTATTTCCTTCTCATCCTGTTCTCTGTGCCAGCCTCTCTCACTAACCCCTCGTCTGGCTGCATGTCTCTTCTTTCCTCTCTCCTTTTCTCAAACTCTCCTGCTTCCTGGCTTTTGTCTTTCCATTCCTCCATTTCAGTCCTGCAGCCCAGCACTAGATTTTCCTCTTCCCTCCCTTTGCCTTGCTCCCTTCGCGTTCTCCCTTTGTTCCATATCCTTCCTTCCGACTTGTCTCTTGGAGACTTTTGGCCACGCTGGACCCAAGTCTGGGGATGTTTTGGAAACTTTTCAGAGGCCTCGCTGCTAAGGGGGGAGACATCAGGCAGTGACAGGCCCGAGGCTGACAGGCTCCCCCTCCCCTAGGGGGCGCTCGGCTGCCACACCCATCTGACATAGAACCTTTGTCACAATGCCCGCTACCGTGGTGAGGATGCGGGCACTCTGCGGGTGACAGGGACATAGCAGGTCTTGGTGTCAGGTCAGCAAGTTCTCAGTTCCCCAAAGAAGCTGAATTCTGCAAATTGCTGCTGTTGCTCTTGAATGATGTCATCAGGTGGGTGTTTTGGTGTAATACACTGAAAACCAGAGCAGAAATGCTGAAATATTCCCATGGTATGCATGGTCTTAGGAGCAAAGCACCGTGACTCAGCCTAAGGAGATCTGCCGCTTATTCTTTTGTACTGCCAGCAGATTGTGGAAGTAGAGTATAAAACCCATCCTTATGGAGAGATCTTTGCATTTTAGGCTTAGTCTAAGTGTCTCAAGTAGCCGGGGTTTTTGATTGGTCGTGATCCATCAGGTCTGATGGCTTTCCTCCTCGTCTCCAGATGAATGTGGTAGAAAATATAAAGCAAGGAAACATCCTTTGGCCCAGCCTTGCCTTGCCTTATTTCCTTCTCATCCTGTTCTCTGTCCCAGCCTCTCTCACTAAGCCCTCGTCTGGCTGCATGTCTCTTCTTTCCTCTCTCCTTTTCTCAAACTCTCCTGCTTCCTGGCTTTTGTCTTGCCATTCCTCAATTTCAGTCCTGCAGCCCGGCACTAGATTTTCCTCTTCCCTCCCTTTGGCTTGCTCCCTTCGCTTTCTCCCTTTGTTCCATATCCTTCTTTCCGACTTGTCTCTTGGAGACTTTTGGCCACGCTGGACCCAAGTCTGGGGATGTTTTGGAAACTTTTCCGAGGCCTCGCTGGTGACAGGGGAGACAGCAGGCAGTGACAGGCCCGGGGCTGACAGGCTCCCCCTCCCCTAGGGGGCGCTCGGCTGCCACACCCAGCTGACATAGAACCTTTGTCACAATGCCCGCTACCGTGGTGAGGATGCGGGCACTCTGCGGGTGACAGGGACACAGCAGGACTTGGTGTCAGCTCAGCAATTTCTGAGTTCCCTAAAGAAGATGAATTCTGCAAATCGCTGCTGTTGCTCTTGAAATGATGTCATCAGGTGGGTGTTTTGGTGTAATACACTGAAAACCAGAGCAGAAATGCTGAAATATTCCCATGGTATGCATGGTCTCTGCACAAAACCACCGTGACTCAGCCTAAGTAGATCTGCCGCTTATTCTTTTGTACTGCCAGCAGATTGTGGAAGTAGAGTATAAAACCCATCCTTATGGAGAGATCTTTGCAGTTTAGGCTTAGTCTAAGTGTCTCAAGTAGCCGGGGCTTTTGATTGGGCCTAATCCATCAGGTCTGATGGCTTTCCTCCTCGTCTCCAGATGAATGTGGTAGAAAATATAAAGCAAGCAAACGTCCTTTGGCGTATTTTGTCTTGCCTTATTTCCTTCTCATCCTGTTCTCTGTCCCAGCCTGTCTCACTAACCCCTCGTCTGGCTGCATGTCTCTTCTTTCCTCTCTCCTTTTCTCAAACTCTCCTGCTTCCTGGCTTTTGTCTTTCCATTCCTCCATTTCAGTCCTGCAGCCCGGCACTAGATTTTCCTCTTCCCTCCCTTTGGCTTGCTCCCTTCGCTTTCTCCCTTTGTTCCATATCCTTCTTTCCGACTTGTCTCTTGGAGACTTTTGGCCACGCTGGACCCAAGTCTGGGGATGTTTTGGAAACTTTTCCGAGGCCTCGCTGGTGACAGGGGGGACAGCAGGCAGTGACAGGCCCGGGGCTGACAGGCTCCCCCTCCCCTAGGGGGCGCTCGGCTGCCACACCCAGCTGACATAGAACCTTTGTCACAATGCCCGCTACCGTGGTGAGGATGCGGGCACTCTGTGGGTGACAGGGACACAGCAGGACTTGGTGTCAGCTCAGCAATTTCTCAGTTCCCCAAAGAAGCTGAATTCTGCAAATTGCTGCTGTTGATGTTGCAATGATGTCATCAGGTGGGTGTTTTGGTGTAATACACTGAAAACCAGAGCAGAAATGCTGAAATATTCCCATGGTATGCATGGTCTTAGGAGCAAAGCACCGTGACTCAGCCTAAGTAGATCTGCCGCTTATTCTTTTTTACTGCCAGCAGATTGTGGAAGTAGAGTATAAAAACCATCCTTATGGAGAGATCTTTGCATTTTAGGCTTAGCCTAAGTGTCTCAAGTAGCCGGGGTTTTTGATTGGGCCTAATCCATCAGGTCTGATGGCTTTCCTCCTTGTCTCCAGATGAATGTGGTAGAAAATATAAAGCAAGGAAACGTCCTTTGGCGTATTTTGCCTTGCCTTATTTCCTTCTCATCCTGTTCTCTGTCCCAGCCTGTCTCACTAAGCCCTCGTCTGGCTGCATGTCTCTTCTTTCCTCTCTCCTTTTCTCAAACTCTCCTGCTTCCTGGCTTTTGTCTTTCCATTCCTCCATTTAAGTCCTGCAGCCCGGCACTAGATTTTCCTCTTCCCTCCCTTTGGCTTGCTCCCTTCGCTTTCTCCCTTTGTTCCATATCCTTCTTTCCGACTTGTCTCTTGGAGACTTTTGGCCACGCTGGACCCAAGTCTGGGGATGTTTTGGAAACTTTTCCGAGGCCTCGCTGCTGAGGGGGGAGACAGCAGGCAGTGACAGGCCCGGGGCTGACAGGCTCCCCCTCCCCTAGGGGGCGCTCGGCTGCCACACCCAGCTGACATAGAACCTTTGTCACAATGCCCGCTACCGTGGTGAGGATGCGAGCACTCTGCGGGTGACAGGGACACAGCAGGACTTGGTGTCAGCTCAGCAATTTCTCAGTTCCCCAAAGAAGCTGAATTCTGCAAATTGCTGCTGTTGCTCTTGCAATGATGTCATCAGGTGGGTGTTTTGGTGTAATACACTGAAAACCAGAGCAGAAATGCTGAAATATTCCCATGGTATGCATGGTCTCTGCACAAAACCACCGTGACTCAGCCTAAGTAGATCTGCCGCTTATTCTTTTGTACTGCCAGCAGATTGTGGAAGTAGAGTATAAAACCCATCCTTATGGAGAGATCTTTGCATTTTAGGCTTAGTCTAAGTGTCTCAAGTAGCCGGGGTTTTTGATTGGGCCTAATCCATCAGGTCTGATGGCTTTCCTCCTCGTCTCCAGATGAATATGGTAGAAAATATAAAGCAAGCAAACGTCCTTTGGCCCAGCCTTGCCTTGCCTTATTTCCTTCTCATCCTGTTCTCTGTCCCAGCCTGTCTCACTAACCCCTCGTCTGGCTGCATGTCTCTTCTTTCCTCTCTCCTTTTCTCAAACTCTCCTGCTTCCTGGCTTTTGTCTTTCCATTCCTCCATTTCAGTCCTGCAGCCCGGCACTAGATTTTCCTCTTCCCTCCCTTTGGCTTGCTCCCTTCGCTTTCTCCCTTTGTTCCATATCCTTCTTTCCGACTTGTCTCTTGGAGACTTTTGGCCACGCTGGACCCAAGTCTGGGGATGTTTTGGAAACTTTTCCGAGGCCTCGCTGGTGACAGGGGGGACAGCAGGCAGTGACAGCCCCGGGGCTGACAGGCTCCCCCTCCCCTAGGGGGTGGTCGGCTGCCACACCCAGCTGACATAGAACCTTTGTCACAATGCCCGCTACCGTGGTGAGGATGCGGGCACTCTGCGGGTGACAGGGACACAGCAGGACTTGGTGTCAGCTCAGCAATTTCTCAGTTCGCCAAAGAAGCTGAATTCTGCAAATTGCTGCTGTTGCTGTTGCAATGATGTCATCAGGTGGGTGTTTTGGTGTAATACACTGAAAACCAGAGCAGAAATGCTGAAATATTCCCATGGTATGCATGGTCTTAGGAGCAAAGCACCGTGACTCAGCCTAAGTAGATCTGCCGCTTATTCTTTTGTACTGCCAGCAGATTGTGGAAGTAGAGTATAAAACCCATCCTTATGGAGAGATCTTTGCATTTTAGGCTTAGTCTAAGTGTCTCAAGTAGCCGGGGTTTTTGATTGGGCCTAATCCATCAGGTCTGATGGCTTTCCTCCTTGTCTCCAGATGAATGTGGTAGAAAATATAAAGCAAGCAAACGTCCTTTGGCCCAGCCTTGCCTTGCCTTATTTCCTTCTCATCCTGTTCTCTGTCCCAGCCTGTCTCACTAACCCCTCGTCTGGCTGCATGTCTCTTCTTTCCTCTCTCCTTTTCTCAAACTCTCCTGCTTCCTGGCTTTTGTCTTTCCATTCCTCCATTTCAGTCCTGCAGCCCGGCACTAGATTTTCCTCTTCCCTCCCTTTGGCTTGCTCCCTTCGCTTTCTCCCTTTGTTCCATATCCTTCTTTCCGACTTGTCTCTTGGAGACTTTTGGCCACGCTGGACCCAAGTCTGGGGATGTTTTGGAAACTTTTCCGAGGCCTCGCTGGTGACAGGGGGGACAGCAGGCAGTGACAGCCCCGGGGCTGACAGGCTCCCCCTCCCCTAGGGGGTGCTCGGCTGCCACACCCAGCTGACATAGAACCTTTGTCACAATGCCGGCTACCGTGGTGAGGATGCGGGCACTCTGCGGGTGACAGGGACACAGCAGGACTTGGTGTCAGCTCAGCAATTTCTCAGTTCCCCAAAGAAGCTGAATTCTGCAAATCGCTGCTGTTGCTGTTGCAATGATGTCATCAGGTGGGTGTTTTGGTGTAATACACTGAAAGCCAGAGCAGAAATGCTGAAATATTCCCATGGTATGCATGGTCTCTGCACAAAACCACCGTGACTCAGCCTAAGTAGATCTGCCGCTTATTCTTTTGTACTGCCAGCAGATTGTGGAAGTAGAGTATAAAAACCATCCTTATGGAGAGATCTTTGCATTTTAGGCGTAGTCTAAGTGTCTCAAGTAGCCGGGGTTTTTGATTGGGCCTAATCCAGCAGGTCTGATGGCTTTCCTTCTCGTCTCCAGATGAATGTGGTAGAAAATATAAAGCAAGCAAACGTCCTTTGGCCCAGCCTTGCCTTGCCTTATTTCCTTCTCATCCTGTTCTCTGTGCCAGCCTCTCTCACTAACCCCTCGTCTGGCTGCATGTCTCTTCTTTCCTCTCTCCTTTTCTCAAACTCTCCTGCTTCCTGGCTTTTGTCTTTCCATTCCTCCATTTCAGTCCTGCAGCCCGGCACTAGATTTTCCTCTTCCTTCCCTTTGGCTTGCTCCCTTCGCTTTCTCCCTTTGTTCCATATCCTTCTTTCCGACTTGTCTCTTGGAGACTTTTGGCCACGCTGGACCCAAGTCTGGGGATGTTTTGGAAACTTTTCCGAGGCCTCGCTGGTGACAGGGGGGACAGCAGGCAGTGACAGGCCCGGGGCTGACAGGCTCCCCCTCCCCTAGGGGGCGCTCGGCTGCCACACCCAGCTGACATAGAACCTTTGTCACAATGCCCGCTACCGTGGTGAGGATGCGGGCACTCTGCGGGTGACAGGGACACAGCAGGACTTGGTGTCAGCTCAGCAATTTCTCAGTTCCCCAAAGAAGCTGAATTCTGCAAATTGCTGCTGTTGCTGTTGCAATGATGTCATCAGGTGGGTGTTTTGGTGTAATACACTGAAAACCAGAGCAGAAATGCTGAAATATTCCCATGATATGCATGGTCTTAGGAGCAAAGCACCGTGACTCAGCCTAAGTAGATCTGCCGCTTATTCTTTTGTACTGCCAGCAGATTGTGGAAGTAGAGTATAAAACCCATCCTTATGGAGAGATCTTTGCATTTTAGGCTTAGTCTAAGTGTCTCAAGTAGCCGGGGTTTTTGATTGGGCCTAATCCATCAGGTCTGATGGCTTTCCTCCTTGTCTCCAGATGAATGTGTTAGAAAATATAAAGCAAGGAAACGTCCTTTGGCGTATTTTGTCTTGCCTTATTTCCTTCTCATCCTGTTCTCTGTGCCAGCCTCTCTCACTAAGCCCTCGTCTGGCTGCCTGTCTCTTCTTTCCTCTCTCCTTTTCTCAAACTCTCCTGCTTCCTGGCTTTTGTCTTTCCATTCCTCCATTTCAGTCCTGCAGCCCAGCACTAGATTTTCCTCTTCCCTCCCTTTGGCTTGCTGCCTTCGCTTTCTCCCTTTGTTCCATATCCTTCTTTCCGACTTGTCTCTTGGAGACTTTTGGCCACGCTGGACCCAAGTCTGGGGATGTTTTGGAAACTTTTCCGAGGCCTCGCTGCTGAGGGGGGAGACAGCAGGCAGTGACAGGCCCGGGGCTGACAGGCTCCCCCTCCCCTAGGGGGCGCTCGGCTGCCACACCCAGCTGACATAGAACCTTTGTCACAATGCCCGCTACCGTGGTGAGGATGCGGGCACTCCGTGGGTGACAGAGACACAGCAGGACTTGGTGTCAGCTCAGCAATTTCTCAGTTCCCCAAAGAAGCTGAATTCTGGAAATTGCTGCTGTTGCTCTTGAAATGATGTCATCAGGTGGGTGCTTTGGTGTAATACACTTAAAAACCAGAGCAGAAATGCTGAAATATTCCCATGCTATGCATGGTCTTAGGAGCAAAGCACCGTGACTCAGCCTAAGGAGATCTGCCGCTTATTCTTTTGTACTGCCAGCAGATTGTGGAAGTAGAGTATAAAACCCATCCTTATGGAGAGATCTTTGCATTTTAGGCTTAGTCTAAGTGTCTCAAGTAGCCGGGGTTTTTGATTGGGCCTAATCCATCAGGTCTGATGGCTTTCCTCCTTGTCTCCAGATGAATGTGTTAGAAAATATAAAGCAAGCAAACGTCCTTTGGCCCAGCCTTGCCTTGCCTTATTTCCTTCTCATCCTGTTCTCTGTCCCAGCCTGTCTCACTAACCCCTCGTCTGGCTGCATGTCTCTTCTTTCCTCTCTCCTTTTCTCAAACTCTCCTGCTTCCTGGCTTTTGTCTTTCCATTCCTCCATTTCAGTCCTGCAGCCCGGCACTAGATTTTCCTCTTCCCTCCCTTTGGCTTGCTCCCTTCGCTTTCTCCCTTTGTTCCATATCCTTCTTTCCGACTTGTCTCTTGGAGACTTTTGGCCACGCTGGACCCAAGTCTGGGGATGTTTTGGAAACTTTTCCGAGGCCTCGCTGCTGAGGGGGGAGACAGCAGGCAGTGACAGGCCCGGGGCTACCAGGCTCCCCCTCCCCTAGGGGGCGCTCGGCTGCCACACCCAGCTGACACAGAACCTTTGTCACAATGCCCGCTACCGTGGTGAGGATGCGGGCACTCAGTGGGTGACAGAGACACAGCAGGACTTGGTGTCAGCTCAGCAATTTCTCAGTTCCCCAAAGAAGCTGAATTCTGCAAATTGCTGCTGTTGCTCTTGAAATGATGTCACCAGGTGGCTGCTTTGGTGTAATACACTGAAAACCAGAGCAGAAATGCTGAAATATTCCCATGGTATGCATGGTCTTAGGAGCAAAGCACCGTGACTCAGCCTAAGGAGATCTGCCGTTTATTCTTTTGTACTGCCAGCAGATTGTGGAAGTAGAGTATAAAACCCATCCTTATGGAGAGATCTTTGCATTTTAGGCTTAGTCTAAGTGTCTCAAGTAGCCGGGGTTTTTGCTTGGGCCTAATCCAACAGGTCTGATGGCTTTCCTCCTCGTCTCCAGATGAATGTGGTAGAAAATATAAAGCAAGGAAACGTCCTTTGGCCCAGCCTTGCCTTGCCTTATTTCCTTCTCATCCTGTTCTCTGTGCCAGCCTCTCTCACTAACCCCTCGTCTGGCTGCATGTCTCTTCTTTCCTCTCTCCTTTTCTCAAACTCTCCTGCTTCCTGGCTTTTGTCTTTCCATTCCTCCATTTCAGTCCTGCAGCCCGGCACTAGATTTTCCTCTTCCCTCCCTTTGGCTTGCTCCCTTCGCTTTCTCCCTTTGTTCCATATCCTTCTTTCCGACTTGTCTCTTGGAGACTTTTGGCCACGCTGGACCCAAGTCTGGGGATGTTTTGGAAACTTTTCCGAGGCCTCGCTGGTGACAGGGGGGACTGCAGGCAGTGACAGGCCCGGGGCTGACAGGCTGCCCCTCCCCTAGGGGGCGCTCGCCTGCCACACCTAGCTGACATAGAACCTTTGTCACAATGCCTGCTACCGTGGTGAGGATGCGGGCACTCTGCGGGTGACAGGGACACAGCAGGACTTGGTGTCAGCTCAGCAATTTCTCAGTTCCCCAAAGAAGCTGAATCCTGCAAATTGCTGCTGTTGCTCTTGAAATGACGTCATCAGGTGGGTGTTTTGGTGTAATACACTGAAAACCAGGTCAGAAATGATGAAATATTCCCATGGTATGCATGGTCTTAGGAGCAAAGCACCGTGACTCAGCCTTAGTAGATCTGCCGCTTATTCTCTTGTACTGCCAGCAGATTGTGGAAGTAGAGTATAAAACCCATCCTTATGGAGAGATCTTTGCATTTTAGGCTTAGTCTAAGTATCTCAAGTAGCCGGGGTTTTTGATTGGGCCTAATCCATCAGGTCTGATGGCTTTCCTCCTGATCTCCAGATGAATGTGGTAGAAAATATAAAGCAAGGAAACGTCCTTTGGCCCAGCCTTGCCTTGCCTTATTTCCTTCTCATCCTGTTCTCTGTGCCAGCCTCTCTCACTAACCCCTCGTCTGGCTGCATGTCTCTTCTTTCCTCTCTCCTTTTCTCAAACTCTCCTGCTTCCTGGCTTTTGTCTTTCCATTCCTCCATTTCAGTCCTGCAGCCCCGCACTAGATTTTCCTCTTCCCTCCCTTTGGCTTGCTGCCTTCGCTTTCTCCCTTTCTTCCATATCCTTCTTTCTGATTTGTCTCTTGGAGACTTTTGGCCACGCTGGACCCAAGTCTGGGGATGTTTTTGAAACTTTTCAGAGGCCTCGCTGCTGACAGGGGGGACAGCAGGCAGTGACAGGCCCGGGGCTGACAGGCTCCCCCTCCCCTAGGGGGCGCTCGCCTGCCACACCCAGCTGACATAGAACCTTTGTCACAATGCCCGCTACCGTGGTGAGGATGCGGGCACTCTGCGGGTGACAGGGACACAGCAGGACTTGGTGTCAGCTCAGCAATTTCTCAGTTCCCCAAAGAAGCTGAATTCTGCAAATTGCTGCTGTTGCTCTTGAAATGACGTCATCAGGTGGGTGTTTTGGTGTAATACACTGAAAACCAGGGCAGAAATGCTGAAATATTCCCATGGTATGCATGGTCTTAGGAGCAAAGCACCGTGACTCAGCTTAAGTAGATGTGCCGCTTATTCTTTTGTACTGCCAGCAGATTGTGGAAGTAGAGTATAAAACCCATCCTTATGGAGAGATCTTTGCATTTTAGGCTTAGTCTAAGTATCTCAAGCAGCCGGGGTTTTTGATTGGGCCTAATCCATCAGGTCTGATGGCTTTCCTCCTCGTCTCCAGATGAATGTGGTAGAAAATATAAAGCCAGGAAACGTCCTTTGGCCCAGCCTTGCCTTGCCTTATTTCCTTCTCATCCTGTTCTCTGTCCCAGCCTGTCTCACTTAACCCCTCGTCTGGCTGCATGTCTCTTCTTTCCTCTCTCCTTTTCTCAAACTCTCCTGCTTCCTGGCTTTTGTCTTTCCATTCCTCCATTTCAGTCCTGCAGCCCAGCACTAGATTTTCCTCTTCCCTCCCTTTGGCTTGCTCCCTTCGCTTTCTCCCTTTGTTCCATATCCTTCTTTCCGACTTGTCTCTTGGAGACTTTTGGCCACGCTGTACCCAAGTCTGGGGATGTTTTGGAAACTTTTCAGAGGCCTCGCTGCTAAGGGGGGAGACAGCAGGCAGTGACAGGCCCGGGGCTGACAGGCTCCCCCTCCCCTAGGGGCGCTCGGCTGCCACACCCATCTGACATAGAAACTTTGTCACAATGCCCGCTACCGTGGTGAGGATGCGGGCACTCTGCGGGTGACAGGGACACAGCAGGACTTGGTGTCAGCTCAGCAATTTCTGAGTTCCCCAAAGAAGCTGAATTCTGCAAATTGCTGCTGTTGCTGTTGCAATGATGTCATCAGGTGGGTGTTTTGGTGTAATACACTGAAAAGCAGAGCAGAAATGCTGAAATATTCCCATGGTATGCATGGTCTCTGCACAAAACCACCGTGACTCAGCCTAAGTAGATCTGCCGCTTATTCTTTTGTACTGCCAGCAGATTGTGGAAGTAGAGTATAAAACCCATCCTTATGGAGAGATCTTTGCATTTTAGGCTTAGTCTAAGTGTCTCAAGTAGCCGGGGTTTTTGATTGGGCCTAATCCATCAGGTCTGATGGCTTTCCTCCTCGTCTCCAGATGAATGTGGTAGAAAATATAAATCAAGGAAACGTCCTTTGGCGTATTTTGCCTTGCCTTATTTCCTTCTCATCCTGTTCTCTGTCCCACCCTCTCTCACTAACCCCTCATCTGGCTGCATGTCTCTTCTTTCCTCTCTCCTTTTCTCCAACTCTCCTGCTTCCTGGCTTTTGTCTTTCCATTCCTCCATTTCAGTCCTGCAGCCCGGCACTAGATTTTCCTCTTCCCTCCCTTTGGCTTGCTCCCTTCGCTTTCTCCCTTTGTTCCATATCCTTCTTTCCGACTTGTCTCTTGGAGACTTTTGGCCACGCTGGACCCAAGTCTGGGGATGTATTGGAAAACTTTCCAGAGGCCTCGCTGGTGACAGGGGGGACAGCAGGCAGTGACAGGCCCGGGGCTGACAGGCTCCCCCTCCCCTAGTGGGCGCTCGGCTGCCACACCCAGCTGACATAGAACCTTTGTCACAATGCCCGCTACCGTGGTGAGGATGCGGGCACTCTGCGGGTGACAGGGACCCAGCAGGACTTGGTGTCAACTCAGCAAGTTCTCAGTTCCCCAAAGAAGCTGAATTCTGCAAATTGCTGCTGTTGTTCTTGAAATGACGTCATCAGGTGGGTGTTTTGGTGTAATACACTGAAAACCAGAGCAGAAATGCTGAAATATTCCCATGGTATGCATGGTCTTAGGAGCAAAGCACCGTGACTCAGCCTAAGTAGATCTGCCGCTTATTCTTTTGTACTGCCAGCAGATTGTGGAAGTAGAGTATAAAAACCATCCTTATGGAGAGATCTTTGCAGTTTAGGCTTAGTCTAAGTGTCTCAAGTAGCCGGGGTTTTTGCTTGGTCCTAATCCATCAGGTCTGATGGCTTTCCTCCTCGTCTCCAGATGAATGTGGTAGAAAATATAAAGCAAGGAAACGTCCTTTGGCGTATTTTGCCTTCCCTTATTTCCTTCTCATCCTGTTCTCCGTGCCAGCCTGTCTCACTAAGCCCTCGTCTGGCTGCATGTCTCTTCTTTCCTCTCTCCTTTTCTCAAACTCTCCTGCTTCCTGGCTTTTGTCTTTCCATTCCTCCATTTCAGTCCTGCAGCCCGGCACTAGATTTTCCTCTTCCCTCCCTGTGGCTTGCTCCCTTCGCTTTCTCCCTTTGTTCCATATCCTTCTTTCCGACTTGTCTCTTGGAGACTTTTGGCCACGCTGGACCCAAGTCTGGGGATGTTTTGGAAAATTTTCAGAGGCCTCGCTGCTGAGGGGGGAGACAGCAGGCAGTGACAGGCCCGGGGCTGACAGGCTCCCCCTCCCCTAGGGGGCGCTCGGCTGCCACACCCAGCTGACATAGAACCTTTGTCACAATGCCCGCTACCGTGGTGAGGATGCGGGCACTCTGCGGGTGACAGGGACACAGCAGGACTTGGTGTCAGCTCAGCAATTTCTGAGTTCCCCAAAGAAGCTGAATTCTGCAAATTGCTGCTGTTGCTCTTGACAGGATGTCATCAGGTGGGTGTTTTGGTGTAATACACTGAAAACCAGAGCAGAAATGCTGAAATATTCCCATGGTATGCATGGTCTTAGGAGCAAAGCACCGTGACTCAGCCTAAGTAGATCTGCCGCTTATTCTTTTGTACTGCCAGCAGATTGTGGAAGTAGAGTATAAAACCCATCCTTATGGAGAGATCTTTGCATTTTAGGCTTGGTCTAAGTGTCTCAAGTAGCCGGGGTTTTTGATTGGGCCTAATCCATCAGGTCTGATGGCTTTCCTCCTTGTCTCCAGATGAATGTGGAAGAAAATATAAAGCAAGGAAACGTCCTTTGGCCCAGCCTTGCCTTGCCTTATTTCCTTCTCATCCTATTCTCTGTCCCACCCTCTCTCACTAACCCCTCGTCTGGCTGCATGTCTCTTCTTTCTTCTCTCCTTTTCTCAAACTCTCCTGCTTCCTGGCTTTTGTCTTTCCATTCCTCCATTTCAGTCCTGCAGCCCGGCACTAGATTTTCCTCTTCCCTCCCTTTGGCTTGCTCCCTTCGCTTTCTCCCTTTGTTCCATATCCTTCTTTCCGACTTGTCTCTTGGAGACTTTTGGCCACGCTGGACCCAAGTCTGGGGATGTTTTGGAAACTTTTCAGAGGCCTCGCTGCTGAGGGGGGAGACAGCAGGCAGTGACAGGCCCGGGGCTGACAGGCTCCCCCTCCCCTAGGGGGCGCTCGGCTGCCACACCCAGCTGACATAGAACCTTTGTCACAATGCCCGCTACCGTGGTGAGGATGCGGGCACTCTGCGGGTGACAGGGACACAGCAGGACTTGGTGTCAGCTCAGCAATTTCTGAGTTCCCCAAAGAAGCTGAATTCTGCAAATTGCTGCTGTTGTTCTTGTAAAGATGTCATCAGGTGGGTGTTTTGGTGTAATACAGTGAAAACCAGAGCAGAAATGCTGAAATATTCCCATGGTATGCATGGTCTTAGGAGCAAAGCACCGTGACTCAGCCTAAGTAGATCTGCCGCTTATTCTTTTGTACTGCCAGCAGATTGTGGAAGTAGAGTATAAAAACCATCCTTATGGAGAGATCTTTGCATTTTAGGCTTGGTCTAAGTGTCTCAAGTAGCCGGGGTTTTTGATTGGGCCTAATCCATCAGGTCTGATGGCTTTCCTCCTCGTCTCCAGATGAATGTGGAAGAAAATATAAAGCAAGGAAACGTCCTTTGGCCCAGCCTTGCCTTGCCTTATTTCCTTCTCATCCTATTCTCTGTCCCACCCTCTCTCACTAACCCCTCGTCTGGCTGCATGTCTCTTCTTTCTTCTCTCCTTTTCTCAAACTCTCCTGCTTCCTGGCTTTTGTCTTTCCATTCCTCCATTTCAGTCCTGCAGCCCGGCACTAGATTTTCCTCTTCCCTCCCTTTGGCTTGCTCCCTTCGCTTTCTCCCTTTGTTCCATATCCTTCTTTCCGACTTGTCTCTTGGAGACTTTTGGCCACGCTGGACCCAAGTCTGGGGATGTTTTGGAAAATTTTCAGAGGCCTCGCTGCTGAGAAGGGAGACAGCAGGCAGTGACAGGCCCGGGGCTGAAAGGCTCCCCTTCCCCTAGGGGGCACTCGGCTGCCACACCCAGCTGACATAGAACCTTTGTCACAATGCCCGCTACCGTGGTGAGGATGCGGGCACTCTGTGGGTGACAGGGACACAGCAGGACTTGGTGTCAGCTCAGCAATTTCTCAGTTCCTCAAAGAAGCTGAATTCTGCAAATTGCTGCTGTTGCTCTTGAAATGACATTATCAGGTGGGTGTTTTGGTGTAATACACTGAAAACCAGAGCAGAAATGCTGAAATATTCCCATGGTATGCATGGTCTTAGGAGCAAAGCACCGTGACTCAGCCTAAGTAGATCTGCCGCTTATTCTTTTGTACTGCCAGCAGATTGTGGAAGTAGAGTACAAAAACCATCCTTATGGAGAGATCTTTGCATTTTAGGCTTAGTCTAAGTGTCTCAAGTAGCCGGGGTTTTTGATTTGGCTTAATCCATCAGGTCTGATGGCTTTCCTCCTCGTCTCCAGATGAATGTGGTAGAAAATATAAAGCAAGGAAACGTCCTTTGGCCCAGCCTTGCCTTGCCTTATTTCCTTCTCATCCTGTTCTCTGTCCCAGCCTCTCTCACTAACCCCTCGTCTGGCTGCCTGTCTCTTCTTTCCTCTCTCCTTTTCTCAAACTCTCCTGCTTCCTGGCTTTTGTCTTTCCATTCCTCCATTTCAGTCCTGCAGCCCAGCACTAGATTTTCCTCTTCCCTCCCTTTGGCTTGCTCCCTTCGCTTTCTCCCTTTGTTCCATATCCTTCTTTGCGACTTGTCTCTTGGAGACTTTTGGCCACGCTGGACCCAAGTCTGGGGTGTTTTGGAAACTTTTCCGAGACCTCGCTGGTGACAGGGGGGACTGCAGGCAGTGACAGGCCCGGGGCTGACAGGCTCCCCCTCCCCTAGTGGGCGCTCGGCTGCCACACCCAGCTGACATAGAACCTTTGTCACAATGCCCGCTACCGTGGTGAGGATGCGGGCACTCTGCGGGTGACAGGGACCCAGCAGGACTTGGTGTCATCTCAGCAAGTTCTCAGTTCCCCAAAGAAGCTGAATTCTGCAAATTGCTGCTGTTGTTCTTGAAATGACGTCATCAGGTGGGTGTTTTGGTGTAATACACTGAAAACCAGGGCAGAAATGCTGAAATATTCCCATGGTATGCATGGTCTCTGCACAAAACCACCGTGACTCAGCTTAAGTAGATCTGCCGCTTATTCTTTTGTACTGCCAGCAGATTGTGGAAGTAGAGTATAAAAACCATCCTTATGGAGAGATCTTTGCAGTTTAGGCTTAGTCTAAGTATCTCAAGTAGCCGGGGTTTTTGATTGGGCCTAATCCATCAGGTCTGATGGCTTTCCTCCTTGTCTCCAGATGAATGTGGTAGAAAATATAAAGCAAGGAAACGTCCTTTGGCGTATTTTGCCTTGCCATATTTCCTTCTCATCCTGTTCTCTGTCCCAGCCTCTCTCACTAAGCCCTCGTCTGGCTGCATGTCTCTTCTTTCCTCTCTCCTTTTCTCAAACTCTCCTGCTTCCTGGCTTTTGTCTTTCCATTCCTCCATTTCAGTCCTGCAGCCCGTCACTAGATTTTCCTCTTCCCTCCCTTTGGCTTGCTCCCTTCGCTTTCTCCCTTTGTTCCATATCCTTCTTTCCGACTTGTCTCTTGGAGACTTTTGGCCACGCTGGACCCAAGTCTGGGGATGTTTTGGAAACTTTTCCGAGGCCTCGCTGCTGAGGGGGGAGACAGCAGGCAGTGACAGCCCGGGGCTGACAGGCTCCCCCTCCCCTAGGGGGCGCTCGGCTGCCACACCCAGCTGACATAGAACCTTTGTCAAATGCCCGCTACCGTGGTGAGGATGCGGGCACTCTACGGGTGACAGGGACACAGCAGGACTTGGTGTCAGCTCAGCAATTTCTCAGTTCCCCAAAGAAGCTGAATTCTGCAAATTGCTGCTGTTGCTCTTGCAATGACGACATCAGGTGGGTGTTTTGGTGTAATACACTGAAAACCAGAGCAGAAATGCTGAAATATTCCCATGGTATGCATGGTCTTAGGAGCAAAGCACCGTGACTCAGCCTAAGTAGATCTGCCGCTTATTCTTTTGTACTGCCAGCAGATTGTGGAAGTAGAGTATAAAAACCATCCTTATGGAGAGATCTTTGCAGTTTAGGCTTAGTCTAAGTGTCTCAAGTAGCCGGGGTTTTTGCTTGGTCCTAATCCATCAGGTCTGATGGCTTTCCTCCTTGTCTCCAGATGAATGTGGTAGAAAATATAAAGCAAGGAAACGTCCTTTGGCCCAGCCTTGCCTTGCCTTATTTCCTTCTCATCCTGTTCTCTGTGCCAGCCTCTCTCACTAACCCCTCGTCTGGCTGCATGTCTCTTCTTTCCTCTCTCCTTTTCTCAAACTCTCCTGCTTCCTGGCTTTTGTCTTTCCATTCCTCCATTTCAGACCTGCAGCCCGGCACTAGATTTTCCTCTTCCCTCCCTGTGGCTTGCTCCCTTCGCTTTCTCCCTTTGTTCCATATCCTTCTTTCCGACTTGTCTCTTGGAGACTTTTGGCCACGCTGGACCCAAGTCTGGGGATGTTTTGGAAACTTTTCAGAGGCCTCGCTGCTGAGGGGGGAGACAGCAGGCAGTGACAGGCCCGGGGCTGACAGGCTCCCCCTCCCCTAGGGGGCGCTCGGCTGCCACACCCAGCTGACATAGAACCTTTGTCACAATGCCCGCTACCGTGGTGAGGATGCGGGCACTCTGTGGGTGACAGGGACACAGCAGGACTTGGTGTCAGCTCAGCAATTTCTCAGTTCCCCAAAGAAGCTGAATTCTGCAAATTGCTGCTGTTGCTCTTGTAATGATGTCATCAGGTGGGTGTTTTGGTGTAATACACTGAAAACCAGAGCAGAAATGCTGAAATATTCCCATGGTATGCATGGTCTTAGGAGCAAAGCACCGTGACTCAGCCTAAGTAGATCTGCCGCTTATTCTTTTGTACTGCCAGCAGATTGTGGAAGTAGAGTATAAAAACCATCCTTATGGAGAGATCTTTGCATTTTAGGCTTAGTCTAAGTGTCTCAAGTAGCCGGGGTTTTTGATTGGGCCTAATCCATCAGGTCTGATAGCTTTCCTCCTTGTCTCCAGATGAATGTGGTAGAAAATATAAAGCAAGGAAACGTCCTTTGGCGTATTTTGCCTTGCCTTATTTCCTTCTCATCCTGTTCTCTGTGCCAGCCTCTCTCACTAACCCCTCGTCTGGCTGCATGTCTCTTCTTTCCTCTCTCCTTTTCTCAAACTCTCCTGCTTCCTGGCTTTTGTCTTTCCATTCCTCCATTTCAGACCTGCAGCCCGGCACTAGATTTTCCTCTTCCCTCCCTTTGGCTTGCTCCCTTCGCTTTCTCCCTTTGTTCCATATCCTTCTTTCCGACTTGTCTCTTGGAGACTTTTGGCCACGCTGGACCCAAGTCTGGGGATGTTTTGGAAAATTTTCAGAGGCCTCGCTGCTGGGGGGGGAGACAGCAGGCAGTGACAGGCCCGGGGCTGACAGGCTCCCCCTCCCCTAGGGGGCGCTCGGCTGCCACACCCAGCTGACATAGAACCTTTGTCACAATGCCCGCTACCGTGGTGAGGATGCGGGCACTCTGCGGGTAACAGGGACGCAGGAGGACTTGGTGTCAGCTCAGCAATTTCTGAGTTCCCCAAAGAAGCTGAATTCTGCAAATTGCTGCTGTTGCACTTGAAATGACATCGTCAGGTGGGTGTTTTGGTGTAATACACTGAAAACCAGAGCAGAAATGCTGAAATATTCCCATGGTATGCATGGTCTTAGGAGCAAAGCACCGTGACTCAGCCTAAGTAGATCTGCCGCTTATTCTTTTGTACTGCCAGAAGATTGTAGAAGTAGAGTAGAAAACCCATCCTTATGGAGAGATCTTTGTATTTTAGGCTTAGTCTAAGTGTCTCAAGTAGCCGGGGTTTTTGATTGGGCCTAATCCATCAGGTCTGATGGCTTTCCTCCTCGTCTCCAGATGAATGTGGTAGAAAATATAAAGCAAGCAAACGTCCTTTGGCCCAGCCTTGCCTTGCCTTATTTCCTTCTCATCCTGTTCTCTGTCCCAGCCTCTCTCACTAAGCCCTCGTCTGGCTGCATGTCTCTTCTTTCCTCTCTCCTTTTCTCAAACTCTCCTGCTTCCTGGCTTTTGTCTTTCCATTCCTCCATTTCAGACCTGCAACCCGGCACTAGATTTTCCTCTTCCCTCCCTTTGACTTGCACACTTCGCTTTCTCCCTTTGTTCCATATCCTTCCTTCCGACTTGTCTCTTGGAGACTTTTGGCCACGCTGGACCCAAGTCTCGGGATGTTTTGGAAACTTTCCAGAGGCCTCGCTGGTGACAGGGGGGACAGCAGGCAGTGACAGGCCCGGGGCTGACAGGCTCCCCCTCCCCTAGGGGGCGCTCGGCTGCCACACCCAGCTGACATAGAACCTTTGTCACAATGCCCGCTACCGTGGTGAGGATGCGGGCACTCTGCGGGTGACAGGGACACAGCAGGACTTGGTGTCAGCTCAGCAATTTCTCAGTTCCCCAAAAAAGCTGAATTCTGCAAATTCTTGCTGTTGTTGCTCTTGAAATGATGTCATCAGGTGGGTGTTTTGGTGTAATACACTGAAAACCAGAGCAGAAATGCTGAAATATTCCCATGGTATGCATGGTCTTAGGAGCAAAGTACCGTGACTCAGCCTAAGTAGATCTGCCGCTTATTCTTTTGTACTGCCAGCAGATTGTGGAAGTAGAGTTTAAAAACCATCCTTATGGAGAGATCTTTGCATTTTAGGCTTAGTCTAAGTGTCTCAAGTAGCCGGGGTTTTTGATTGGGCCTAATCCATCAGGTCTGATGGCTTTCCTCCTAGTCTCCAGATGAATGTGGTAGAAAATATAAAGCAAGGAAACGTCCTTTGGCCTAGCCTTGCCTTGCCTTATTTCCTTCTCATCCTGTTCTCTGTCCCAGCCTCTCTCACTAACCCCTTGTCTGGCTGCATGTCTCTTATTTCCTCTCTCCGTTTCTCAAACTCTCCTGCTTCCTGGCTTTTGTCTTTCCATTCCTCCATTTCAGTCCTGCAGCCCAGCACTAGATTTTCCTCTTCCCTCCCTTTGGCTTGCTCCCTTCGCTTTCTCCCTTTGTTCCATATCCTTTTTTCCGACTTGTCTCTTGGAGACTTTTGGCCACGCTGGACCCAAGTCTGGGTATGTTTTGGAAACTTTTCAGAGGCCTTCCTGCTGACAGGGGGGACAGCAGGCAGTGACAGGTCCGGGGCTGACAGGCTCCCACTCCCCTAGGGGGCGCTCGGCTGCCACACCCAGCTGACATAGAACCTTTGTCACAATGCCCGCTACCGTGGTGAGGATGCGGGCAGTCTGCGGGTGACAGGGACACAGCAGGACTTGGTGTCAGCTCAGCAATTTCTCAGTTCCCCAAAGAAGCTGAATTCTGCAAATTGCTGCTGTTGGCCTTGCAATGACGTCATCAGGTGGGTGTTTTGGTGTAATACACTGAAAACCAGAGCAGAAATGCTGAAATATTCCCATGGTACGCATGGTCTTAGGAGCAAAGCACCGTGACTCAGCCTAAGTAGATCTGCCGCTTATTCTTTTGTACTGCCAGCAGATTATGGAAGTATAGTATAAAACCCATCCTTATGGAGAGATCTTTGCATTTTAGGCTTAGTCTAAGTGTCTCAAGTAGCCGGGGTTTTTGATTGGGCCTAATCCATCAGGTCTGATGGCTTTCCTCCTCGTCTCCAGATGAATGTGGTAGAAAATATAAAGCAAGGAAACGTCCTTTGGCCCAGCCTTGCCTTGCCTTATTTCCTTCTCATCCTGTTCTCTGTGCCAGCCTCTCTCACTAAGCCCTTGTCTGGCTGCATGTCTCTTCTTTCCTCTCTCCTTTTCTCAAACTCTCCTGCTTCCTGGCTTT
Source organism: Patagioenas fasciata (assembly GCF_037038585.1). NCBI lineage: Eukaryota > Metazoa > Chordata > Aves > Columbiformes > Columbidae > Patagioenas > Patagioenas fasciata. Next base: position 193,255 of record NW_027288762.1, on the reverse strand, counting down.
TGTCTTTCCATTCCTCCATTTCAGTCCTGCAGCCCGGCACTAGATTTTCCTCTTCCCTCCCTTTGGCTTGCTCCCTTCGCTTTCTCCCTTTGTTCCATATCCTTCTTTCCGACTTGTCTCTTGGAGACTTTTGGCCATGCTGGACCCAAGTCTGGAGATGTATTGGAAACTTTTCCGAGGCCTCGCTGCTGAGGGGGGAGACAGCAGGCAGTGACAGGCCCGGGGCTGACAGGCTCTGCCTCCCCTAGGGGGCACTCGGCTGCCACACCCAGCTGACATAGAACCTTTGTCACAATGCCCACTACCATGGTGAGGATGCGGGCACTCTGCGGGTGACAGGGACCCAGCAGGACTTGGTGTCAGCTCAGAAATTGCTCAGTTCCCCAAAGAAGCTGAATTCTGCAAATTCTTGCTGTTTTTGCTCTTGAAATGATGTCATCAGGTGAGTGTTTTGGTGTAATACACTGAAAACCAGAGCAGAAATGCTGAAGTATTCCCATGGTATGCATGGTCTTAGGAGCAAAGCACCGTGACTCAGCCTAAGTAGATCTGCCGCTTATTCTTTTGTACTGCCAGCAGATTGTGGAAGTAGAGTAGAAAACCCATCCTTATGGAGAGATCTTTGCATTTTAGGCTTAGTCTAAGTGTCTCAAGTAGCCGGGGTTTTTGATTGGGCCTAATCCATCAGGTCTGATGGCTTTCCTCCTCGTCTCCAGATGAATGTGGTAGAAAATATAAAGCAAGGAAACTCCTTTGGCCCAGCCTTGCCTTGCCTTATTTCCTTCTCATCCTGTTCTCTGTCCCAGCCTCGCTCACTAAGCCCTCGTCTGGCTGCATGTCTCTTCTTTCCTCTCTCCTTTTCTCAAACTCTCCTGCTTCCTGGCTTTTGTCTTTCCATTCCTCCATTTCAGACCTGCAACCCAGCACTAGACTTTCCTCTTCCGTCCCTTTGACTTGCTCTCTTCGCTTTCTCCCTCTGTTCCATATCCTTCTTTCCGAGTTGTCTTTTGGAGACTTTTGGCCACGCTGGACCCAAGTCTGGGAATGTTTTGGAAACTTTTCCGAGGCCTCGCTGGTGACAGCGGGGACAGCAGGCAGTGACAGGCCCGGGGCTGACAGGCTCCCCCTCCCCTAGGGGGCGCTCGACTGCCACACCCAGCTGACATAGAACCTTTGTCACAATGCCCGCTACCGTGGTGAGGATGCGGGCACTCTGCGGGTGACAGGGACACAGCAGGACTTGGTGTCAGCTCAGCAATTTCTCAGTTCCCCAAAGAAGCTGAATTCTGCAAATTCTTGCTGTTGTTGCTCTTGAAATGATGTCATCAGGTGGGTGTTTTGGTGTAATACACTGAAAACCAGAGCAGAAATGCTGAAATATTCCCATGGTATGCATGGTCTTAGGAGCAAAGTACCGTGACTCAGCCTAAGTAGATCTGCCGCTTATTCTTTTGTACTGCCAGCAGATTGTGGAAGTAGAGTATAAAAACCATCCTTATGGAGAGATCTTTGCATTTTAGGCTTAGTCTAAGTGTCTCAAGTAGCCGGGGTTTTTGATTGGGCCTAATCCATCAGATCTGATGGCTTTCCTCCTTGTCTCCAGATGAATGTGGTAGAAAATATAAAGCAAGCAAACGTCCTTTGGCGTATTTTGCCTTCCCTTATTTCCTTCTCATCCTGTTCTCCGTGCCAGCCTGTCTCACTAAGCCCCCGTCTGGCTGCATGTCTCTTCTTTCCTCTCTCCTTTTCTCAAACTCTCCTGCTTCCTGGCTTTTGTCTTTCCATTGCTCCATTTCAGTCCTGCAGCCCGGCACTAGATTTTCCTCTTCCCTCCCTGTGGCTTGCTCCCTTCGCTTTCTCCCTTTGTTCCATATCCTTCTTTCCGACTTGTCTTTTGGAGACTTTTGGCCACGCTGGACCCAAGTCTGGGGATGTTTTGGAAACTTTTCAGAGGCCTCGCTGCTGAGGGGGGAGACAGCAGGCAGTGACAGGCCCGGGGCTGACAGGCTCCCCCTCCCCTAGGGGGCGCTCGGCTGCCACACCCAGCTGACATAGAACCTTTGTCACAATGCCCGCTACCGTGGTGAGGATGCGGGCACTCTGCGGGTGACAGGGACACAGCAGGACTTGGTGTCAGCTCAGCAATTTCTGAGTTCCCCAAAGAAGCTGAATTCTGCAAATTGCTGCTGTTGCTCTTGTAATGACGTCATCAGGTGGGTGTTTTGGTGTAATACACTGAAAACCAGAGCAGAAATGCTGAAATATTCCCATGGTATGCATGGTCTTAGGAGCAAAGCACCGTGACTCAGCCTAAGGAGATCTGCCGCTTATTCTTTTGTACTGCCAGCAGATTGTGGAAGTAGAGTATAAAAACCATCCTTATGGAGAGATCTTTGCATTTTAGGCTTAGTCTAAGTGTCTCAAGTAGCCGGGGTTTTTGATTGGGCCTAATCCATCAGGTCTGATAGCTTTCCTCCTCGTCTCCAGATGAATGTGGTAGAAAATATAAAGCAAGGAAACGTCCTTTGGCGTATTTTGCCTTGCCTTATTTCCTTCTCATCCTGTTCTCTGTGCCAGCCTCTCTCACTAACCCCTCGTCTGGCTGCATGTCTCTTCTTTCCTCTCTCCTTTTCTCAAACTCTCCTGCTTCCTGGCTTTTGTCTTTCCATTCCTCCATTTCAGACCTGCAGCCCGGCACTAGATTTTCCTCTTCCCTCCCTGTGGCTTGCTCCCTTCGCTTTCTCCCTTTGTTCCATATCCTTCTTTCCGACTTGTCTCTTGGAGACTTTTGGCCACGCTGGACCCAAGTCTGGGTATGTTTTGGAAACTTTTCCGAGGCCTCGCTGCTGAGGGGGGAGACAGCAGGCAGTGACAGGCCCGGGGCTGACAGGCTCCCCCTCCCCTAGGGGGTGCTCGGCTGCCACACCCAGCTGACATAGAACCTTTGTCACAATGCCCGCTACCGTGGTGAGGATGCGGGCACTCTGCGGGTGACAGGGACACAGCAGGACTTGGTGTCAGCTCAGCAATTTCTCAGTTCCCCAAAGAAGCTGAATTCTGCAAATTGCTGCTGTTGCTCTTGTAATGATGTCATCAGGTGGGTGTTTTGGTGTAATACACTGAAAACCAGAGCAGAAATGCTGAAATATTCCCATGGTGTGCATGGTCTTAGGAGCAAAGCACCGTGACTCAGCCTAAGTAGATCTGCCTCTTATTCTTTTGTACTGCCAGCAGATTGTGGAAGTAGAGTATAAAAACCATCCTTATGGAGAGATCTTTGCATTTTAGGCTTAGTCTAAGTGTCTCAAGTAGCCGGGGTTTTTGATTGGGCCTAATCCATCAGGTCTGATAGCTTTCCTCCTCGTCTCCAGATGAATGTGGTAGAAAATATAAAGCAAGGAAACGTCCTTTGGCCCAGCCTTGCCTTGCCTTATTTCCTTCTCATCCTGTTCTCTGTCCCAGCCTCTCTCACTAAGCCCTCGTCTGGCTGCATGTCTCTTCTTTCCTCTCTCCTTTTCTCAAACTCTCCTGCTTCCTGGCTTTTGTCTTTCCATTCCTCCATTTCAGACCTGCAGCCCGGCACTAGATTTTCCTCTTCCCTCCCTTTGGCTTGCTCCCTTCGCTTTCTCCCTTTGTTCCATATCCTTCTTTCCGACTTGTCTCTTGGAGACTTTTGGCCACGCTGGACCCAAGTCTGGGGATGTTTTGGAAACTTTCCAGAGGCCTCGCTGGTGACAGGGGGACAGCAGGCAGTGACAGGCCCGGGGCTGACAGGCTCCCCCTCCCCTAGGGGGCGCTCGGCTGCCACACCCAGCTGACATAGAACCTTTGTCACAATGCCCGCTACCGTGGTGAGGATGCGGGCACTCTGCGGGTGACAGGGACACAGCAGGACTTGGTGTCAGCTCAGCAATTTCTCAGTTCCCCAAAGAAGCTGAATTCTGCAAATTCTTGCTGTTGTTGCTCTTGAAATGATGTCATCAGGTGGGTGTTTTGGTGTAATACACTGAAAACCAGAGCAGAAATGCTGAAATATTCCCATGGTATGCATGGTCTTAGGAGCAAAGTACCGTGACTCAGCCTAAGTAGATCTGCCGCTTATTCTTTTGTACTGCCAGCAGATTGTGGAAGTAGAGTTTAAGAACCATCCTTATGGAGAGATCTTTGCATTATTAGGCTTAGTCTAAGTGTCTCAAGTAGCCGGGGTTTTTGATTGGGTCTAATCCATCAGGTCTGATGGCTTTCCTCCTCGTCTCCAGATGAATGTGGTAGAAAATATAAAGCAAGGAAACGTCCTTTGGCCCAGCCTTGCCTTGCCTTATTTCCTTCTCATCCTGTTCTCTGTGCCAGCCTGTCTCACTAAGCCCTCGTCTGGCTGCATGTCTCTTCTTTCTTCTCTCCTTTTCTCAAACTCTCCTGCTTCCTGGCTTTTGTCTTTCCATTCCTCCATTTCAGTCCTGCAGCCCGGCACTAGATTTTCCTCTTCCCTCCCTTTGGCTTGCTCCCTTCGCTTTCTCCCTTTGTTCCATATCCTTCTTTCCGACTTGTCTCTTGGAGACTTTTGGCCACGCTGGACCCAAGTCTGGGGATGTTTTGGAAAATTTTCAGAGGCCTCGCTGCTGAGGGGGGAGACAGCAGGCAGTGACAGGCCCGGGGCTGAAAGGCTCCCCCTCCCCTAGGGGGCACTCGGCTGCCACACCCAGCTGACATAGAACCTTTGTCACAATGCCCGCAACCGTGGTGAGGATGCGGGCACTCTGTGGGTGACAGGGACACAGCAGGACTTGGTGTCAGTTCAGCAAGTTCTCAGTTCCCCAAAGAAGCTGAATTCTGCAAATTGCTGCTGTTGCTCTTGAAATGACGTCATCAGGTGGGTGTTTTGGTGTAATACACTGAAAACCAGAGCAGAAATGCTGAAATATTCCCATGGTATGCATGGCCTTTAGGAGCAAAGCACCGTGACTCAGCCTAAGTAGATCTGCCGCTTATTCTTTTGTACTGCCAGCAGATTGTAGAAGTAGAGTATAAAAACCATCCTTATGGAGAGATCTTTGCATTTTAGGCTAAGTGTCTCAAGTAGCCGGGGTTTTTGATTGGGCCTAATCCATCAGGTCTGATGGCTTTCCTCCTCGTCTCCAGATGAATGTGGTAGAAAATATAAAGCAAGGAAACGACCTTTGGCCCAGCCTTGCCTTGCCTTATTTCCTTCTCAGCCTGTTCTCTGTCCCAGCCTCTCTCACTAACCCCTCATCTGGCTGCATGTCTCTTCTTTCCTCTCTCCTTTTCTCAAACTCTCCTGCTTCCTGGCTTTTGTCTTTCCATTCCTCCATTTCAGTCCTGCAACCCGGCACTAGATTTTCCTCTTCCCTCCCTTTGGCTTGCTCTCTTCGCTTTCTCCCTCTGTTCCATATCCTTCTTTCCGACTTGTCTCTTGGAGACTTTTGGCCACGCTGGACCCAAGTCTGGGTATGTTTTGGAAACTTTTCAGAGGCCTCGCTGCTGAGGGGGGAGACAGCAGGCAGTGACAGGCCCGGGGCTGACAGGCTCCCCCTCCCCTAGGGGGCGCTCGGCTGCCACACCCAGCTGACATAGAACCTTTGTCACAATGCCCGCTACCGTGGTGAGGATGCGGGCACTCTGCGGGTGACAGGGACACAGCAGGACTTGGTGTCAGCTCAGCAATTTCTCAGTTCCCCAAAGAAGCTGAATTCTGCAAATTGCTGCTGCTTCTCTTGAAATGATGTCATCAGGTGGGTGTTTTGGTGTAATACACTGAAAACCAGAGCAGAAATGCTGAAGTATTCCCATGGTATGCATGGTCTTAGGAGCAAAGCACCGTGACTCAGCCTAAGTTGATCTGCCGCTTATTCTTTTGTACTGCCAGCAGATTGTAGAAGTAGAGTACAAAACCCATCCTTATGGAGAGATCTTTGCATTTTAGGCTTAGTCTAAGTGTCTTAAGTAGCCGGGGTTTTTGCTTGGTCCTAATCCATCAGGTCTGATGGCTTTCCTCCTCGTCTCCAGATGAATGTGGTAGAAAATATAAAGCAAGGAAACGTCCTTTGGCCCAGCCTTGCCTTGCCTTATTTCCTTCTCATCCTGTTCTCTGTCCCAGCCTCTCTCACTAAGCCCTCGTCTGGCTGCATGTCTCTTCTTTCCTCTCTCCTTTTCTCAAACTCTCCTGCTTCCTGGCTTTTGTCTTTCCATTCCTCCATTTCAGACCTGCAACCCGGCACTAGATTTTCCTCTTCCCTCCCTTTGACTTGCTCTCTTCGCTTTCTCCCTCTGTTCCATATCCTTCTTTCCGACTTGTCTTTTGGAGACTTTTGGCCACGCTGGACCCAAGTCTGGGGATGTTTTGGAAACTTTCCAGAGGCCTCGCTGGTGACAGGGGGGACAGCAGGCAGTGACAGGCCCGGGGCTGACAGGCTCCCCCTCCCCTAGGGGGCGCTCGGCTGCTACACCCAGCTGACATAGAGCCTTTGTCACAATGCCCGCTACCGTGGTGAGGATGCGGGCACTCTGCGGGTGACAGGGACACAGCAGGACTTGGTGTCAGCTCAGCAATTTCTCAGTTCCCCAAAGAAGCTGAATTCTGCAAATTCTTGCTGTTGTTGCTCTTGAAATGATGTCATCAGGTGGGTGTTTTGGTGTAATACACTGAAAACCAGAGCAGAAATGCTGAAATATTCCCATGGTATGCATGGTCTTAGGAGCAAAGTACCGTGACTCAGCCTAAGTAGATCTGCCGCTTATTCTTTTGTACTGCCAGCAGATTGTGGAAGTAGAGTTTAAAAACCATCCTTATGGAGAGATCTTTGCATTTTAGGCTTAGTCTAAGTGTCTCAAGTAGCCGGGGTTTTTGATTGGGCCTAATCCATCAGATCTGATGGCTTTCCTCCTAGTCTCCAGGTGAATGTGGTAGAAAATATAAAGCAAGGAAACGTCCTTTGGCCTAGCCTTGCCTTGCCTTATTTCCTTCTCATCCTGTTCTCTGTCCCAGCCTCTCTCACTAACCCCTTGTCTGGCTGCATGTCTCTTCTTTCCTCTCTCCATTTCTCAAACTCTCCTGCTTCCTGGCTTTTGTCTTTCCATTCCTCCATTTCAGTCCTGCAGCCCAGCACTAGATTTTCCTCTTCCCTCCCTTTGGCTTGCTCCCTTCGCTTTCTCCCTTTGTTCCATATCCTTTTTTCCGACTTGTCTCTTGGAGACTTTTGGCCACGCTGGACCCAAGTCTGGGTATGTTTTGGAAACTTTTCAGAGGCCTTCCTGCTGACAGGGGGGACAGCAGGCAGTGACAGGTCCGGGGCTGACAGGCTCCCACTCCCCTAGGGGGCGCTCGGCTGCCACACCCAGCTGACATAGAACCTTTGTCACAATGCCCGCTACCGTGGTGAGGATGCGGGCACTCTGCGGGTGACAGGGACACAGCAGGACTTGGTGTCAGCTCAGCAATTTCTCAGTTCCCCAAAGAAGCTGAATTCTGCAAATTGCTGCTGTTGCTCTTGCGATGACGTCATCAGGTGGGTGTTTTGGTGTAATACACTGAAAACCAGAGCAGAAATGCTGAAATATTCCCATGGTATGCATGGTCTTAGAAGCAAAGCACCGTGACTCAGCCTAAGGAGATCTCCCGCTTATTCTTTTGTACTGCCAGCAGACTATGGAAGTATAGTATAAAACCCATCCTTATGGAGAGATCTTTGCATTTTAGGCTTAGTCTAAGTGTCTCAAGTAGCCGGGGTTTTTGATTGGGCCTAATCCATCAGGTCTGATGGCTTTCCTCCTCGTCTCCAGATGAATGTGGTAGAAAATATAAAGCAAGGAAACGTCCTTTGGCCCAGCCTTGCCTTGCCTTATTTCCTTCTCATCCTGTTCTCTGTGCCAGCCTCTCTCACTAAGCCCTTGTCTGGCTGCATGTCTCTTCTTTCCTCTCTCCTTTTCTCAAACTCTCCTGCTTCCTGGCTTTTGTCTTTCCATTCCTCCATTTCAGTCCTGCAGCCCGGCACTAGATTTTCCTCTTCCGTCCCTTTGGCTTGCTCCCTTCGCTTTCTCCCTTTGTTCCATATCCTTCTTTCCGACTTGTCTCTTGGAGACTTTTGGCCATGCTGGACCCAAGTCTGGAGATGTATTGGAAACTTTTCCGAGGCCTCGCTGCTGAGGGGGGAGACAGCAGGCAGTGACAGGCCCGGGGCTGACAGGCTCCCCCTCCCCTAGGGGGCGCTCGGCTGCCACACCCAGCTGACATAGAACCTTTGTCACAATGCCCGCTACCGTGGTGAGGATGCGGGCACTCTGCGGGTAACAGGGTCGCAGGAGGACTTGGTGTCAGCTCAGCAATTTCTGAGTTCCCCAAAGAAGCTGAATTCTGCAAATTGCTGCTGTTGCTCTTGTAATGATGTCATCAGGTGGGTGTTTTGGTGTAATACACTGAAAACCAGAGCAGAAATGCTGAAATATTCCCATGGTATGCATGGTCTTAGGAGCAAAGCACCGTGACTCAGCCTAAGTAGATCTGCCGCTTATTCTTTTGTACTGCCAGCAGATTGTGGAAGTAGAGTATAAAAACCATCCTTATGGAGAGATCTTTGCAGTTTAGGCTTAGTCTAAGTGTCTCAAGTAGCCGGGGTTTTTGATTGGGCCTAATCCATCAGGTCTGATGGCTTTCCTCCTTGTCTCCAGATGAATGTGGTAGAAAATATAAAGCAAGGAAACGTCCTTTGGCCCAGCCTTGCCTTGCCTTATTTCCTTCTCATCCTGTTCTCTGTGCCAGCCTGTCTCACTAAGCCCTCGTCTGGCTGCATGTCTCTTCTTTCTTCTCTCCTTTTCTCAAACTCTCCTGCTTCCTGGCTTTTGTCTTTCCATTCCTCCATTTCAGTCCTGCAGCCCGGCACTAGATTTTCCTCTTCCCTCCCTTTGGCTTGCTCCCTTCGCTTTCTCCCTTTGTTCCATATCCTTCTTTCCGACTTGTCTCTTGGAGACTTTTGGCCACGCTGGACCCAAGTCTGGGGATGTTTTGGAAACTTTTCAGAGGCCTCGCTGCTGAGGGGGGAGACAGCAGGCAGTGACAGGCCCGGGGCTGAAAGGCTCCCCCTCCCCTAGGGGGCACTCGGCTGCCACACCCAGCTGACATAGAACCTTTGTCACAATGCCCGCTACCGTGGTGAGGATGCGGGCACTCTGCGGGTGACAGGGACACAGCAGGACTTGGTGTCAGCTCAGCAATTTCTCAGTTCCCCAAAGAAGCTGAATTCTGCAAATTGCTGCTGTTGCTCTTGAAATGACATCATCAGGTGGGTGTTTTGGTGTAATACACTGAAAACCAGAGCAGAAATGCTGAAGTATTCCCATGGTATGCATGGTCTTAGGAGCAAAGCACCGTGACTCAGCCTAAGTAGATCTGCCGCTTATTCTTTTGTACTGCCAGCAGATTGTGGAAGTAGAGTACAAAAACCATCCTTATGGAGAGATCTTTGCATTTTAGGCTTAGTCTAAGTGTCTCAAGTAGCCGGGGTTTTTGATTTGGCTTAATCCATCAGGTCTGATGGCTTTCCTCCTCGTCTCCAGATGAATGTGGTAGAAAATATAAAGCAAGGAAACGTCCTTTGGCGTATTTTGCCTTCCCTTATTTCCTTCTCATCCTGTTCTCCGTGCCAGCCTGTCTCACTAAGCCCCCGTCTGGCTGCATGTCTCTTCTTTCCTCTCTCCTTTTCTCAAACTCTCCTGCTTCCTGGCTTTTGTCTTTCCATTCCTCCATTTCAGTCCTGCAGCCCGGCACTAGATTTTCCTCTTCCCTCCCTGTGGCTTGCTCCCTTCGCTTTCTCCCTTTGTTCCATATCCTTCTTTCCGACTTGTCTCTTGGAGACTTTTGGCCACGCTGGACCCAAGTCTGGGGATGTTTTGGAAAATTTTCAGAGGCCTCGCTGCTGAGGGGGGAGACAGCAGGCAGTGACAGGCCCGGGGCTGACAGGCTCCCCCTCCCCTAGGGGGCGCTCGGCTGCCACACCCAGCTGACATAGAACCTTTGTCACAATGCCCGCTACCGTGGTGAGGATGCGGGCACTCTGCGGGTGACAGGGACACAGCAGGACTTTGTGTCAGCTCAGCAATTTCTGAGTTCCCCAAAGAAGCTGAATTCTGCAAATTGCTGCTGTTGCTCTTGACATGATGTCATCAGGTGGGTGTTTTGGTGTAATACACTGAAAACCAGAGCAGAAATGCTGAAATATTCCCATGGTATGCATGGTCTTAGGAGCAAAGCACCGTGACTCAGCCTAAGTAGATCTGCCGCTTATTCTTTTGTACTGCCAGCAGATTGTGGAAGTAGAGTATAAAAACCATCCTTATGGAGAGATCTTTGCATTTTAGGCTTAGTCTAAGTGTCTCAAGTAGCCGGGGTTTTTGATTGGGCCTAATCCATCAGGTCTGATAGCTTTCCTCCTCGTCTCCAGATGAATGTGGTAGAAAATATAAAGCAAGGAAACGTCCTTTGGCCCAGCCTTGCCTTGCCTTATTTCCTTCTCATCCTGTTCTCTGTGCCAGCCTCTCTCACTAACCCCTCGTCTGGCTGCATGTCTCTTCTTTCCTCTCTCCTTTTCTCAAACTCTCCTGCTTCCTGGCTTTTGTCTTTCCATTCCTCCATTTCAGACCTGCAGCCCGGCACTAGATTTTCCTCTTCCCTCCCTTTGGCTTGCTCCCTTCGCTTTCTCCCTTTGTTCCATATCCTTCTTTCCGACTTGTCTCTTGGAGACTTTTGGCCACGCTGGACCCAAGTCTGGGGATGTTTTGGAAAATTTTCAGAGGCCTCGCTGCTGGGGGGGGAGACAGCAGGCAGTGACAGGCCCGGGGCTGACAGGCTCCCCCTCCCCTAGGGGGCGCTCGGCTGCCACACCCAGCTGACATAGAACCTTTGTCACAATGCCCGCTACCGTGGTGAGGATGCGGGCACTCTGCGGGTAACAGGGACGCAGGAGGACTTGGTGTCAGCTCAGCAATTTCTGAGTTCCCCAAAGAAGCTGAATTCTGCAAATTGCTGCTGTTGCTCTTGAAATGACATCGTCAGGTGGGTGTTTTGGTGTAATACACTGAAAACCAGAGCAGAAATGCTGAAATATTCCCATGGTATGCATGGTCTTAGGAGCAAAGCACCGTGACTCAGCCTAAGTAGATCTGCCGCTTATTCTTTTGTACTGCCAGCAGATTGTGGAAGTAGAGTAGAAAACCCATCCTTATGGAGAGATCTTTGCATTTTAGGCTTAGTCTAAGTGTCTCAAGTAGCCGGGGTTTTTGATTGGGCCTAATCCATCAGGTCTGATGGCTTTCCTCCTCGTCTCCAGATGAATGTGGTAGAAAATATAAAGCAAGGAAACGTCCTTTGGCCCAGCCTTGCCTTGCCTTATTTCCTTCTCATCCTGTTCTCTGTCCCACCCTCTCTCACTAAGCCCTCATCTGGCTGCATGTCTCTTCTTTCCTCTCTCCTTTTCTCAAACTCTCCTGCTTCCTGGCTTTTGTCTTTCCATTCCTCCATTTCAGACCTGCAACCCGGCACTAGATTTTCCTCTTCCCTCCCTTTGACTTGCACACTTCGCTTTCTCCCTCTGTTCCATATCCTTCTTTCCGACTTGTCTCTTGGAGACTTTTGGCCACGCTGGACCCAAGTCTCGGGATGTTTTGGAAACTTTCCAGAGGCCTCGCTGCATACAGGGGGGACAGCAGGCAGTGACAGGCCCGGGGCTGACAGGCTCCCCCTCCCCTAGGGGGCGCTCGGCTGCCACACCCAGCTGACATAGAACCTTTGTCACAATGCCTGCTACCGTGGTGAGGATGCGGGCACTCTGCGGGTGACAGGGACACAGCAGGACTTGGTGTCAGCTCAGCAAGTTCTCAGTTCCCCAAAGAAGCTGAATTCTGCAAATTGCTGCTGTTGCTCTTGAAATGACGTCATCAGGTGGGTGTTTTGGTGTAATACACTGAAAACCAGAGCAGAAATGCTGAAATATTCCCATGGTATGCATGGCCTTTAGGAGCAAAGCACCGTGACTCAGCCTAAGTAGATCTGCCGCTTATTCTTTTGTACTGCCAGCAGATTGTAGAAGTAGAGTATAAAAACCATCCTTATGGAGAGATCTTTGCATTTTAGGCTAAGTGTCTCAAGTAGCCGGGGTTTTTGATTGGGCCTAATCCATCAGGTCTGATGGCTTTCCTCCTCGTCTCCAGATGAATGTGGTAGAAAATATAAAGCAAGGAAACGACCTTTGGCCCAGCCTTGCCTTGCCTTATTTCCTTCTCATCCTGTTCTCTGTGCCAGCCTCTCTCACTAACCCCTCATCTGGCTGCATGTCTCTTCTTTCCTCTCTCCTTTTCTCAAACTCTCCTGCTTCCTGGCTTTTGTCTTTCCATTCCTCCATTTCAGTCCTGCAACCCGGCACTAGATTTTCCTCTTCCCTCCCTTTGGCTTGCTCCCTTCGCTTTCTCCCTTTGTTCCATATCCTTCTTTCCGACTTGTCTTTTGGAGACTTTTGGCCACGCTGGACCCAAGTCTGGGGATGTTTTGGGAACTTTCCAGAGGCCTCGCTGGTGACAGGGGGGACAGCAGGCAGTGACAGGCCCGGGGCTGACAGGCTCCCCCTCCCCTAGGGGGCACTCGGCTGCCACACCCAGCTGACATAGAACCTTTGTCACAATGCCCGCTACCGTGGTGAGGATGCGGGCACTCTGCGGGTGACAGGGACACAGCAGGACTTGGTGTCAGCTCAGCAATTTCTCAGTTCCCCAAAGAAGCTGAATTCTGCAAATTCTTGCTGTTGTTGCTCTTGAAATGATGTCATCAGGTGGGTGTTTTGGTGTAATACACTGAAAACCAGAGCAGAAATGCTGAAATATTCCCATGGTATGCATGGTCTTAGGAGCAAAGTACCGTGACTCAGCCTAAGTAGATCTGCCGCTTATTCTTTTGTACTGGCAGCAGATTGTGGAAGTAGAGTTTAAAAACCATCCTTATGGAGAGATCTTTGCATTTTAGGCTTAGTCTAAGTGTCTCAAGTAGCCGGGGTTTTTGATTGGGCCTAATCCATCAGATCTGATGGCTTTCCTCCTAGTCTCCAGATGAATGTGGTAGAAAATATAAAGCAAGGAAACGTCCTTTGGCCTAGCCTTGCCTTGCCTTATTTCCTTCTCATCCTGTTCTCTGTCCCAGCCTCTCTCACTAACCCCTCATCTGGCTGCATGTCTCTTCTTTCCTCTCTCCTTTTCTCAAACTCTCCTGCTTCCTGGCTTTTGTCTTTCCATTCCTCCATTTCAGTCCTGCAACCCGGCACTAGATTTTCCTCTTCCCTCCCTTTGGCTTGCTCTCTTCGCTTTCTCCCTCTGTTCCATATCCTTCTTTCCGACTTGTCTCTTGGAGACTTTTGGCCACGCTGGACCCAAGTCTGGGTATGTTTTGGAAACTTTTCAGAGGCCTCGCTGCTGAGGGGGGAGACAGCAGGCAGTGACAGGCCCGGGGCTGACAGGCTCCCCCTCCCCTAGGGGGCGCTCGGCTGCCACACCCAGCTGACATAGAACCTTTGTCACAATGCCCGCTACCGTGGTGAGGATGCGGGCACTCTGCGGGTGACAGGGACACAGCAGGACTTGGTGTCAGCTCAGCAATTTCTCAGTTCCCCAAAGAAGCTGAATTCTGCAAATTCTTGCTGTTGTTGCTCTTGAAATGATGTCATCAGGTGGGTGTTTTGGTGTAATACACTGAAAACCAGAGCAGAAATGCTGAAATATTCCCATGGTATGCATGGTCTTAGGAGCAAAGTACCGTGACTCAGCCTAAGTAGATCTGCCGCTTATTCTTTTGTACTGGCAGCAGATTGTGGAAGTAGAGTTTAAAAACCATCCTTATGGAGAGATCTTTGCATTTTAGGCTTAGTCTAAGTGTCTCAAGTAGCCGGGGTTTTTGATTGGGCCTAATCCATCAGATCTGATGGCTTTCCTCCTAGTCTCCAGATGAATGTGGTAGAAAATATAAAGCAAGGAAACGTCCTTTGGCCTAGCCTTGCCTTGCCTTATTTCCTTCTCATCCTGTTCTCTGTCCCAGCCTCTCTCACTAACCCCTCATCTGGCTGCATGTCTCTTCTTTCCTCTCTCCTTTTCTCAAACTCTCCTGCTTCCTGGCTTTTGTCTTTCCATTCCTCCATTTCAGTCCTGCAACCCGGCACTAGATTTTCCTCTTCCCTCCCTTTGGCTTGCTCTCTTCGCTTTCTCCCTCTGTTCCATATCCTTCTTTCCGACTTGTCTCTTGGAGACTTTTGGCCACGCTGGACCCAAGTCTGGGTATGTTTTGGAAACTTTTCAGAGGCCTCGCTGCTGAGGGGGGAGACAGCAGGCAGTGACAGGCCCGGGGCTGACAGGCTCCCCCTCCCCTAGGGGGCGCTCGGCTGCCACACCCAGCTGACATAGAACCTTTGTCACAATGCCCGCTACCGTGGTGAGGATGCGGGCACTCTGCGGGTGACAGGGACACAGCAGGACTTGGTGTCAGCTCAGCAATTTCTCAGTTCCCCAAAGAAGCTGAATTCTGCAAATTGCTGCTGCTTCTCTTGAAATGATGTCATCAGGTGGGTGTTTTGGTGTAATACACTGAAAACCAGAGCAGAAATGCTGAAGTATTCCCATGGTATGCATGGTCTTAGGAGCAAAGCACCGTGACTCAGCCTAAGTAGATCTGCTGCTTATTCTTTTGTACTGCCAGCAGATTGTGGAAGTAGAGTACAAAACCCATCCTTATGGAGAGATCTTTGCATTTTAGGCTTAGTCTAAGTGTCTTAAGTAGCCGGGGTTTTTGATTGGGCCTAATCCATCAGGTCTGATGGCTTTCCTCCTCGTCTCCAGATGAATGTGGTAGAAAATATAAAGCAAGGAAACGTCCTTTGGCCCAGCCTTGCCTTGCCTTATTTCCTTCTCATCCTGTTCTCTGTCCCAGCCTCTCTCACTAAGCCCTCGTCTGGCTGCATGTCTCTTCTTTCCTCTCTCCTTTTCTCAAACTCTCCTGCTTCCTGGCTTTTGTCTTTCCATTCCTCCATTTCAGACCTGCAACCCGGCACTAGATTTTCCTCTTCCCTCCCTTTGACTTGCTCTCTTCGCTTTCTCCCGCTGTTCCATATCCTTCTTTCCGACTTGTCTTTTGGAGACTTTTGGCCACGCTGGACCCAAGTCTGGGGATGTTTTGGGAACTTTCCAGAGGCCTCGCTGGTGACAGGGGGGACAGCAGGCAGTGACAGCCCCGGGGCTGACAGGCTCCCCCTCCCCTAGGGGGCGCTCGGCTGCCACACCCAGCTGACATAGAACCTTTGTCACAATGCCCGCTACCGTGGTGAGGATGCGGGCACTCTGCGGGTGACAGGGACACAGCAGGACTTGGTGTCAGCTCAGCAATTTCTCAGTTCCCCAAAGAAGCTGAATTCTGCAAATTCTTGCTGTTGTTGCTCTTGAAATGATGTCATCAGGTGGGTGTTTTGGTGTAATACACTGAAAACCAGAGCAGAAATGCTGAAATATTCCCATGGTATGCATGGTCTTAGGAGCAAAGTACCGTGACTCAGCCTAAGTAGATCTGCCGCTTATTCTTTTGTACTGGCAGCAGATTGTGGAAGTAGAGTTTAAAAACCATCCTTATGGAGAGATCTTTGCATTTTAGGCTTAGTCTAAGTGTCTCAAGTAGCCGGGGTTTTTGATTGGGCCTAATCCATCAGATCTGATGGCTTTCCTCCTCGTCTCCAGATGAATGTGGTAGAAAATATAAAGCAAGGAAACGTCCTTTGGCGTATTTTGCCTTGCCTTATTTCCTTCTCATCCTGTTCTCTGTCCCAGCCTCTCTCACTAACCCCTTGTCTGGCTGCATGTCTCTTCTTTCCTCTCTCCATTTCTCAAACTCTCCTGCTTCCTGGCTTTTGTCTTTCCATTCCTCCATTTCAGTCCTGCAGCCCAGCACTAGATTTTCCTCTTCCCTCCCTTTGGCTTGCTCCCTTCGCTTTCTCCCTTTGTTCCATATCCTTCTTTCCGACTTGTCTCTTGGAGACTTTTGGCCATGCTGGACCCAAGTCTGGAGATGTATTGGAAACTTTTCCGAGGCCTCGCTGCTGAGGGGGGAGACAGCAGGCAGTGACAGGCCCGGGGCTGACAGGCTCTGCCTCCCCTAGGGGGCACTCGGCTGCCACACCCAGCTGACATAGAACCTTTGTCACAATGCCCGCTACCGTGGTGAGGATGCGGGCACTCTGCGGGTGACAGGGACCCAGCAGGACCTGGTGTCAGCTCAGCAATTTCTCAGTTCCCCAAAGAAGCTGAATTCTGCAAATTGCTGCTGTTTCTCTTGAAATGACCTCATCAGGTGGGTGTTTTGGTGTAATACACTGAAAACCAGAGCAGAAATGCTGAAATATTCCCATGGTATGCATGGTCTTAGGAGCAAAGCACCGTGACTCAGCCTAAGTAGATCTGCCGCTTATTCTTTTGTACTGCCAGCAGATTGTGGAAGTAGAGTAGAAAACCCATCCTTATGGAGAGATCTTTGCATTTTAGGCTTAGTCTAAGTGTCTCAAGTAGCCGGGGTTTTTGATTGGGCCTAATCCATCAGGTCTGATGGCTTTCCTCCTCGTCTCCAGATGAATGTGGTAGAAAATATAAAGCAAGGAAACTCCTTTGGCCCAGCCTTGCCTTGCCTTATTTCCTTCTCATCCTGTTCTCTGTGCCAGCCTCTCTCACTAACCCCTCGTCTGGCTGCATGTCTCTTCTTTCCTCTCTCCTTTTCTCAAACTCTCCTGCTTCCTGGCTTTTGTCTTTCCATTCCTCCATTTCAGACCTGCAGCCCGGCACTAGATTTTCCTCTTCCCTCCCTTTGGCTTGCTCCCTTCGCTTTCTCCCTTTGTTCCATATCCTTCTTTCCGACTTGTCTCTTGGAGACTTTTGGCCACGCTGGACCCAAGTCTGGGGATGTTTTGGAAACTTTTCAGAGGCCTCGCTGCTGAGGGGGGAGACAGCAGGCAGTGACAGGCCCGGGGCTGACAGGCTCCCCCTCCCCTAGGGGGCGCTCGGCTGCCACACCCAGCTGACATAGAACCTTTGTCACAATGCCCGCTACCGTGGTGAGGATGCGGGCACTCTGCGGGTGACAGGGACACAGCAGGACTTGGTGTCAGCTCAGCAATTTCTCAGTTCCCCAAAGAAGCTGAATTCTGCAAATTGCTGCTGTTGCTCTTGTAATGATGTCATCAGGTGGGTGTTTTGGTGTAATACACTGAAAACCAGAGCAGAAATGCTGAAATATTCCCATGGTATGCATGGTCTTAGGAGCAAAGCACCGTGACTCAGCCTAAGTAGATCTGCCGCTTATTCTTTTGTACTGCCAGCAGATTGTCGAAGTAGAGTATAAAACCCATCCTTATGGAGAGATCTTTGCATTTTAGGCTTAGTCTAAGTGTCTCAAGTAGCCGGGGTTTTTGATTGGGCCTAATCCATCAGGTCTGATAGCTTTCCTCCTCGTCTCCAGATGAATGTGGTAGAAAATATAAAGCAAGGAAACGTCCTTTGGCGTATTTTGCCTTGCCTTATTTCCTTCTCATCCTGTTCTCTGTGCCAGCCTCTCTCACTAACCCCTCGTCTGGCTGCATGTCTCTTCTTTCCTCTCTCCTTTTCTCAAACTCTCCTGCTTCCTGGCTTTTGTCTTTCCATTCCTCCATTTCAGACCTGCAGCCCGGCACTAGATTTTCCTCTTCCCTCCCTGTGGCTTGCTCCCTTCGCTTTCTCCCTTTGTTCCATATCCTTCTTTCCGACTTGTCTCTTGGAGACTTTTGGCCACGCTGGACCCAAGTCTGGGTATGTTTTGGAAACTTTTCCGAGGCCTCGCTGCTGAGGGGGGAGACAGCAGGCAGTGACAGGCCCGGGGCTGACAGGCTCCCCCTCCCCTAGGGGCCGCTCGGCTGCCACACCCAGCTGACATAGAACCTTTGTCACAATGCCCGCTACCGTGGTTAGGATGCGGGCACTCTGCGGGTGACAGGGACACAGCAGGACTTGGTGTCAGCTCAGCAATTTCTCAGTTCCCCAAAGAAGCTGAATTCTGCAAATTCTTGCTGTTGTTGCTCTTGAAATGATGTCATCAGGTGGGTGTTTTGGTGTAATACACTGAAAACCAGAGCAGAAATGCTGAAATATTCCCATGGTATGCATGGTCTTAGGAGCAAAGTACCGTGACTCAGCCTAAGTAGATCTGCCGCTTATTCTTTTGTACTGGCAGCAGATTGTGGAAGTAGAGTTTAAAAACCATCCTTATGGAGAGATCTTTGCATTTTAGGCTTAGTCTAAGTGTCTCAAGTAGCCGGGGTTTTTGATTGGGCCTAATCCATCAGATCTGATGGCTTTCCTCCTCGTCTCCAGATGAATGTGGTAGAAAATATAAAGCAAGGAAACGTCCTTTGGCCTAGCCTTGCCTTGCCTTATTTCCTTCTCATCCTGTTCTCTGTCCCAGCCTCTCTCACTAACCCCTTGTCTGGCTGCATGTCTCTTCTTTCCTCTCTCCATTTCTCAAACTCTCCTGCTTCCTGGCTTTTGTCTTTCCATTCCTCCATTTCAGTCCTGCAGCCCAGCACTAGATTTTCCTCTTCCCTCCCTTTGGCTTGCTCCCTTCGCTTTCTCCCTTTGTTCCATATCCTTCTTTCCGACTTGTCTCTTGGAGACTTTTGGCCATGCTGGACCCAAGTCTGGAGATGTATTGGAAACTTTTCCGAGGCCTCGCTGCTGAGGGGGGAGACAGCAGGCAGTGACAGGCCCGGGGC
This sequence comes from Patagioenas fasciata, assembly GCF_037038585.1. Lineage (NCBI taxonomy): Eukaryota > Metazoa > Chordata > Aves > Columbiformes > Columbidae > Patagioenas > Patagioenas fasciata. Next base: position 174,437 of record NW_027288762.1, on the reverse strand, counting down.
TGACAGGCTCTGCCTCCCCTAGGGGGCACTCGGCTGCCACACCCAGCTGACATAGAACCTTTGTCACAATGCCCGCTACCGTGGTGAGGATGCGGGCACTCTGCGGGTGACAGGGACCCAGCAGGACCTGGTGTCAGCTCAGCAATTTCTCAGTTCCCCAAAGAAGCTGAATTCTGCAAATTGCTGCTGTTTCTCTTGAAATGACGTCATCAGGTGGGTGTTTTGGTGTAATACACTGAAAACCAGAGCAGAAATGCTGAAATATTCCCATGGTATGCATGGTCTTAGGAGCAAAGCACCGTGACTCAGCCTAAGTAGATCTGCCGCTTATTCTTTTGTACTGCCAGCAGATTGTGGAAGTAGAGTAGAAAACCCATCCTTATGGAGAGATCTTTGCATTTTAGGCTTAGTCTAAGTGTCTCAAGTAGCCGGGGTTTTTGATTGGGCCTAATCCATCAGGTCTGATGGCTTTCCTCCTCGTCTCCAGATGAATGTGGTAGAAAATATAAAGCAAGGAAACTCCTTTGGCCCAGCCTTGCCTTGCCTTATTTCCTTCTCATCCTGTTCTCTGTCCCAGCCTCTCTCACTAAGCCCTCGTCTGGCTGCATGTCTCTTCTTTCCTCTCTCCTTTTCTCAAACTCTCCTGCTTCCTGGCTTTTGTCTTTCCATTCCTCCATTTCAGACCTGCAACCCAGCACTAGATTTTCCTCTTCCGTCCCTTTGACTTGCTCTCTTCGCTTTCTCCCTCTGTTCCATATCCTTCTTTCCGACTTGTCTTTTGGAGACTTTTGGCCACGCTGGACCCAAGTCTGGGGATGTTTTGGAAACTTTTCCGAGGCCTCGCTGGTGACAGCGGGGACAGCAGGCAGTGACAGGCCCGGGGCTGACAGGCTCCCCCTCCCCTAGGGGGCGCTCGACTGCCACACCCAGCTGACATAGAACCTTTGTCACAATGCCCGCTACCGTGGTGAGGATGCGGGCACTCTGCGGGTGACAGGGACACAGCAGGACTTGGTGTCAGCTCAGCAATTTCTCAGTTCCCCAAAGAAGCTGAATTCTGCAAATTCTTGCTGTTGTTGCTCTTGAAATGATGTCATCAGGTGGGTGTTTTGGTGTAATACACTGAAAACCAGAGCAGAAATGCTGAAATATTCCCATGGTATGCATGGTCTTAGGAGCAAAGTACCGTGACTCAGCCTAAGTAGATCTGCCGCTTATTCTTTTGTACTGCCAGTAGATTGTGGAAGTAGAGTTTAAAAACCATCCTTATGGAGAGATCTTTGCATTTTAGGCTTAGTCTAAGTGTCTCAAGTAGCCGGGGTTTTTGATTGGGCCTAATCCATCAGATCTGATGGCTTTCCTCCTTGTCTCCAGATGAATGTGGTAGAAAATATAAAGCAAGGAAACGTCCTTTGGCGTATTTTGCCTTCCCTTATTTCCTTCTCATCCTGTTCTCCGTGCCAGCCTGTCTCACTAAGCCCCCGTCTGGCTGCATGTCTCTTCTTTCCTCTCTCCTTTTCTCAAACTCTCCTGCTTCCTGGCTTTTGTCTTTCCATTGCTCCATTTCAGTCCTGCAGCCCGGCACTAGATTTTCCTCTTCCCTCCCTGTGGCTTGCTCCCTTCGCTTTCTCTCTTTGTTCCATATCCTTCTTTCCGACTTGTCTCTTGGAGACTTTTGGCCACGCTGGACCCAAGTCTGGGGATGTTTTGGAAAATTTTCAGAGGCCTCGCTGCTGAGGGGGGAAACAGCAGGCAGTGACAGGCCCGGGGCTGACAGGCTCCCCCTCCCCTAGGGGGCGCTCGGCTGCCAAACCCAGCTGACATAGAACCTTTGTCACAATGCCCGCTACCGTGGTGAGGATGCGGGCACTCTGCGGGTGACAGGGACACAGCAGGACTTGGTGTCAGCTCAGCAATTTCTCAGTTCCCCAAAGAAGCTGAATTCTGCAAATTGCTGCTGTTGCTCTTGTAATGATGTCATCAGGTGGGTGTTTTGGTGTAATACACTGAAAACCAGAGCAGAAATGCTGAAATATTCCCATGGTGTGCATGGTCTTAGGAGCAAAGCACCGTGACTCAGCCTAAGTAGATCTGCCGCTTATTCTTTTGTACTGCCAGCAGATTGTGGAAGTAGAGTATAAAAACCATCCTTATGGAGAGATCTTTGCATTTTAGGCTTAGTCTAAGTGTCTCAAGTAGCCGGGGTTTTTGATTGGGCCTAATCCATCAGGTCTGATAGCTTTCCTCCTTGTCTCCAGATGAATGTGGTAGAAAATATAAAGCAAGGAAACGTCCTTTGGCCCAGCCTTGCCTTGCCTTATTTCCTTCTCATCCTGTTCTCTGTGCCAGCCTCTCTCACTAACCCCTCGTCTGGCTGCATGTCTCTTCTTTCCTCTCTCCTTTTCTCAAACTCTCCTGCTTCCTCGCTTTTGTCTTTCCATTCCTCCATTTCAGACCTGCAGCCCGGCACTAGATTTTCCTCTTCCCTCCCTTTGGCTTGCTCCCTTCGCTTTCTCCCTTTGTTCCATATCCTTCTTTCCGACTTGTCTCTTGGAGACTTTTGGCCACGCTGGACCCAAGTCTGGGGATGTTTTGGAAACTTTTCCGAGGCCTCGCTGCTGAGGGGGGAGACAGCAGGCAGTGACAGGCCCGGGGCTGACAGGCTCCCCCTCCCCTAGGGGGCGCTCGGCTGCCACACCCAGCTGACATAGAACCTTTGTCACAATGCCCGCTACCGTGGTGAGGATGCGGGCACTCTGCGGGTGACAGGGACACAGCAGGACTTGGTGTCAGCTCAGCAATTTCTCAGTTCCCCAAAGAAGCTGAATTCTGCAAATTGCTGCTGTTGCTCTTGTAATGATGTCATCAGGTGGGTGTTTTGGTGTAATACACTGAAAACCAGAGCAGAAATGCTGAAATATTCCCATGGTATGCATGGTCTTACGAGCAAAGCACCGTGACTCAGCCTAAGTAGATCTGCCGCTTATTCTTTTGTACTGCCAGCAGATTGTCGAAGTAGAGTATAAAAACCATCCTTATGGAGAGATCTTTGCATTTTAGGCTTAGTCTAAGTGTCTCAAGTAGCCGGGGTTTTTGATTGGGCCTAATCCATCAGGTCTGATAGCTTTCCTCCTCGTCTCCAGATGAATGTGGTAGAAAATATAAAGCAAGGAAACGTCCTTTGGCGTATTTTGCCTTGCCTTATTTCCTTCTCATCCTGTTCTCTGTGCCAGCCTCTCTCACTAACCCCTCGTCTGGCTGCATGTCTCTTCTTTCCTCTCTCCTTTTCTCAAACTCTCCTGCTTCCTGGCTTTTGTCTTTCCATTCCTCCATTTCAGACCTGCAGCCCGGCACTAGATTTTCCTCTTCCCTCCCTGTGGCTTGCTCCCTTCGCTTTCTCCCTTTGTTCCATATCCTTCTTTCCGACTTGTCTCTTGGAGACTTTTGGCCACGCTGGACCCAAGTCTGGGGATGTTTTGGAAACTTTCCAGAGGCCTCGCTGGTGACAGGGGGAACAGCAGGCAGTGACAGGCCCGGGGCTGACAGGCTCCCCCTCCCCTAGGGGGCGCTCGGCTGCCACACCCAGCTGACATAGAACCTTTGTCACAATGCCCGCTACCGTGGTGAGGATGAGGGCACTCTGCGGGTGACAGGGACACAGCAGGACTTGGTGTCAGCTCAGCAATTTCTCAGTTCCCCAAAGAAGCTGAATTCTGCAAATTCTTGCTGTTGTTGCTCTTGAAATGATGTCATCAGGTGGGTGTTTTGGTGTAATACACTGAAAACCAGAGCAGAAATGCTGAAATATTCCCATGGTATGCATGGTCTTAGGAGCAAAGTACCGTGACTCAGTCTAAGTAGATCTGCCGCTTATTCTTTTGTACTGCAAGCAGATTGTGGAAGTAGAGTTTAAAAACCATCCTTATGGAGAGATCTTTGCATTTTAGGCTTAGTCTAAGTGTCTCAAGTAGCCGGGGTTTTTGATTGGGCCTAATCCATCAGATCTGATGGCTTTCCTCCTTGTCTCCAGATGAATGTGGTAGAAAATATAAAGCAAGGAAACGTCCTTTGGCGTATTTTGCCTTCTCTTATTTCCTTCTCATCCTGTTTTCCGTGCCAGCCTGTCTCACTAAGCCCCCGTCTGGCTGCATGTCTCTTCTTTCCTCTCTCCTTTTCTCAAACTCTCCTGCTTCCTGGCTTTTGTCTTTCCATTGCTCCATTTCAGTCCTGCAGCCCGGCACTAGATTTTCCTCTTCCCTCCCTGTGGCTTGCTCCCTTCGCTTTCTCCCTTTGTTCCATATCCTTCTTTCCGCCTTGTCTCTTGGAGACTTTTGGCCACGCTGGACCCAAGTCTGGGGATGTTTTGGAAACTTTTCCGAGGCCTCGCTGCTGAGGGGGGAGACAGCAGGCAGTGACAGGCCCGGGGCTGACAGGCTCCCCCTCCCCTAGGGGGCGCTCGGCTGCCACACCCAGCTGACATAGAACCTTTGTCACAATGCCCGCTACCGTGGTGAGGATGCGGGCACTCTGCGGGTGACAGGGACACAGCAGGACTTGGTGTCAGCTCAGCAATTTCTCAGTTCCCCAAAGAAGCTGAATTCTGCAAATTGCTGCTGTTGCTCTTGTAATGATGTCATCAGGTGGGTGTTTTGGTGTAATACACTGAAAACCAGAGCAGAAATGCTGAAATATTCCCATGGTGTGCATGGTCTTAGGAGCAAAGCACCGTGACTCAGCCTAAGTAGATCTGCCTCTTATTCTTTTGTACTGCCAGCAGATTGTGGAAGTAGAGTATAAAAACCATCCTTATGGAGAGATCTTTGCATTTTAGGCTTAGTCTAAGTGTCTCAAGTAGCCGGGGTTTTTGATTGGGCCTAATCCATCAGGTCTGATAGCTTTCCTCCTTGTCTCCAGATGAATGTGGTAGAAAATATAAAGCAAGGAAACGTCCTTTGGCCCAGCCTTGCCTTGCCTTATTTCCTTCTCATCCTGTTCTCTGTGCCAGCCTCTCTCACTAACCCCTCGTCTGGCTGCATGTCTCTTCTTTCCTCTCTCCTTTTCTCAAACTCTCCTGCTTCCTGGCTTTTGTCTTTCCATTCCTCCATTTCAGACCTGCAGCCCGGCACTAGATTTTCCTCTTCCCTCCCTTTGGCTTGCTCCCTTCGCTTTCTCCCTTTGTTCCATATCCTTCTTTCCGACTTGTCTCTTGGAGACTTTTGGCCACGCTGGACCCAAGTCTGGGGATGTTTTGGAAACTTTCCAGAGGCCTCGCTGGTGACAGGGGGGACAGCAGGCAGTGACAGGCCCGGGGCTGACAGGCTCCCCCTCCCCTAGGGGGCGCTCGGCTGCCACACCCAGCTGACATAGAACCTTTGTCACAATGCCCGCTACCGTGGTGAGGATGCGGGCACTCTGCGGGTGACAGGGACACAGCAGGACTTGGTGTCAGCTCAGCAATTTCTCAGTTCCCCAAAGAAGCTGAATTCTGCAAATTCTTGCTGTTGTTGCTCTTGAAATGATGTCATCAGGTGGGTGTTTTGGTGTAATACACTGAAAACCAGAGCAGAAATGCTGAAATATTTCCTTGGTATGCATGGTCTTAGGAGCAAAGTACCGTGACTCAGCCTAAGTAGATCTGCCGCTTATTCTTTTGTACTGCCAGCAGATTGTGGAAGTAGAGTTTAAAAACCATCCTTATGGAGAGATCTTTGCATTTTAGGCTTAGTCTAAGTGTCTCAAGTAGCTGGGGTTTTTGATTGGGCCTAATCCATCAGATCTGATGGCTTTCCTCCTAGTCTCCAGATGAATGTGGTAGAAAATATAAAGCAAGGAAACGTCCTTTGGCCTAGCCTTGCCTTGCCTTATTTCCTTCTCATCCTGTTCTCTGTCCCAGCCTCTCTCACTAACCCCTTGTCTGGCTGCATGTCTCTTCTTTCCTCTCTCCATTTCTCAAACTCTCCTGCTTCCTGGCTTTTGTCTTTCCATTCCTCCATTTCAGTCCTGCAGCCCAGCACTAGATTTTCCTCTTCCCTCCCTTTGGCTTGCTCCCTTCGCTTTCTCCCTTTGTTCCATATCCTTTTTTCCGACTTGTCTCTTGGAGACTTTTGGCCACGCTGGACCCAAGTCTGGGTATGTTTTGGCAACTTTTCAGAGGCCTTCCTGCTGACAGGGGGGACAGCAGGCAGTGACAGGTCCGGGGCTGACAGGCTCCCACTCCCCTAGGGGGCGCTCGGCTGCCACACCCAGCTGACATAGAACCTTTGTCACAATGCCCGCTACCGTGGTGAGGATGCGGGCACTTTGCGGTTGACAGGGACACAGCAGGACTTGGTGTCAGCTCAGAAATTGCTCAGTTCCCCAAAGAAGCTGAATTCTGCAAATTGCTGCTGTTGCTGTTGCAATGATGTCATCAGGTGGGTGTTTTGGTGTAATACACTGAAAACCAGAGCAGAAATGCTGAAATATTCCCATGGTATGCATGGTCTTAGGAGCATAGCACTGTGACTCAGCCTAAGTAGATCTGCCGCTTATTCTTTTGTACTGCCAGCAGATTGTGGAAGTAGAGTTTAAGAACCATCCTTATGGAGAGATCTTTGCATTTTAGGCTTAGTCTAAGTGTCTCAAGTAGCCGGGGTTTTTGCTTGGTCCTAATCCATCAGGTCTGATGGCTTTCCTCCTCGTCTCCAGATGAATGTGGTAGAAAATATAAAGCAAGGAAACGTCCTTTGGCCCAGCCTTGCCTTGCCTTATTTCCTTCTCATCCTGTTCTCTGTGCCAGCCTGTCTCACTAAGCCCTCGTCTGGCTGCATGTCTCTTCTTTCTTCTCTCCTGTTCTCAAACTCTCCTGCTTCCTGGCTTTTGTCTTTCCATTCCTCCATTTCAGTCCTGCAGCCCGGCACTAGATTTTCCTCTTCCCTCCCTTTGGCTTGCTCCCTTCGCTTTCTCCCTTTGTTCCATATCCTTCTTTCCGACTTGTCTCTTGGAGACTTTTGGCCACGCTGGACCCAAGTCTGGGGATGTTTTGGAAACATTTCAGAGGCCTCGCTGCTGAGGGAGGAGACAGCAGGCAGTGACAGGCCCGGGGCTGAAAGGCTCCCCCTCCCCTAGGGGGCACTCGGCTGCCACACCCAGCTGACATAGAACCTTTGTCACAATGCCCGCTACCGTGGTGAGGATGCGGGCACTCTGTGGGTGACAGGGACACAGCAGGACTTGGTGTCAGCTCAGCAATTTCTCAGTTCCCCAAAGAAGCTGAATTCTGCAAATTGCTGCTGTTGCTCTTGAAATGAAATCATCAGGTGGGTGTTTTGGTGTAATACACTGAAAACCAGAGCAGAAATGCTGAAATATTCCCATGGTATGCATGGTCTTAGGAGCAAAGCACCGTGACTCAGCCTAAGTAGATCTGCCGCTTATTCTTTTGTACTGCCAGCAGATTGTGGAAGTAGAGTACAAAAACCATCCTTATGGAGAGATCTTTGCATTTTAGGCTTAGTCTAAGTGTCTCAAGTAGCCGGGGTTTTTGATTTGGCTTAATCCATCAGGTCTGATGGCTTTCATCCTCGTCTCCAGATGAATGTGGTAGAAAATATAAAGCAAGGAAACGTCCTTTGGCGTATTTTGCCTTCCCTTATTTCCTTCTCATCCTGTTCTCCGTGCCAGCCTGTCTCACTAAGCCCCCGTCTGGCTGCATGTCTCTTCTTTCCTCTCTCCTTTTCTCAAACTCTCCTGCTTCCTGGCTTTTGTCTTTCCATTCCTCCATTTCAGTCCTGCAGCCCGGCACTAGATTTTCCTCTTCCCTCCCTGTGGCTTGCTCCCTTCGCTTTCTCCCTTTGTTCCATATCCTTCTTTCCGACTTGTCTCTTGGAGACTTTTGGCCACGCTGGACCCAAGTCTGGGGATGTTTTGGAAAATTTTCAAAGGCCTCGCTGCTGAGGGGGGAGACAGCAGGCAGTGACAGGCCCGGGGCTGACAGGCTCCCCCTCCCCTAGGGGGCGCTCGGCTGCCACACCCAGCTGACATAGAACCTTTGTCACAATGCCCGCTACCGTGGTGAGGATGCGGGCACTCTGCGGGTGACAGGGACACAGCAGGACTTGGTGTCAGCTCAGCAATTTCTGAGTTCCCCAAAGAAGCTGAATTCTGCAAATTGCTGCTGTTGCTCTTGTAAGGATGTCATCAGGTGGGTGTTTTGGTGTAATACACTGAAAACCAGAGCAGAAATGCTGAAATATTCCCATGGTATGCATGGTCTTAGGAGCAAAGCACCGTGACTCAGCCTAAGTAGATCTGCCGCTTATTCTTTTGTACTGCCAGCAGATTGTGGAAGTAGAGTATAAAAACCATCCTTATGGAGAGATCTTTGCAGTTTAGGCTTAGTCTAAGTGTCTCAAGTAGCCGGGGTTTTTGATTGGGCCTAATCCATCAGGTCTGATGGCTTTCCTCCTTGTCTCCAGATGAATGTGGTAGAAAATATAAAGCAAGGAAACGTCCTTTGGCCCAGCCTTGCCTTGCCTTATTTCCTTCTCATCCTGTTCTCTGTGCCAGCCTCTCTCACTAAGCCCTCGTCTGGCTGCATGTCTCTTCTTTCTTCTCTCCTTTTCTCAAACTCTCCTGCTTCCTGGCTTTTGTTTTTCCATTCCTCCATTTCAGTCCTGCAGCCCAGCACTAGATTTTCCTCTTCCCTCCCTTTGGCTTGCTCCCTTCGCTTTCTCCCTTTGTTCCATATCCTTCTTTCCGACTTGTCTCTTGGAGACTTTTGGCCACGCTGGACCCAAGTCTGGGGATGTTTTGGAAACTTTTCAGAGGCCTTGCGGCTGACAGGTGGGACAGCAGGCAGTGACAGGCCCGGGGCTGACAGGCTCCCCCTCCCCTAGGGGGCGCTCGGCTGCCACACCCAGCTGACATAGAACCTTTGTCACAATGCCCGCTACCGTGGTGAGGATGCGGGCACTCTGCGGGTGACAGGGACACAGCAGGACTTGGTGTCAGCTCAGCAAGTTCTCAGTTCCCCAAAGAAGTTGAATTCTGCAAATTGCTGCTGTTGCTCTTGAAATGACGTCATCAGGTGGGTGTTTTGGTGTAATACACTGAAAACCAGAGCAGAAATGCTGAAGTATTCCCATGGTATGCATGGTCTTAGGAGCAAAGCACCGTGACTCAGCCTAAGTAGATCTGCCGCTTATTCTTTTGTACTGCCAGCAGATTGTGGAAGTAGAGTACAAAAACCATCCTTATGGAGAGATCTTTGCATTTTAGGCTTAGTCTAAGTGTCTCAAGTAGCCGGGGTTTTTGATTGGGCCTAATCCATCAGATCTGATGGCTTTCCTCCTCGTCTCCAGATGAATGTGGTAGAAAATATAAAGCAAGGAAACGTCCTTTGGCCCAGCCTTGCCTTGCCTTATTTCCTTCTCAGCCTGTTCTCTGTCCCACCCTCTCTCACTAACCCCTCATCTGGCTGCATGTCTCTTCTTTCCTCTCTCCTTTTCTCAAACTCTCCTGCTTCCTGGCTTTTGTCTTTCCATTCCTCCATTTCAGTCCTGCAACCCGGCACTAGATTTTCCTCTTCCCTCCCTTTGGCTTGCTCTCTTCGCTTTCTCCCTCTGTTCCATATCCTTCTTTCCGACTTGTCTCTTGGAGACTTTTGGCCACGCTGGACCCAAGTCTGGGGATGTTTTGGAAACTTTTCAGAGGCCTCGCTGCTGAGGGGGGAGACAGCAGGCAGTGACAGGCCCGGGGCTGACAGGCTCCCCCTCCCCTAGGGGGCGCTCGGCTACCACACCCAGCTGACATAGAACCTTTGTCACAATGCCCGCTACCGTGGTGAGGATGCGGGCACTCTGCGGGTGACAGGGACACAGCAGGACTTGGTGTCAGCTCAGCAATTTCTCAGTTCCCCAAAGAAGCTGAATTCTGCAAATTGCTGCTGTTGCTCTTGTAATGATGTCATCAGGTGGGTGTTTTGGTGTAATACACTGAAAACCAGAGCAGAAATGCTGAAATATTCCCATGGTATGCATGGTCTTAGGAGCAAAGCACCGTGACTCAGCCTAAGTAGATCTGCCGCTTATTCTTTTGTACTGCCAGCAGATTGTGGAAGTAGAGTATAAAAACCATCCTTATGGAGAGATCTTTGCATTTTAGGCTTAGTCTAAGTGTCTCAAGTAGCCGGGGTTTTTGATTGGGCCTAATCCATCAGGTCTGATAGCTTTCCTCCTCGTCTCCAGATGAATGTGGTAGAAAATATAAAGCAAGGAAACGTCCTTTGGCGTATTTTGTCTTGCCTTATTTCCTTCTCATCCTGTTCTCTGTGCCAGCCTCTCTCACTAACCCCTCGTCTGGCTGCATGTCTCTTCTTTCCTCTCTCCTTTTCTCAAACTCTCCTGCTTCCTGGCTTTTGTCTTTCCATTCCTCCATTTCAGTCCTGCAGCCCGGCACTAGATTTTTCTCTTCCCTCCCTTTGGCTTGCTCCCTTCGCTTTCTCCCTTTGTTCCATATCCTTCTTTCCGACTTGTCTCTTGGAGACTTTTGGCCACGCTGGACCCAAGTCTGGGGATGTTTTGGAAACTTTTCAGAGGCCTCGCTGCTGAGGGGGGAGACAGCAGGCAGTGACAGGCCCGGGGCTGACAGGCTCCCCCTCCCCTAGGGGGTGCTCGGCTGCCACACCCAGCTGACATAGAACCTTTGTCACAATGCCCGCTACTGTGGTGAGGATGCGGGCACTCTGCGGGTGACAGGGACACAGCAGGACTTGGTGTCAGCTCAGAAATTGCTCAGTTCCCCAAAGAAGCTGAATTCTGCAAATTCTTGCTGTTTTTGCTCTTGAAATGATGTCATCAGGTGGGTGTTTTGGTGTAATACACTGAAAACCAGAGCAGAAATGCTGAAATATTCCCATGGTATGCATGGTCTTAGGAGCAAAGTACCGTGACTCAGCCTAAGTAGATCTGCCGCTTATTCTTTTGTACTGCCAGCAGATTGTGGAAGTAGAGTTTAAAAACCATCCTTATGGAGAGATCTTTGCATTTTAGGTTTAGTCTAAGTGTCTCAAGTAGCCGGGGTTTTTGATTGGGCCTAATCCATCAGATCTGATGGCTTTCCTCCTAGTCTCCAGATGAATGTGGTAGAAAATATAAAGCAAGGAAACGTCCTTTGGCCTAGCCTTGCCTTGCCTTATTTCCTTCTCATCCTGTTCTCTGTCCCAGCCTCTCTCACTAACCCCTTGTCTGGCTGCATGTCTCTTCTTTCCTCTCTCCTTTTCTCAAACTCTCCTGCTTCCTGGCTTTTGTCTTTCCATTCCTCCATTTCAGTCCTGCAGCCCAGCACTAGATTTTCCTCTTCCCTCCCTTTGGCTTGCTCCCTTCGCTTTCTCCCTTTGTTCCATATCCTTTTTTCCGACTTGTCTCTTGGAGACTTTTGGCCACGCTGGACCCAAGTCTGGGGATGTTTTGGAAACTTTTCAGAGGCCTTCCTGCTGACAGGGGGGACAGCAGGCAGTGACAGGTCCGGGGCTGACAGGCTCCCACTCCCCTAGGGGGCGCTCGGCTGCCACACCCAGCTGACATAGAACCTTTGTCACAATGCCCGCTACCGTGGTGAGGATGCGGGCAGTCTGCGGGTGACAGGGACACAGCAGGACTTGGTGTCAGCTCAGCAATTTCTCAGTTCCCCAAAGAAGCTGAATTCTGCAAATTGCTGCTGTTGCTATTGCAATGACGTCATCAGGTGGGTGTTTTGGTGTAATACACTGAAAACCAGAGCAGAAATGCTGAAATATTCCCATGGTACGCATGGTCTTAGGAGCAAAGCACCGTGACTCAGCCTAAGTAGATCTGCCGCTTATTCTTTTGTACTGCCAGCAGATTATGGAAGTATAGTATAAAACCCATCCTTATGGAGAGATCTTTGCATTTTAGGCTTAGTCTAAGTGTCTCAAGTAGCCGGGGTTTTTGATTGGGCCTAATCCATCAGGTCTGATGGCTTTCCTCCTCGTCTCCAGATGAATGTGGTAGAAAATATAAAGCAAGGAAACGTCCTTTGGCCCAGCCTTGCCTTGCCTTATTTCCTTCTCATCCTGTTCTCTGTGCCAGCCTCTCTCACTAACCCCTCGTCTGGCTGCATGTCTCTTCTTTCCTCTCTCCTTTTCTCAAACTCTCCTGCTTCCTGGCTTTTGTCTTTCCATTCCTCCATTTCAGTCCTGCAGCCCGGCACTAGATTTTCCTCTTCCCTCCCTTTGGCTTGCTCCCTTCGCTTTCTCCCTTTGTTCCATATCCTTCTTTCCGACTTGTCTCTTGGAGACTTTTGGCCACGCTGGACCCAAGTCTGGGGATGTTTTGGAAACTTTTCAGAGGCCTCGCTGCTGAGGGGGGAGACAGCAGGCAGTGACAGGCCCGGGGCTGACAGGCTCCCCCTCCCCTAGGGGGCGCTCGACTGCCACACCCAGCTGACATAGAACCTTTGTCACAATGCCCGCTACCGTGGTGAGGATGCGGGCACTCTGCGGGTGACAGGGACACAGCAGGACTTGGTGTCAGCTCAGCAATTTCTCAGTTCCCCAAAGAAGCTGAATTTTGCAAATTCTTGCTGTTGTTGCTCTTGAAATGATGTCATCAGGTGGGTGTTTTGGTGTAATACACTGAAAACCAGAGCAGAAATGCTGAAATATTCCCATGGTATGCATGGTCTTAGGAGCAAAGCACCGTGACTAAGCCTAAGTAGATCTGCCGCTTATTCTTTTGTACTGCCAGCAGATTGTGGAAGTAGAGTATAAAAACCATCCTTATGGAGAGATCTTTGCATTTTAGGTTTAGTCTAAGTGTCTCAAGTAGCCGGGGTTTTTGATTGGGCCTAATCCTTCAGGTCTGATAGCTTTCCTCCTCGTCTCCAGATGAATGTTGTAGAAAATATAAAGCAAGGAAACGTCCTTTGGCGTATTTTGCCTTGCCTTATTTCCTTCTCATCCTGTTCTCTGTGCCAGCCTCTCTCACTAACCCCTCGTCTGGCTGCATGTCTCTTCTTTCCTCTCTCCTTTTCTCAAACTCTCCTGCTTCCTGGCTTTTGTCTTTCCATTCCTCCATTTCAGACCTGCAGCCCGGCACTAGATTTTCCTCTTCCCTCCCTTTGGCTTGCTCCCTTCGCTTTCTCCCTTTGTTCCATATCCTTCTTTCCGACTTGTCTCTTGGAGACTTTTGGCCACGCTGGACCCAAGTCTGGGGATGTTTTGGAAACTTTTCAGAGGCCTCGCTGGTGACAGGGGGGACAGCAGGCAGTGACAGGCCCGGGGCTGACAGGCTCCCCCTCCCCTAGGGGGTGCTCGGCTGCCACACCCAGCTGACATAGAACCTTTGTCACAATGCCCGCTACCGTGGTGAGGATGCGGGCACTCTGCGGGTGACAGGGACACAGCAGGACTTGGTGTCAGCTCAGCAATTTCTCAGTTCCCCGAAGAAGCTGAATTCTGCAAATTGCTGCTGTTGCTCTTGTAATGATGTCATCAGGTGGGTGTTTTGGTGTAATACACTGAAAACCAGAGCAGAAATGCTGAAATATTCCCATGGTATGCATGGTCTTAGGAGCAAAGCACCGTGACTCAGCCTAAGTAGATCTGCCGCTTATTCTTTCGTACTGCCAGCAGATTGTCGAAGTAGAGTATAAAAACCATCCTTATGGAGAGATCTTTGCATTTTAGGCTTAGTCTAAGTGTCTCAAGTAGCCGGGGTTTTTGATTGGGCCTAATCCATCAGGTCTGATAGCTTTCCTCCTCGTCTCCAGATGAATGTGGTAGAAAATATAAAGCAAGGAAACGTCCTTTGGCCTAGCCTTGCCTTGCCTTATTTCCTTCTCATCCTGTTCTCTGTGCCAGCCTCTCTCACTAACCCCTTGTCTGGCTGCATGTCTCTTCTTTCCTCTCTCCATTTCTCAAACTCTCCTGCTTCCTGGCTTTTGTCTTTCCATTCCTCCATTTCAGTCCTGCAGCCCAGCACTAGATTTTCCTCTTCCCTCCCTTTGGCTTGCTCCCTTCGCTTTCTCCCTTTGTTCCATATCCTTCTTTCCGACTTGTCTCTTGGAGACTTTTGGCCACGCTGGACCCAAGTCTGGGTATGTTTTGGAAACTTTTCAGAGGCCTTCCTGCTGACAGGGGGGACAGCAGGCAGTGACAGGTCCGGGGCTGACAGGCTCCCCCTCCCCTAGGGGGCGCTCGGCTGCCACACCCAGCTGACATAGAACCTTTGTCACAATGCCCGCTACCGTGGTGAGGATGCGGGCACTCTGCGGTTGACAGGGACACAGCAGGACTTGGTGTCAGCTCAGTAATTTCTCAGTTCCCCAAAGAAGCTGAATTCTGCAAATTGCTGCTGTTGCTGTTGCAATGATGTCATCAGGTGGGTGTTTTGGTTTAATACACTGAAAACCAGAGCAGAAATGCTGAAATATTCCTATGGTATGCATGGTCTTAGGAGCATAGCACTGTGACTCAGCCTAAGTAGATCTGCCGCTTATTATTTTGTACTGCCAGCAGATTGTGGAAGTAGAGTTTAAGAACCATCCTTATGGAGAGATCTTTGCATTTTAGGCTTAGTCTAAGTGTCTCAAGTAGCCGGGGTTTTTGATTGGGCCTAATCCATCAGGTCTGATGGCTTTCCTCCTCGTCTCCAGATGAATATGGTAGAAAATATAAAGCAAGGAAACGTCCTTTGGCCCAGCCTTGCCTTGCCTTATTTCCTTCTCATCCTGTTCTCTGTCCCACCCTCTCTCACTGACCCCTCATCTGGCTGCATGTCTCTTCTTTCTTCTCTCCTTTTCTCAAACTCTCCTGCTTCCTGGCTTTTGTCTTTCCATTCCTCCATTTCAGACCTGTAACCCGGCACTAGATTTTCCTCTTCCCTCCCTTTGACTTGCTCACTTCGCTTTCTCCCTCTGTTCCATATCCTTCTTTCCGACTTGTCTCTTGGAGACTTTTGGCCACGCTGGACCCAAGTCTGGGGATGTTTTGGAAACTTTCCAGAGGCCTCGCTGGTGACAGGGGGGACAGCAGGCAGTGACAGGCCCGGGGCTGACAGGCTCCCCCTCCCCTAGGGGGCGCTCGGCTGCCACACCCAGCTGACATAGAACCTTTGTCACAATGCCCGCTACCGTGGTGAGGATGCGGGCACTCTGCGGGTGACAGGGACACAGCAGGACTTGGTGTCAGCTCAGCAATTTCTCAGTTCCCCAAAGAAGCTGAATTCTGCAAATTCTTGCTGTTGTTGCTCTTGAAATGATGTCATCAGGTGGGTGTTTTGGTGTAATACACTGAAAACCAGAGCAGAAATGCTGAAATATTCCCATGGTATGCATGGTCTTAGGAGCAAAGCACCGTGACTCAGCCTAAGTAGATCTGCCGCTTATTCTTTTGTACTGCCAGCAGATTGTGGAAGTAGAGTTTAAAAACCATCCTTATGGAGAGATCTTTGCATTTTAGGCTTAGTCTAAGTGTCTCAAGTAGCCGGGGTTTTTGATTGGGCCTAATCCATCAGATCTGATGGCTTTCCTCCTAGTCTCCAGATGAATGTGGTAGAAAATATAAAGCAAGGAAACGTCCTTTGGCCTAGCCTTGCTTGCCTTATTTCCTTCTCATCCTGTTCTCTGTCCCAGCCTCTCTCACTAACCCCTTGTCTGGCTGCATGTCTCTTCTTTCCTCTCTCCTTTTCTCAAACTCTCCTGCTTCCTGGCTTTTGTCTTTCCATTCCTCCATTTCAGTCCTGCAGCCCAGCACTAGATTTTCCTCTTCCCTCCCTTTGGCTTGCTCCCTTCGCTTTCTCCCTTTGTTCCATATCCTTTTTTCCGACTTGTCTCTTGGAGACTTTTGGCCACGCTGGACCCAAGTCTGGGGATGTTTTGGAAACTTTTCAGAGGCCTTCCTGCTGACAGGGGGGACAGCAGGCAGTGACAGGTCCGGGGCTGACAGGCTCCCACTCCCCTAGGGGGCGCTCGGCTGCCACACCCAGCTGACATAGAACCTTTGTCACAATGCCCGCTACCGTGGTGAGGATGCGGGCAGTCTGCGGGTGACAGGGACACAGCAGGACTTGGTGTCAGCTCAGCAATTTCTCAGTTCCCCAAAGAAGCTGAATTCTGCAAATTGCTGCTGTTGCTATTGCAATGACGTCATCAGGTGGGTGTTTTGGTGTAATACACTGAAAACCAGAGCAGAAATGCTGAAATATTCCCATGGTACGCATGGTCTTAGGAGCAAAGCACCGTGACTCAGCCTAAGTAGATCTGCCGCTTATTCTTTTGTACTGCCAGCAGATTATGGAAGTATAGTATAAAACCCATCCTTATGGAGAGATCTTTGCATTTTAGGCTTAGTCTAAGTGTCTCAAGTAGCCGGGGTTTTTGATTGGGCCTAATCCATCAGGTCTGATGGCTTTCCTCCTCGTCTCCAGATGAATGTGGTAGAAAATATAAAGCAAGGAAACGTCCTTTGGCCCAGCCTTGCCTTGCCTTATTTCCTTCTCATCCTGTTCTCTGTGCCAGCCTCTCTCACTAACCCCTCGTCTGGCTGCATGTCTCTTCTTTCCTCTCTCGTTTTCTCAAACTCTCCTGCTTCCTGGCTTTTGTCTTTCCATTCCTCCATTTCAGTCCTGCAGCCCGGCACTAGATTTTCCTCTTCCCTCCCTTTGGCTTGCTCCCTTCGCTTTCTCCCTTTGTTCCATATCCTTCTTTCCGACTTGTCTCTTGGAGACTTTTGGCCGCGCTGTACCCAAGTCTGGGTATGTTTTGGAAACTTTTCAGAGGCCTCGCTGCTGAGGGGGGAGACAGCAGGCAGTGACAGGCCCGGGGCTGACAGGCTCCCCCTCCCCTAGGGGGTGCTCGGCTGCCACACCCAGCTGACATAGAACCTTTGTCACAATGCCCGCTACTGTGGTGAGGATGCGGGCACTCTGCGGGTGACAGGGACACAGCAGGACTTGGTGTCAGCTCAGAAATTGCTCAGTTCCCCAAAGAAGCTGAATTCTGCAAATTCTTGCTGTTTTTGCTCTTGAAATGATGTCATCAGGTGGGTGTTTTGGTGTAATACACTGAAAACCAGAGCAGAAATGCTGAAGTATTCCCATGGTATGCATGGTCTTAGGAGCAAAGCACCGTGACTCAGCCTAAGTAGATCTGCCGCTTATTCTTTTGTACTGCCAGCAGATTGTGGAAGTAGAGTAGAAAACCCATCCTTATGGAGAGATCTTTGCATTTTAGGCTTAGTCTAAGTGTCTCAAGTAGCCGGGGTTTTTGATTGGGCCTAATCCATCAGGTCTGATGGCTTTCCTCCTCGTCTCCAGATGAATGTGGTAGAAAATATAAAGCAAGGAAACTCCTTTGGCCCAGCCTTGCCTTGCCTTATTTCCTTCTCATCCTGTTCTCTGTGCCAGCCTCTCTCACTAACCCCTTGTCTGGCTGCATGTCTCTTCTTTCCTCTCTCCTTTTCTCAAACTCTCCTGCTTCCTGGCTTTTGTCTTTCCATTCCTCCATTTCAGTCCTGCAGCCCGGCACTAGATTTTCCTCTTCCCTCCCTTTGGCTTGCTCCCTTCGCTTTCTCCCTTTGTTCCATATCCTTCTTTCCGACTTGTCTCTTGGAGACTTTTGGCCACGCTGTACCCAAGTCTGGGGATGTTTTGGAAACTTTTCAGAGGCCTCGCTGCTGAGGGGGGAGACAGCAGGCAGTGACAGGCCCGGGGCTGACAGGCTCCCCCTCCCCTAGGGGGTGCTCGGCTGCCACACCCAGCTGACATAGAACCTTTGTCACAATGCCCGCTACTGTGGTGAGGATGCGGGCACTCTGCGGGTGACAGGGACACAGCAGGACTTGGTGTCAGCTCAGAAATTGCTCAGTTCCCCAAAGAAGCTGAATTCTGCAAATTCTTGCTGTTTTTGCTCTTGAAATGATGTCATCAGGTGGGTGTTTTGGTGTAATACACTGAAAACCAGAGCAGAAATGCTGAAGTATTCCCATGGTATGCATGGTCTTAGGAGCAAAGCACGGTGACTCAGCCTAAGTAGATCTGCCGCTTATTCTTTTGTACTGCCAGCAGATTGTGGAAGTAGAGTAGAAAACCCATCCTTATGGAGAGATCTTTGCATTTTAGGCTTAGTCTAAGTGTCTCAAGTAGCCGGGGTTTTTGATTGGGCCTAATCCATCAGGTCTGATGGCTTTCCTCCTCGTCTCCAGATGAATGTGGTAGAAAATATAAAGCAAGGAAACGTCCTTTGGCCCAGCCTTGCCTTGCCTTATTTCCTTCTCATCCTGTTCTCTGTGCCAGCCTCTCTCTCTAAGCCCTTGTCTGGCTGCATGTCTCTTCTTTCCTCTCTCCTTTTCTCAAACTCTCCTGCTTCCTGGCTTTTGTCTTTCCATTCCTCCATTTCAGACCTGCAGCCCGGCACTAGATTTTCCTCTTCCGTCCCTTTGACTTGCTCTCTTCGCTTTCTCCCTCTGTTCCATATCCTTCTTTCCGACTTGTCTTTTGGAGACTTTTGGCCACGCTGGACCCAAGTCTGGGGATGTTTTGGAAAATTTCCGAGGCCTCGCTGGTGACAGCGGGGACAGCAGGCAGTGACAGGCCCGGGGCTGACAGGCTCCCCCTCCCCTAGGGGGCGCTCGACTGCCACACCCAGCTGACATAGAACCTTTGTCACAATGCCCGCTACCGTGGTGAGGATGCGGGCACTCTGCGGGTGACAGGGACACAGCAGGACTTGGTGTCAGCTCAGCAATTTCTCAGTTCCCCAAAGAAGCTGAATTCTGCAAATTCTTGCTGTTGTTGCTCTTGAAATGATGTCATCAGGTGTGTGTTTTGGTGTAATACACTGAAAACCAGAGCAGAAATGCTGAAATATTCCCATGGTATGCATGGTCTTAGGAGCAAAGTACCGTGACTCAGCCTAAGTAGATCTGCCGCTTATTCTTTTGTACTGCCAGCAGATTGTGGAAGTAGAGTTTAAAAACCATCCTTATGGAGAGATCTTTGCATTTTAGGCTTAGTCTAAGTGTCTCAAGTAGCCGGGGTTTTTGATTTGGCCTAATCCATCAGGTCTGATGGCTTTCCTCCTCGTCTCCAGATGAATGTGGTAGAAAATATAAAGCAAGGAAACGTCCTTTGGCGTATTTTGCCTTGCCTTATTTCCTTCTCATCCTGTTCTCTTTGCCAGCCTCTCTCACTAACCCTTCGTCTGGCTGCATGTCTCTTCTTTCCTCTCTCCTTTTCTCAAACTCTCCTGCTTCCTGGCTTTTGTCTTTCCATTCCTCCATTTCAGTCCTGCAGCCCGGCACTAGATTTTCCTCTTCCCTCCCTTTGGCTTGCTCCCTTCGCTTTCTCCCTTTGTTCCATATCCTTCTTTCCGACTTGTCTCTTGGAGACTTTTGGCCACGCTGGACCCAAGTCTGGGGATGTTTTGGAAACTTTTCAGAGGCCTCGCTGCTGAGGGGGGAGACAGCAGGCAGTGACAGGCCAGGGGCTGACAGGCTCCCCCTCCCCTAGGGGGCGCTCAGCTGCCACACCCAGCTGACATAGAACCTTTGTCACAATGCCCGCTACCGTGGTGAGGATGCGGGCACTCTGCGGGTGACAGGGACACAGCAGGACTTGGTGTCAACTCAGCAATTTCTGAGTTCCCCAAAGAAGCTGAATTCTGCAAATTGCTGCTGTTGTTCTTGAAATGACGTCATCAGGTGGGTGTTTTGGTGTAATACACTTGAAACCAGAGCAGAAATGCTGAAATATTCCCATGGTATGCATGGTCTTAGGAGCAAAGCACCGTGACTCAGCCTAAGTAGATCTGCCGCTTATTCTTTTGTACTGCCAGCAGATTGTGGAAGTAGAGTAGAAAACCCATCCTTATGGAGAGATCTTTGCATTTTAGGCTTAGTCTAAGTGTCTCAAGCAGCCGGGGTTTTTGATTGAACCTAATCCATCAGGTCTGATAGCTTTCCTCCTCGTCTCCAGATGAATGTGGTAGAAAATATAAAGCAAGGAAACGTCCTTTGGCCCAGCCTTGCCTTGCCTTATTTCCTTCTCATCCTGTTCTCTGTGCCAGCCTCTCTCACTAACCCCTCGTCTGGCTGCATGTCTCTTCTTTCCTCTCTCCTTTTCTCAAACTCTCCTGCTTCCTGGCTTTTGTCTTTCCATTCCTCCATTTCAGACCTGCAGCCCGGCACTAGATTTTCCTCTTCCCTCCCTTTGGCTTGCTCCCTTCGCTTTCTCCCTTTGTTCCATATCCTTCTTTCCGACTTGTCTCTTGGAGACTTTTGGCCACGCTGGACCCAAGTCTGGGGATGTTTTGGAAACTTTTCAGAGGCCTCGCTGCTGAGGGGGGAGACAGCAGGCAGTGACAGGCCCGGGGCTGACAGGCTCCCCCTCCCCTAGGGGGCGCTCGGCTGCCACACCCAGCTGACATAGAACCTTTGTCACAATGCCCGCTACCGTGGTGAGGATGCGGGCACTCTGCGGGTAACAGGGACGCAGGAGGACTTGGTGTCAGCTCAGCAATTTCTGAGTTCCCCAAAGAAGCTGAATTCTGCAAATTGCTGCTGTTGCTCTTGAAATGACATCGTCAGGTGGGTGTTTTGGTGTAATACACTGAAAACCAGAGCAGAAATGCTGAAATATTCCCATGGTATGCATGGTCTTAGGAGCAAAGCACCGTGACTCAGCCTAAGGAGATCTGCCGCTTATTCTTTTGTACTGCCAGCAGATTGTGGAAGTAGAGTATAAAACCCATCCTTATGGAGAGATCTTTGCATTTTAGGCTTAGTCTAAGTGTCTCAAGTAGCCGGGGTTTTTGCTTGGTCCTAATCCATCAGGTCTGATGGCTTTCCTCCTCGTCTCCAGATGAATGTGGTAGAAAACATAAAGCAAGGAAACGTCCTTTGGCTCAGCCTTGCCTTGCCTTATTTCCTTCCCATCCTGTTCTCTGTCCCAGCCTGTCTCACTAAGCCCTCGTCTGGCTGCATGTCTCTTCTTTCCTCTCTCCTTTTCTCAAACTCTCCTGCTTCCTGGCTTTTGTCTTTCCATTCCTCCATTTCAGTCCTGCAGCCCGGCACTAGATTTTCCTCTTCCCTCCCTTTGGCTTGCTCCCTTCGCTTTCTCCCTTTGTTCCATATCCTTCTTTCCGACTTGTCTCTTGGAGACTTTTGGCCACGCTGGACCCAAGTCTCGGGATGTTCTGGAAACTTTCCAGAGGCCTCGCTGGTGACAGGGGGGACAGCAGGCAGTGACAGGCCAGGGGCTGACAGGCTCCCCCTCCCCTAGGGGGCGCGCGGCTGCCACACCCAGCTGACATAGAACCTTTGTCACAATGCCCGCTACCGTGGTGAGGATGCGGGCACTCTGCGGGTGACAGGGACACAGCAGGACTTGGTGTCAGCTCAGCAATTTCTCAGTTCCCCAAAGAAGCTGAATTCTGCAAATTCTTGCTGTTGTTGCTCTTGAAATGATGTCATCAGGTGGGTGTTTTGGTGTAATACACTGAAAACCAGAGCAGAAATGCTGAAATATTCCCATGGTGTGCATGGTCTTAGGAGCAAAGCACCGTGACTCAGCCTAAGTAGATCTGCCCCTTATTCTTTTGTACTGCCAGCAGATTGTGGAAGTAGAGTAAAAAAACCATCCTTATGGAGAGATCTTTGCATTTTAGGCTTAGTCTAAGTGTCTCAAGTAGCCGGGGTTTTTGATTTCGCTTAATCCATCAGGTCTGATGGCTTTCCTCCTCGTCTCCAGATGAATGTGGTAGAAAATATAAAGCAAGGAAACGTCCTTTGGCCCAGCCTTGCCTTGCCTTATTTCCTTCTCATCCTGTTCTCTTTGCCAGCCTCTCTCACTAACCCTTCGTCTGGCTGCATGTCTCTTCTTTCCTCTCTCCTTTTCTCAAACTCTCCTGCTTCCTGGCTTTTGTCTTTCCATTCCTCCATTTCAGACCTGTAACCCGGCACTAGATTTTCCTCTTCCCTCCCTTTGACTTGCTCACTTCGCTTTCTCCCTCTGTTCCATATCCTTCTTTCCGACTTGTCTCTTGGAGACTTTTGGCCACGCTGGACCCAAGTCTCGGGATGTTTTGGAAACTTTCCAGAGGCCTCGCTGCTGACAGGGGGGACAGCAGGCAGTGACAGGCCCGGGGCTGACAGGCTCCCCCTCCCCTAGGGGGCGCTCGGCTGCCACACCCAGCTGACATAGAACCTTTGTCACAATGCCCGCTGCCGTGGTGAGGATGCGGGCACTCTGCGGGTGACAGGGACACAGCAGGACTTGGTGTCAGCTCAGCAATTTCTGAGTTCCCCAAAGAAGCTGAATTCTGCAAATCGCTGCTGTTGCTCTTGAAATGATGTCATCAGGTGGGTGTTTTGGTGTAATACACTGAAAACCAGAGCAGAAATGCTGAAATATTCCCATGGTATGCATGGTCTTAGGAGCAAAGCACCGTGACTCAGCCTAAGGAGATCTGCCGCTTATTCTTTTATACTGCCAGCAGATTGTGGAAGTAGAGTATAAAACCCATCCTTATGGAGAGATCTTTGCATTTTAGGCTTAGACTAAGTGTCTAAAGTAGCCGGGGCTTTTGATTGGGCCTAATCCATCAGGTCTGATGGCTTTCCTCCTCGTCTCCAGATGAATGTGGTAGAAAATATAAAGCAAGGAAACGTCCTTTGGCCCAGCCTTGCCTTGCCTTATTTCCTTCTCATCCTGTTCTCTGTCCCAGCCTGTCTCACTAAGCCCTCGTCTGGCTGCATGTCTCTTCTTTCCTCTCTCCTTTTCTCAAACTCTCCTGCTTCCTGGCTTTGGTCCTTCCATTCCTCCATTTCAGTCCTGCAGCCCGGCACTAGATTTTCCTCTTCCCTCCCTTTGGCTTGCTCCCTTCGCTTTCTCCCTTTGTTCCATATCCTTCTTTCCGACTTGTCTCTTGGAGACTTTTGGCCACGCTGGACCCAAGTCTGGGGATGTTTTGGAAACTTTTCAGAGGCCTCGCTGCTGAGCGGGGAGACAGCAGGCAGTGACAGGCCCGGGGCTGACAGGCTCCCCCTCCCCTAGGGGGCGCTCGGCTGCCACACCCAGCTGACGTAGAACCTTTGTCACAATGCCTGCTACCGTGGTGAGGATGCGGGCACTCTGCGGGTGACAGGGACACAGCAGGACTTGGTGTCAGCTCAGCAAGTTCTCAGTTCCCCAAAGAAGCTGAATTCTGCAAATTGCTGCTGTTGCTCTTGAAATGACGTCATCAGGTGGGTGTTTTGGTGTAATACACTGAAAACCAGAGCAGAAATGCTGAAGTATTCCCATGGTATTCATGGTCTTAGGAGCAAAGCACCGTGACTCAGCCTAAGTAGATCTGCTGCTTACTCTTTTGTACTGCCAGCAGATTGTGGAAGTAGAGTATAAAACCCATCCTTATGGAGAGATCTTTGCATTTTAGGCTTAGTCTAAGTGTCTCATGTAGCCGGGGTTTTTGATTGGGCCTAATCCATCAGGTCTGATGGCTTTCCTCCTCGTCTCCAGATGAATGTGGTAGAAAATATAAGGCAAGGAAACGTCCTTTGGCGTATTTTGCCTTGCCTTATTTCCTTCTCATCCTGTTCTCTGTGCCAGCCTGTCTCACTAAGCCCTCGTCTGGCTGCATGTCTCTTCTTTCCTCTCTCCTTTTCTCAAACTCTCCTGCTTCCTGGCTTTTGTCTTTCCATTCCTCCATTTCAGTCCTGCAGCCCAACACTAGATTTTCCTCTTCCCTCCCTTTGGCTTGCTCCCTTCGCTTTCTCCCTTTGTTCCATATCCTTCTTTCCGACTTGTCTCTTGGAGACTTTTGGCCACGCTGGACCCAAGTCTGGGGATGTTTTGGAAACTTTTCAGAGGCCTTGCTGCTCACAGGGGGGACAGCAGGCAGTGACAGGCCCGGGGCTGACAGGCTCCCCCTCCCCTAGGGGGCGCTCGGCTGCCACACCCAGCTGACATAGAACCTTTGTCACAATGCCCGCTACCGTGGTGAGGATGCGGGCACTCTGCGGGTGACAGGGACACAGCAGGACTTGGTGTCAGCTCAGCAATTTCTGAGTTCCCCAAAGAAGCTGAATTCTGCAAATCGCTGCTGTTGCTCTTGAAATGATGTCATCAGGTGGGTGTTTTGGTGTAATACACTGAAAACCAGAGCAGAAATGCTGAAATATTCCCATGGTATGCATGGTCTCTGCACAACACCACTGCGACTCAGCCTAAGTAGATCTGCCGCTTATTCTTTTGTACTGCCAGCAGATTGTGGAAGTAGAGTATAAAACCCATCCTTATGGAGAGATCTTTGCATTTTAGGCTTAGTCTAAGTGTCTCAAGTAGCCGGGGCTTTTGATTGGGCCTAATCCATCAGGTCTGATGGCTTTCCTCCTCGTCTCCAGATGAATGTGGTAGAAAATATAAAGCAAGGAAACGTCCTTTGGCCCAGCCTTGCCTTGCCTTATTTCCTTCTCATCCTGTTCTCTGTCCCAGCCTGTCTCACTAACCCCTCGTCTGGCTGCATGTCTCTTCTTTCTTCTCTCCTTTTCTCAAACTCTCCTGCTTCCTGGCTTTTGTCTTTCCATTCCTCCATTTCAGTCCTGCAGCCCGGCACTAGATTTTCCTCTTCCCTCCCTTTGGCTTGCTCCCTTCGCTTTCTCCCTTTGTTCCATATCCTTCTTTCCGACTTGTCTCTTGGAGACTTTTGGCCACGCTGGACCCAAGTCTGGGGATGTTTTGGAAACTTTTCCGAGGCCTCGCTGCTGAGGGGGGAGACAGCAGGCAGTGACAGGCCCGGGGCTGACAGGCTCCCCCTCCCCTAGGGGGCGCTCGGCTGCCACACCCAGCTGACATAGAACCTTTGTCACAATGCCCGCTACCCTGGTGAGGATGCGGGCACTCTGCGGGTGACAGGGACACAGCAGGACTTGGTGTCAGCTCAGCAATTTCTCAGTTCCCCAAAGAAGCTGAATTCTGCAAATTGCTGCTGTTGTTCTTGAAATGACATCGTCAGGTGAGTGTTTTGGTGTAATACACTGAAAACCAGAGCAGAAATGCTGAAATATTCCCATGGTATGCATGGTCTTAGGAGCAAAGCACCGTGACTCAGCCTAAGGAGATCTGCCGCTTATTCTTTTGTACTGCCAGCAGATTGTGGATTTAGAGTACAAAAACCATCCTTATGGAGAGATCTTTGCATTTTAGGCTTAGTCTAAGTGTCTCAAGTAGCCGGGGTTTTTGATTTGGCTTAATCCATCAGGTCTGATGGCTTTCCTCCTTGTCTCCAGATGAATGTGTTAGAAAATATAAAGCAAGGAAACGTCCTTTGGCGTATTTTGCCTTGACTTATTTCCTTCTCATCCTGTTCTCTGTGCCAGCCTCTCTCACTAACCCTTCGTCTGGCTGCATGTCTCTTCTTTCCTCTCTCCTTTTCTCAAACTCTCCTGCTTCCTGGCTTTTGTCTTTCCATTCCTCCATTTCAGTCCTGCAGCCTGGCACTAGATTTTCCTCTTCCCTCCCTTTGGCTTGCTCCCTTCGCTTTCTCCCTTTGTTCCATATCCTTCTTTCCGACTTGTCTCTTGGAGACTTTTGGCCACGCTGGACCCAAGTCTGGGGATGTTTTGGAAACTTTTCAGAGGCCTCGCTGCTGAGGGGGGAGACAGCAGGCAGTGACAGGCCCGAGGCTGACAGGCTCCCCCTCCCCTAGGGGGCGCTCGGCTGCCACACCCAGCTGACATAGAACCTTTGTCACAATGCCCGCTACCGTGGTGAGGATGCGGGCACTCTGCGGGTGACAGGGACACAGCAGGACTTGGTGTCAGCTCAGCAATTTCTGAGTTCCCCAAAGAAGCTGAATTCTGCAAATTGCTGCTGTTGCTCTTGCAATGACATCGTCAGGTGGGTGTTTTGGTGTAACACACTGAAAACCAGAGCAGAAATGCTGAAATATTCCCATGGTATGCATGGTCTTAGGAGAAAAGCACCGTGACTCAGCCTAAGGAGATCTGCCGCTTATTCTTTTGTACTGCCAGCAGATTGTGGAAGTAGAGTATAAAACCCATCCTTATGGAGAGATCTTTGCATTTTAGGCTTAGTCTAAGTGTCTCAAGTAGCCGGGGTTTTTGATTTGGCTTAATCCATCAGGTCTGATGGCTTTCCTCCTCGTGTCCAGATGAATGTGGTAGAAAATATAAAGCAAGGAAACTTCCTTTGGCGTATTTTGCCTTGCCTTATTTCGTTCTCATCCTGTTCTCTGTGCCAGCCTCTCTCACTAACCCCTCGTCTGGCTGCATGTCTCTTCTTTCCTCTCTCCTTTTCTCAAACTCTCCTGCTTCCTGGCTTTTGTCTTTCCATTCCTCCATTTCAGTCCTGCAGCCCGGCACTAGATTTTCCTCTTCCCTCCCTTTGGCTTGCTCCCTTCGCTTTCTCCCTTTGTTCCATATCCTTCTTTCCGACTTGTCTCTTGGAGACTTTTGGCCACGCTGGACCCAAGTCTGGGGATGTTTCGGAAACTTTTCAGAGGCCTCGCTGCTGAGGGGGGAGACAGCAGGCAGTGACAGGCCCGGGGCTGACAGGCTCCCCCTCCCCTAGGGGGCGCTCGGCTGCCACACCCAGCTGACATAGAACCTTTGTCACAATGCCCGCTACCGTGGTGAGGATGCGGGCACTCTGCGGGTGACAGGGACACAGCAGGACTTGGTGTCAGCTCAGCAATTTCTGAGTTCCCCAAAGAAGCTGAATTCTGCAAATTGCTGCTGTTGCTCTTGCAATGACATCGTCAGGTGGGTGTTTTTGTGTAACACACTGAAAACCAGAGCAGAAATGCTGAAATATTCCCATGGTATGCATGGTCTTAGGAGCAAAGCACCGTGACTCAGCCTAAGTAGATCTGCCGCTTATTCTTTTGTACTGCCAGCAGATTGTGGAAGTAGAGTATAAAACCCATCCTTATGGAGAGATCTTTGCATTTTAGGCTTAGTCTAAGTGTCTCAAGTAGCCGGGGTTTTTGATTGGGCCTAATCCATCAGGTCTGATGGCTTTCCTCGTAGTCTCCAGATGAATGTGTTAGAAAATATAAAGCAAGGAAACGTCCTTTGGCGTATTTTGCCTTGCCTTATTTCCTTCTCATCCTGTTCTCTGTGCCAGCCTCTCTCACTAAGCCCTCGTCTGGCTGCATGTCTCTTCTTTCCTCTCTCCTTTTCTCAAACTCTCCTGCTTCCTGGCTTTTGTCTTTCCATTCCTCCATTTCAGTCCTGCAGCCCAGCACTAGATTTTCCTCTTCCCTCCCTTTGGCTTGCTCCCTTCGCTTTCTCCCTTTGTTCCATATCCTTCTTTCCGACTTGTCTCTTGGAGACTTTTGGCCACGCTGGACCCAAGTCTGGGGATGTTTTGGAAACTTTTCAGAGGCCTCGCTGCTGAGGGGGGAGACAGCAGGCAGTGACAGGCCCGGGGCTGACAGGCTCCCCCTCGCCTAGGGGGCGCTCGGCTGCCACACCCAGCTGACATAGAACCTTTGTCACAATGCCCGCTACCCTGGTGAGGATGCGGGCACTCTGCGGGTGACAGGGACACAGCAGGACTTGGTGTCAGCTCAGCAATTTCTCAGTTCCCCAAAGAAGCTGAATTCTGCAAATTGCTGCTGTTGCTCTTGCAATGATGTCATCAGGTGGGTGTTTTGGTGTAATACACTGAAAACCAGAGCAGAAATGCTGAAATATTCCCATGGTATGCATGGTCTTAGGAGCAAAGCACCGTGACTCAGCCTAAGGAGATCTGCCGCTTATTCTTTTGTACTGCCAGCAGATTGTGGAAGTAGAGTATAAAAACCATCCTTATGGAGAGATCTTTGCATTTTAGGCTTAGTCTAAGTGTCTCAAGTAGCCGGGGTTTTTGACTGGTCCTAATCAATCAGGTCTGATGGCTTTCCTCCTCGTCTCCATATGAATGTGGTAGAAAATATAAAGCAAGGAAACGTCCTTTGGCCCAGCCTTGCCTTGGCTTATTTCCTTCTCATCCTGTTCTCTGTGCCAGCCTCTCTCACTAAGCCCTCGTCTGGCTGCATGTCTCTTCTTTCCTCTCTCCTTTTCTCAAACTCTCCTGCTTCCTGGCTTTTGTCTTTCCATTCCTCCATTTCAGTCCTGCAGCCCGGCACTAGATTTTCCTCTTCCCTCCCTTTGGCTTGCTCCCTTCGCTTTCTCCCTTTGTTCCATATCCTTCTTTCCGACTTGTCTCTTGGAGACTTTTGGCCACGCTGGACCCAAGTCTGGGGATGTTTTGGAAACTTTTCAGAGGCCTCGCTGCTGAGGGGGGAGACAGCAGGCAGTGACAGGCCCGGGGCTGACAGGCTCCCCCTCCCCTAGGGGGCGCTCGGCTGCCACACCCAGCTGACATAGAACCTTTGTCACAATGCCCGCTACCGTGGTGAGGATGCGGGCACTCTGCGGGTGACAGGGACACAGCAGGACTTGGTGTCAGCTCAGCAATTTCTCAGTTCCCCAAAGAAGCTGAATTCTGCAAATTGCTGCTGTTGCTCTTGCAATGACATCGTCAGGTGGGTGTTTTGGTGTAACACACTGAAAACCAGAGCAGAAATGCTGAAATATTCCCATGGTATGCATGGTCTTAGGAGAAAAGCACCGTGACTCAGCCTAAGGAGATCTGCCGCTTATTCTTTTGTACTGCCAGCAGATTGTGGAAGTAGAGTATAAAACCCATCCTTATGGAGAGATCTTTGCATTTTAGGCTTAGTCTAAGTGTCTCAAGTAGCCGGGGTTTTTGATTGGGCCTAATCCATCAGGTCTGATGGCTTTCCTCCTCGTCTCCAGATGAATGTGGTAGAAAATATAAAGCAAGGAAACGTCCTTTGGCGTATTTTGCCTTGCCTTATTTCCTTCTCATCCTGTTCTCTTTGCCAGCCTCTCTCACTAAGCCCTCGTCTGGCTGCATGTCTCTTCTTTCCTCTCTCCTTTTCTCAAACTCTCCTGCTTCCTGGCTTTTGTCTTTCCATTCCTCCATTTCAGTCCTGCAGCCCGGCACTAGATTTTCCTCTTCCCTCCCTTTGGCTTGCTCCCTTCGCTTTCTCCCTTTGTTCCATATCCTTCTTTCCGACTTGTCTCTTGGAGACTTTTGGCCACGCTGGCCCCAAGTCTGGGGATGTTTTGGAAACTTTTCAGAGGCCTCGCTGCTGAGGGGGGAGACAGCAGGCAGTGACAGGCCCGGGGCTGACAGGCTCCCCCTCCCCTAGGGGGCGCTCGGCTGCCACACCCAGCTGACATAGAACCTTTGTCACAATGCCCGCTACCGTGGTGAGGATGCGGGCACTCTGCGGGTGACAGGGACACAGCAGGACTTGGTGTCAGCTCAGCAATTTCTGAGTTCCCCAAAGAAGCTGAATTCTGCAAATTGCTGCTGTTGCTCTTGAAATGACGTCATCAGGTGGGTGTTTTGGTGTAATACACTGAAAACCAGAGCAGAAATGCTGAAATATTCCCATGGTATGCATGGTCTTAGGAGCAAAGCACCGTGACTCAGCCTAAGGAGATCTGCCGCTTATTCTTTTGTACTGCCAGCAGATTGTGGAAGTAGAGTATAAAACCCATCCTTATGGAGAGATCTTTGCATTTTAGGCTTAGTCTAAGTGTCTCAAGTAGCCGGGGTTTTTGATTGGGCCTAATCCATCAGGTCTGATGGCTTTCCTCCTCGTCTCCAGATGAATGTGGTAGAAAATATAAAGCAAGGAAACGTCCTTTGGCGTATTTTGCCTTGCCTTATTTCCTTCTCATCCTGTTCTCTTTGCCAGCCTCTCTCACTAACCCTTCGTCTGGCTGCATGTCTCTTCTTTCCTCTCTCCTTTTCTCAAACTCTCCTGCTTCCTGGCTTTTGTCTTTCCATTCCTCCATTTCAGTCCTGCAGCCCAGCACTAGATTTTCCTCTTCCCTCCCTTTGGCTTGCTCCCTTCGCTTTCTCCCTTTGTTCCATATCCTTCTTTCCGACTTGTCTCTTGGAGACTTTTGGCCACGCTGGCCCCAAGTCTGGGGATGTTTTGGAAACTTTTCAGAGGCCTCGCTGCTGAGGGGGGAGACAGCAGGCAGTGACAGGCCCGGGGCTGACAGGCTCCCCCTCCCCTAGGGGGCGCTCGGCTGCCACACCCAGCTGACATAGAACCTTTGTCACAATGCCCGCTACCGTGGTGAGGATGCGGGCACTCTGCGGGTGACAGGGACACAGCAGGACTTGGTGTCAGCTCAGCAATTTCTCAGTTCCCCAAAGAAGCTGAATTCTGCAAATTGCTGCTGTTGCTGTTGCAATGATGTCATCAGGTGGGTGTTTTGGTGTAATACACTGAAAACCAGAGCAGAAATGCTGAAATATTCCCATGGTATGCATGGTCTTAGGAGCAAAGCACCGTGACTCAGCCTAAGTAGATCTGCCGCTTATTCTTTTGTACTGCCAGCAGATTGTGGAAGTAGAGTATAAAAACCATCCTTATGGAGAGATCTTTGCATTTTAGGCTTAGTCTAAGTGTCTCAAGTAGCCGGGGTTTTTGATTGGGCCCAATCCATCAGGTCTGATGGCTTTCCTCCTCGTCTCCAGATGAATGTGGTAGAAAATATAAAGCAAGGAAACGTCCTTTGGCGTATTTTGCCTTGCCTTATTTCCTTCTCATCCTGTTCTCTGTGCCAGCCTCTCTCACTAAGCCCTCGTCTGGCTGCATGTCTCTTCTTTCCTCTCTCCTTTTCTCAAACTCTCCTGCTTCCTGGCTTTTGTCTTTCCATTACTCCATTTCAGTCCTGCAGCCCAGCACTAGATTTTCCTCTTCCCTCCCTTTGGCTTGCTCCCTTCGCTTTCTCCCTTTGTTCCATATCCTTCTTTCCGACTTGTCTCTTGGAGACTTTTGGCCACGCTGGACCCAAGTCTGGGGATGTTTTGGAAACTTTTCAGAGGCCTCGCTGCTGAGGGGGGAGACAGCAGGCAGTGACAGGCCCGGGGCTGACAGGCTCCCTCTCCCCTAGGGGGCGCTCGGCTGCCATACCCAGCTGACATAGAACCTTTGTCACAATGCCCGCTACCGTGGTGAGGATGCGGGCACTCTGCGGGTGACAGGGACACAGCAGGACTTGGTGTCAGCTCAGCAATTTCTGAGTTCCCCAAAGAAGCTGAATTCTGCAAATTGCTGCTGTTGCTCTTGCAATGACATCGTCAGGTGGGTGTTTTTGTGTAACACACTGAAAACCAGAGCAGAAATGCTGAAATATTCCCATGGTATGCATGGTCTTAGGAGCAAAGCACCGTGACTCAGCCTAAGGAGATCTGCCGCTTATTCTTTTGTACTGCCAGCAGATTGTGGAAGTAGAGTATAAAAACCATCCTTATGGAGAGATCTTTGCATTTTAGGCTTAGTCTAAGTGTCTCAAGTAGCCGGGGTTTTTGATTGGGCCTAATCCATCAGGTCTGATGGCTTTCCTCGTAGTCTCCAGATGAATGTGTTAGAAAATATAAAGCAAGGAAACGTCCTTTGGCGTATTTTGCCTTGCCTTATTTCCTTCTCATCCTGTTCTCTGTCCCAGCCTGTCTCACTAACCCCTCGTCTGGCTGCATGTCTCTTCTTTCCTCTCTCCTTTTCTCAAACTCTCCTGCTTCCTGGCTTTTGTCTTTCCATTCCTCCATTTCAGTCCTGCAGCCCGGCACTAGATTTTCCTCTTCCCTCCCTTTGGCTTGCTCCCTTCGCTTTCTCCCTTTGTTCCATATCCTTCTTTCCGACTTGTCTCTTGGAGACTTTTGGCCACGTGGCCCCAAGTCTGGGGATGTTTTGGAAACTTTTCAGAGGCCTCGCTGCTGAGGGGGGAGACAGCAGGCAGTGACAGGCCCGGGGCTGACAGGCTCCCCCTCCCCTAGGGGGCGCTCGGCTGCCACACCCAGCTGACATAGAACCTTTGTCACAATGCCCGCTACCGTGGTGAGGATGCGGGCACTCTGCGGGTGACAGGGACACAGCAGGACTTGGTGTCAGCTCAGCAATTTCTCAGTTCCCCAAAGAAGCTGAATTCTGCAAATTGCTGCTGTTGCTCTTGAAATGACGTCATCAGGTGGGTGTTTTGGTGTAATACACTGAAAACCAGAGCAGAAATGCTGAAATATTCCCATGGTATGCATGGTCTTAGGAGCAAAGCACCGTGACTCAGCCTAAGTAGATCTGCCGCTTATTCTTTTGTACTGCCAGCAGATTGTGGAAGTAGAGTATAAAAACCATCCTTATGGAGAGATCTTTGCATTTTAGGCTTAGTCTAAGTGTCTCAAGTAGCCGGGGTTTTTGATTGGGCCTAATCCATCAGGTCTGATGGCTTTCCTCCTCGTCTCCAGATGAATGTGGTAGAAAATATAAAGCAAGGAAACGTCCTTTGGCGTATTTTGCCTTGCCTTATTTTCTTCTCATCCTGTTCTCTGTCCCAGCCTCTCTCACTAAGCCCTCGTCTGGCTGCATGTCTCTTCTTTCCTCTCTCCTTTTCTCAAACTCTCCTGCTTCCTGGCTTTTGTCTTTCCATTCCTCCATTTCAGTCCTGCAGCCCAGCACTAGATTTTCCTCTTCCCTCCCTTTGGCTTGCTCCCTTCGCTTTCTCCCTTTGTTCCATATCCTTCTTTCCGACTTGTCTCTTGGAGACTTTTGGCCACGCTGGACCCAAGTCTGGGGATGTTTTGGAAACTTTTCAGAGGCCTCGCTGCTGAGGGGGGAGACAGCAGGCAGTGACAGGCCCGGGGCTGACAGGCTCCCCCTCGCCTAGGGGGCGCTCGGCTGCCACACCCAGCTGACATAGAACCTTTGTCACAATGCCCGCTACCGTGGTGAGGATGCGGGCACTCTGCGGGTGACAGGGACACAGCAGGACTTGGTGTCAGCTCAGCAATTTCTCAGTTCCCCAAAGAAGCTGAATTCTGCAAATTGCTGCTGTTGCTCTTGCAATGATGTCATCAGGTGGGTGTTTTGGTGTAATACACTGAAAACCAGAGCAGAAATGCTGAAATATTCCCATGGTATGCATGGTCTTAGGAGCAAAGCACCGTGACTCAGCCTAAGTAGATCTGCCGCTTATTCTTTTGTACTGCCAGCAGATTGTGGAAGTAGAGTATAAAAACCATCCTTATGGAGAGATCTTTGCATTTTAGGCTTAGTCTAAGTGTCTCAAGTAGCCGGGGTTTTTGATTGGGCCTAATCCATCAGGTCTGATGGCTTTCCTCCTCGTCTCCAGATGAATGTGGTAGAAAATATAAAGCAAGGAAACGTCCTTTGGCGTATTTTGCCTTGCCTTATTTCCTTCTCATCCTGTTCTCTGTGCCAGCCTCTCTCACTAAGCCCTCGTCTGGCTGCATGTCTCTTCTTTCCTCTCTCCTTTTCTCAAACTCTCCTGCTTCCTGGCTTTTGTCTTTCCATTACTCCATTTCAGTCCTGCAGCCCAGCACTAGATTTTCCTCTTCCCTCCCTTTGGCTTGCTCCCTTCGCTTTCTCCCTTTGTTCCATATCCTTCTTTCCGACTTGTCTCTTGGAGACTTTTGGCCACGCTGGACCCAAGTCTGGGGATGTTTTGGAAACTTTTCAGAGGCCTCGCTGCTGAGGGGGGAGACAGCAGGCAGTGACAGGCCCGGGGCTGACAGGCTCCCTCTCCCCTAGGGGGCGCTCGGCTGCCATACCCAGCTGACATAGAACCTTTGTCACAATGCCCGCTACCGTGGTGAGGATGCGGGCACTCTGCGGGTGACAGGGACACAGCAGGACTTGGTGTCAGCTCAGCAATTTCTGAGTTCCCCAAAGAAGCTGAATTCTGCAAATTGCTGCTGTTGCTCTTGCAATGACATCGTCAGGTGGGTGTTTTTGTGTAACACACTGAAAACCAGAGCAGAAATGCTGAAATATTCCCATGGTATGCATGGTCTTAGGAGCAAAGCACCGTGACTCAGCCTAAGGAGATCTGCCGCTTATTCTTTTGTACTGCCAGCAGATTGTGGAAGTAGAGTATAAAAACCATCCTTATGGAGAGATCTTTGCATTTTAGGCTTAGTCTAAGTGTCTCAAGTAGCCGGGGTTTTTGATTGGGCCTAATCCATCAGGTCTGATGGCTTTCCTCGTAGTCTCCAGATGAATGTGTTAGAAAATATAAAGCAAGGAAACGTCCTTTGGCGTATTTTGCCTTGCCTTATTTCCTTCTCATCCTGTTCTCTGTCCCAGCCTGTCTCACTAACCCCTCGTCTGGCTGCATGTCTCTTCTTTCCTCTCTCCTTTTCTCAAACTCTCCTGCTTCCTGGCTTTTGTCTTTCCATTCCTCCATTTCAGTCCTGCAGCCCGGCACTAGATTTTCCTCTTCCCTCCCTTTGGCTTGCTCCCTTCGCTTTCTCCCTTTGTTCCATATCCTTCTTTCCGACTTGTCTCTTGGAGACTTTTGGCCACGTGGCCCCAAGTCTGGGGATGTTTTGGAAACTTTTCAGAGGCCTCGCTGCTGAGGGGGGAGACAGCAGGCAGTGACAGGCCCGGGGCTGACAGGCTCCCCCTCCCCTAGGGGGCGCTCGGCTGCCACACCCAGCTGACATAGAACCTTTGTCACAATGCCCGCTACCGTGGTGAGGATGCGGGCACTCTGCGGGTGACAGGGACACAGCAGGACTTGGTGTCAGCTCAGCAATTTCTCAGTTCCCCAAAGAAGCTGAATTCTGCAAATTGCTGCTGTTGCTCTTGAAATGACGTCATCAGGTGGGTGTTTTGGTGTAATACACTGAAAACCAGAGCAGAAATGCTGAAATATTCCCATGGTATGCATGGTCTTAGGAGCAAAGCACCGTGACTCAGCCTAAGGAGATCTGCCGCTTATTCTTTTGTACTGCCAGCAGATTGTGGAAGTAGAGTATAAAAACCATCCTTATGGAGAGATCTTTGCATTTTAGGCTTAGTCTAAGTGTCTCAAGTAGCCGGGGTTTTTGATTGGGCCTAATCCATCAGGTCTGATGGCTTTCCTCCTCGTCTCCAGATGAATGTGGTAGAAAATATAAAGCAAGGAAACGTCCTTTGGCGTATTTTGCCTTGCCTTATTTTCTTCTCATCCTGTTCTCTGTCCCAGCCTCTCTCACTAAGCCCTCGTCTGGCTGCATGTCTCTTCTTTCCTCTCTCCTTTTCTCAAACTCTCCTGCTTCCTGGCTTTTGTCTTTCCATTCCTCCATTTCAGTCCTGCAGCCCAGCACTAGATTTTCCTCTTCCCTCCCTTTGGCTTGCTCCCTTCGCTTTCTCCCTTTGTTCCATATCCTTCTTTCCGACTTGTCTCTTGGAGACTTTTGGCCACGCTGGACCCAAGTCTGGGGATGTTTTGGAAACTTTTCAGAGGCCTCGCTGCTGAGGGGGGAGACAGCAGGCAGTGACAGGCCCGGGGCTGACAGGCTCCCCCTCGCCTAGGGGGCGCTCGGCTGCCACACCCAGCTGACATAGAACCTTTGTCACAATGCCCGCTACCGTGGTGAGGATGCGGGCACTCTGCGGGTGACAGGGACACAGCAGGACTTGGTGTCAGCTCAGCAATTTCTCAGTTCCCCAAAGAAGCTGAATTCTGCAAATTGCTGCTGTTGCTCTTGCAATGATGTCATCAGGTGGGTGTTTTGGTGTAATACACTGAAAACCAGAGCAGAAATGCTGAAATATTCCCATGGTATGCATGGTCTTAGGAGCAAAGCACCGTGACTCAGCCTAAGTAGATCTGCCGCTTATTCTTTTGTACTGCCAGCAGATTGTGGAAGTAGAGTATAAAAACCATCCTTATGGAGAGATCTTTGCATTTTAGGCTTAGTCTAAGTGTCTCAAGTAGCCGGGGTTTTTGATTGGGCCTAATCCATCAGGTCTGATGGCTTTCCTCCTCGTCTCCAGATGAATGTGGTAGAAAATATAAAGCAAGGAAACGTCCTTTGGCGTATTTTGCCTTGCCTTATTTCCTTCTCATCCTGTTCTCTGTGCCAGCCTCTCTCACTAAGCCCTCGTCTGGCTGCATGTCTCTTCTTTCCTCTCTCCTTTTCTCAAACTCTCCTGCTTCCTGGCTTTTGTCTTTCCATTACTCCATTTCAGTCCTGCAGCCCAGCACTAGATTTTCCTCTTCCCTCCCTTTGGCTTGCTCCCTTCGCTTTCTCCCTTTGTTCCATATCCTTCTTTCCGACTTGTCTCTTGGAGACTTTTGGCCACGCTGGACCCAAGTCTGGGGATGTTTTGGAAACTTTTCAGAGGCCTCGCTGCTGAGGGGGGAGACAGCAGGCAGTGACAGGCCCGGGGCTGACAGGCTCCCTCTCCCCTAGGGGGCGCTCGGCTGCCATACCCAGCTGACATAGAACCTTTGTCACAATGCCCGCTACCGTGGTGAGGATGCGGGCACTCTGCGGGTGACAGGGACACAGCAGGACTTGGTGTCAGCTCAGCAATTTCTGAGTTCCCCAAAGAAGCTGAATTCTGCAAATTGCTGCTGTTGCTCTTGCAATGACATCGTCAGGTGGGTGTTTTTGTGTAACACACTGAAAACCAGAGCAGAAATGCTGAAATATTCCCATGGTATGCATGGTCTTAGGAGCAAAGCACCGTGACTCAGCCTAAGGAGATCTGCCGCTTATTCTTTTGTACTGCCAGCAGATTGTGGAAGTAGAGTATAAAAACCATCCTTATGGAGAGATCTTTGCATTTTAGGCTTAGTCTAAGTGTCTCAAGTAGCCGGGGTTTTTGATTGGGCCTAATCCATCAGGTCTGATGGCTTTCCTCGTAGTCTCCAGATGAATGTGTTAGAAAATATAAAGCAAGGAAACGTCCTTTGGCGTATTTTGCCTTGCCTTATTTCCTTCTCATCCTGTTCTCTGTCCCAGCCTGTCTCACTAACCCCTCGTCTGGCTGCATGTCTCTTCTTTCCTCTCTCCTTTTCTCAAACTCTCCTGCTTCCTGGCTTTTGTCTTTCCATTCCTCCATTTCAGTCCTGCAGCCCGGCACTAGATTTTCCTCTTCCCTCCCTTTGGCTTGCTCCCTTCGCTTTCTCCCTTTGTTCCATATCCTTCTTTCCGACTTGTCTCTTGGAGACTTTTGGCCACGTGGCCCCAAGTCTGGGGATGTTTTGGAAACTTTTCAGAGGCCTCGCTGCTGAGGGGGGAGACAGCAGGCAGTGACAGGCCCGGGGCTGACAGGCTCCCCCTCCCCTAGGGGGCGCTCGGCTGCCACACCCAGCTGACATAGAACCTTTGTCACAATGCCCGCTACCGTGGTGAGGATGCGGGCACTCTGCGGGTGACAGGGACACAGCAGGACTTGGTGTCAGCTCAGCAATTTCTCAGTTCCCCAAAGAAGCTGAATTCTGCAAATTGCTGCTGTTGCTCTTGAAATGACGTCATCAGGTGGGTGTTTTGGTGTAATACACTGAAAACCAGAGCAGAAATGCTGAAATATTCCCATGGTATGCATGGTCTTAGGAGCAAAGCACCGTGACTCAGCCTAAGTAGATCTGCCGCTTATTCTTTTGTACTGCCAGCAGATTGTGGAAGTAGAGTATAAAAACCATCCTTATGGAGAGATCTTTGCATTTTAGGCTTAGTCTAAGTGTCTCAAGTAGCCGGGGTTTTTGATTGGGCCTAATCCATCAGGTCTGATGGCTTTCCTCCTCGTCTCCAGATGAATGTGGTAGAAAATATAAAGCAAGGAAACGTCCTTTGGCGTATTTTGCCTTGCCTTATTTTCTTCTCATCCTGTTCTCTGTCCCAGCCTCTCTCACTAAGCCCTCGTCTGGCTGCATGTCTCTTCTTTCCTCTCTCCTTTTCTCAAACTCTCCTGCTTCCTGGCTTTTGTCTTTCCATTCCTCCATTTCAGTCCTGCAGCCCAGCACTAGATTTTCCTCTTCCCTCCCTTTGGCTTGCTCCCTTCGCTTTCTCCCTTTGTTCCATATCCTTCTTTCCGACTTGTCTCTTGGAGACTTTTGGCCACGCTGGACCCAAGTCTGGGGATGTTTTGGAAACTTTTCAGAGGCCTCGCTGCTGAGGGGGGAGACAGCAGGCAGTGACAGGCCCGGGGCTGACAGGCTCCCCCTCGCCTAGGGGGCGCTCGGCTGCCACACCCAGCTGACATAGAACCTTTGTCACAATGCCCGCTACCGTGGTGAGGATGCGGGCACTCTGCGGGTGACAGGGACACAGCAGGACTTGGTGTCAGCTCAGCAATTTCTCAGTTCCCCAAAGAAGCTGAATTCTGCAAATTGCTGCTGTTGCTCTTGCAATGATGTCATCAGGTGGGTGTTTTGGTGTAATACACTGAAAACCAGAGCAGAAATGCTGAAATATTCCCATGGTATGCATGGTCTTAGGAGCAAAGCACCGTGACTCAGCCTAAGAAGATCTGCCGCTTATTCTTTTGTACTGCCAGCAGATTGTGGAAGTAGAGTATAAAACCCATCCTTATGGAGAGATCTTTGCATTTTAGGCTTAGTCTAAGTGTCTCAAGTAGCCGGGGTTTTTGATTGGGCCTAATCCATCAGGTCTGATGG
Organism: Patagioenas fasciata; assembly: GCF_037038585.1. Lineage (NCBI taxonomy): Eukaryota > Metazoa > Chordata > Aves > Columbiformes > Columbidae > Patagioenas > Patagioenas fasciata. The sequence goes on along the minus strand of NW_027288762.1, from coordinate 135,913 downwards.
CTTTCCTCCTCGTCTCCAGATGAATGTGGTAGAAAATATAAAGCAAGGAAACGTCCTTTGGCGTATTTTGCCTTGCCTTATTTCCTTCTCATCCTGTTCTCTTTGCCAGCCTCTCTCACTAAGGCCTCGTCTGGCTGCATGTCTCTTCTTTCCTCTCTCCTTTTCTCAAACTCTCCTGCTTCCTGGCTTTTGTCTTTCCATTCCTCCATTTCAGTCCTGCAGCCCGGCACTAGATTTTCCTCTTCCCTCCCTTTGGCTTGCTCCCTTCGCTTTCTCCCTTTGTTCCATATCCTTCTTTCCGACTTGTCTCTTGGAGACTTTTGGCCACGCTGGCCCCAAGTCTGGGGATGTTTTGGAAACTTTTCAGAGGCCTCGCTGCTGAGGGGGGAGACAGCAGGCAGTGACAGGCCCGGGGCTGACAGGCTCCCCCTCCCCTAGGGGGCGCTCGGCTGCCACACCCAGCTGACATAGAACCTTTGTCACAATGCCCGCTACCGTGGTGAGGATGCGGGCACTCTGCGGGTGACAGGGACACAGCAGGACTTGGTGTCAGCTCAGCAATTTCTCAGTTCCCCAAAGAAGCTGAATTCTGCAAATTGCTGCTGTTGCTCTTGAAATGACGTCATCAGGTGGGTGTTTTGGTGTAATACACTGAAAACCAGAGCAGAAATGCTGAAATATTCCCATGGTATGCATGGTCTTAGGAGCAAAGCACCGTGACTCAGCCTAAGTAGATCTGCCGCTTATTCTTTTGTACTGCCAGCAGATTGTGGAAGTAGAGTATAAAACCCATCCTTATGGAGAGATCTTTGCATTTTAGGCTTAGTCTAAGTGTCTCAAGTAGCCGGGGTTTTTGATTGGGCCTAATCCATCAGGTCTGATGGCTTTCCTCCTCGTCTCCAGATGAATGTGGTAGAAAATATAAAGCAAGGAAACGTCCTTTGGCGTATTTTGCCTTGCCTTATTTCCTTCTCATCCTGTTCTCTTTGCCAGCCTCTCTCACTAACCCTTCGTCTGGCTGCATGTCTCTTCTTTCCTCTCTCCTTTTCTCAAACTCTCCTGCTTCCTGGCTTTTGTCTTTCCATTCCTCCATTTCAGTCCTGCAGCCCGGCACTAGATTTTCCTCTTCCCTCCCTTTGGCTTGCTCCCTTCGCTTTCTCCCTTTGTTCCATATCCTTCTTTCCGACTTGTCTCTTGGAGACTTTTGGCCACGCTGGCCCCAAGTCTGGGGATGTTTTGGAAACTTTTCAGAGGCCTCGCTGCTGAGGGGGGAGACAGCAGGCAGTGACAGGCCCGGGGCTGACAGGCTCCCCCTCCCCTAGGGGGCGCTCGGCTGCCACACCCAGCTGACATAGAACCTTTGTCACAATGCCCGCTACCGTGGTGAGGATGCGGGCACTCTGCGGGTGACAGGGACACAGCAGGACTTGGTGTCAGCTCAGCAATTTCTCAGTTCCCCAAAGAAGCTGAATTCTGCAAATTGCTGCTGTTGCTCTTGAAATGACGTCATCAGGTGGGTGTTTTGGTGTAATACACTGAAAACCAGAGCAGAAATGCTGAAATACTCCCATGGTATGCATGGTCTTAGGAGCAAAGCACCGTGACTCAGCCTAAGTAGATCTGCCGCTTATTCTTTTGTACTGCCAGCAGATTGTGGAAGTAGAGTATAAAACCCATCCTTATGGAGAGATCTTTGCATTTTAGGCTTAGTCTAAGTGTCTCAAGTAGCCGGGGTTTTTGATTTGGCCTAATCCGTTCAGGTCTGATGGCTTTCCTCCTCGTCTCCAGATGAATGTGGTAGAAAATATAAAGCAAGGAAACGTCCTTTGGCGTATTTTGCCTTGCCTTATTTCCTTCTCATCCTGTTCTCTTTGCCAGCCTCTCTCACTAACCCTTCGTCTGGCTGCATGTCTCTTCTTTCCTCTCTCCTTTTCTCAAACTCTCCTGCTTCCTGGCTTTTGTCTTTCCATTCCTCCATTTCAGTCCTGCAGCCCGGCACTAGATTTTCCTCTTCCCTCCCTTTGGCTTGCTCCCTTCGCTTTCTCCCTTTGTTCCATATCCTTCTTTCCGACTTGTCTCTTGGAGACTTTTGGCCACGCTGGCCCCAAGTCTGGGGATGTTTTGGAAACTTTTCAGAGGCCTCGCTGCTGAGGGGGGAGACAGCAGGCAGTGACAGGCCCGGGGCTGACAGGCTCCCCCTCCCCTAGGGGGCGCTCGGCTGCCACACCCAGCTGACATAGAACCTTTGTCACAATGCCCGCTACCGTGGTGAGGATGCGGGCACTCTGCGGGTGACAGGGACACAGCAGGACTTGGTGTCAGCTCAGCAATTTCTCAGTTCCCCAAAGAAGCTGAATTCTGCAAATTGCTGCTGTTGCTGTTGCAATGATGTCATCAGGTGGGTGTTTTGGTGTAATACACTGAAAACCAGAGCAGAAATGCTGAAATATTCCCATGGTATGCACGGTCTTAGGAGCAAAGCACCGTGACTCAGCCTAAGGAGATCTGCCGCTTATTCTTTTGTACTGCCAGCAGATTGTGGAAGTAGAGTATAAAAACCATCCTTATGGAGAGATCTTTGCATTTTAGGCTTAGTCTAAGTGTCTCAAGTAGCCGGGGTTTTTGATTGGGCCTAATCCATCAGGTCTGATGGCTTTCCTCCTCGTCTCCAGATGAATGTGTTAGAAAATATAAAGCAAGGAAACGTCCTTTGGCGTATTTTGCCTTGCCTTATTTCCTTCTCATCCTGTTCTCTGTGCCAGCCTCTCTCACTAAGCCCTCGTCTGGCTGCCTGTCTCTTCTTTCCTCTCTCCTTTTCTCAAACTCTCCTGCTTCCTGGCTTTTGTCTTTCCATTCCTCCATTTCAGTCCTGCAGCCCGGCACTAGATTTTCCTCTTCCCTCCCTTTGGCTTGCTCCCTTCGCTTTCTCCCTTTGTTCCATATCCTTCTTTCCGACTTGTCTCCTGGAGACTTTTGGCCACGCTGGACCCAAGTCTGGGGATGTTTTGGAAACTTTTCAGAGGCCTCGCTGCTGAGGGGGGAGACAGCAGGCAGTGACAGGCCCGGGGCTGACAGGCTCCCCCTCGCCTAGGGGACGCTCGGCTGCCACACCCAGCTGACATAGAACCTTTGTCACAATGCCCGCTACCGTGGTGAGGATGCGGGCACTCTGCGGGTGACAGGGACACAGCAGGACTTGGTGTCAGCTCAGCAATTTCTCAGTTCCCCAAAGAAGCTGAATTCTGCAAATTGCTGCTGTTGCTGTTGCAATGATGTCATCAGGTGGGTGTTTTGGTGTAATACACTGAAAACCAGAGCAGAAATGCTGAAATATTCCCATGGTATGCATGGTCTTAGGAGCAAAGCACCGTGACTCAGCCTAAGGAGATCTGCCGCTTATTCTTTTGTACTGCCAGCAGATTGTGGAAGTAGAGTATAAAAACCATCCTTATGGAGAGATCTTTGCATTTTAGGCTTAGTCTAAGTGTCTCAAGTAGCCGGGGTTTTTGATTGGGCCTAATCCATCAGGTCTGATGGCTTTCCTCGTAGTCTCCAGATGAATGTGTTAGAAAATATAAAGCAAGGAAACGTCCTTTGGCGTATTTTGCCTTGCCTTATTTCCTTCTCATCCTGTTCTCTGTGCCAGCCTCTCTCACTAAGCCCTCGTCTGGCTGCATGTCTCTTCTTTCCTCTCTCCTTTTCTCAAACTCTCTTGCTTCCTGGCTTTTGTCTTTCCATTCCTCCATTTCATTCCTGCAGCCCGGCACTAGATTTTCCTCTTCCCTCCCTTTGGCTTGCTCCCTTCGCTTTCTCCCTTTGTTCCATATCCTTCTTTCCGACTTGTCTCTTGGAGACTTTTGGCCACGCTGGACCCAAGTCTGGGGATGTTTTGGAAACTTTTCAGAGGCCTCGCTGCTGAGGGGGGAGACAGCAGGCAGTGACAGGCCCGGGGCTGACAGGCTCCCCTTTGCCTAGGGGGCGCTCGGCTGCCACACCCAGCTGACATAGAACCTTTGTCACAATGCCCGCTACCGTGGTGAGGATGCGGGCACTCTGCGGGTGACAGGGACACAGCAGGACTTGGTGTCAGCTCAGCAATTTCTGAGTTCCCCAAAGAAGCTGAATTCTGCAAATTGTTGCTGTCGCAAGGATGTCATCAGGTGGGTGTTTTGGTGTAATACACTGAAAACCAGAGCAGAAATGCTGAAATATTCCCATGGTATGCATGGTCTTAGGAGCAAAGCACCGTGACTCAGCCTAAGTAGATCTGCCGCTTATTCTTTTGTACTGCCAGCAGATTGTGGAAGTAGAGTATAAAAACCATCCTTATGGAGAGATCTTTGCATTTTAGGCTTAGTCTAAGTGTCTCAAGTAGCCGGGGTTTTTGATTGGGCCTAATCCATCAGGTCTGATGGCTTTCCTCCTTGTCTCTAGATGGATGTGTTAGAAAATATAAAGCAAGGAAACGTCTCTTCGCGTATTTTGCCTTGCCTTATTTCCTTCTCATCCTGTTCTCTGTGCCAGCCTCTCTCACTAACCCCTCGTCTGGCTGCATGTCTCTTCTTTCCTCTCTCCTTTTCTCAAACTCTCCTGCTTCCTGGCTTTTGTCTTTCCATTCCTCCATTTCAGTCCTGCAGCCCGGCACTAGATTTTCCTCTTCCCTCCCTTTGGCTTGCTCCCTTCGCTTTCTCCCTTTGTTCCATATCCTTCTTTCCGACTTGTCTCTTGGAGACTTTTGGCCACGCTGGCCCCAAGTCTGGGTATGTTTTGGAAACTTTTCAGAGGCCTCGCTGCTGAGGGGGGAGACAGCAGGCAGTGACAGGCCCGGGGCTGACAGGCTCCCCCTCCCCTAGGGGGCGCTCGGCTGCCACACCCAGCTGACATAGAACCTTTGTCACAATGCCCGCTACCGTGGTGAGGATGCGGGCACTCTGCGGGTGACAGGGACACAGCAGGACTTGGTGTCAGCTCAGCAATTTCTCAGTTCCCCAAAGAAGCTGAATTCTGCAAATTGCTGCTGTTGCTCTTGCAATGATGTCATCAGGTGGGTGTTTTGGTGTAATACACTGAAAACCAGAGCAGAAATGCTAAATATTCCCATGGTATGCATGGTCTTAGGAGCAAAGCACCGTGACTCAGCCTAAGGAGATCTGCCGCTTATTCTTTTGTACTGCCAGCAGATTGTGGAAGTAGAGTATAAAAACCATCCTTATGGAGAGATCTTTGCATTTTAGGCTTAGTCTAAGTGTCTCAAGTAGCCGGGGTTTTTGACTGGTCCTAATCCATCAGGTCTGATGGCTTTCCTCCTCGTCTCCATATGAATGTGGTAGAAAATATAAAGCAAGGAAACGTCCTTTGGCCCAGCCTTGCCTTGGCTTATTTCCTTCTCATCCTGTTCTCTGTGCCAGCCTCTCTCACTAACCCCTCGTCTGGCTGCATGTCTCTTCTTTCCTCTCTCCTTTTCTCAAACTCTCTTGCTTCCTGGCTTTTGTCTTTCCATTCCTCCATTTCATTCCTGCAGCCCGGCACTAGATTTTCCTCTTCCCTCCCTTTGGCTTGCTCCCTTCGCTTTCTCCCTTTGTTCCATATCCTTCTTTCCGACTTGTCTCTTGGAGACTTTTGGCCACGCTGGACCCAAGTCTGGGGATGTTTTGGAAACTTTTCAGAGGCCTCGCTGCTGAGGGGGGAGACAGCAGGCAGTGACAGGCCCGGGGCTGACAGGCTCCCCCTTGCCTAGGGGGCGCTCGGCTGCCACACCCAGCTGACATAGAACCTTTGTCACAATGCCCGCTACCGTGGTGAGGATGCGGGCACTCTGCGGGTGACAGGGACACAGCAGGACTTGGTGTCAGCTCAGCAATTTCTGAGTTCCCCAAAGAAGCTGAATTCTGCAAATTGCTGCTGTTGCTCTTGAAATGACGTCATCAGGTGGGTGTTTTGGTGTAATACACTGAAAACCAGAGCAGAAATGCTGAAATATTCCCATGGTATGCATGGTCTTAGGAGCAAAGCACCGTGACTCAGCCTAAGTAGATCTGCCGCTTATTCTTTTGTACTGCCAGCAGATTGTGGAAGTAGAGTATAAAACCCATCCTTATGGAGAGATCTTTGCATTTTAGGCTTAGTCTAAGTGTCTCAAGTAGCCGGGGTTTTTGATTGGGCCTAATCCATCAGGTCTGATGGCTTTCCTCCTCGTCTCCAGATGAATGTGGTAGAAAATATAAAGCAAGGAAACGTCCTTTGGCGTATTTTGCCTTGCCTTATTTCCTTCTCATCCTGTTCTCTGTGCCAGCCTCTCTCACTAACCCTTCGTCTGGCTGCATGTCACTTCTTTCCTCTCTCCTTTTCTCAAACTCTCCTGCTTCCTGGCTTTTGTCTTTCCATTCCTCCATTTCAGTCCTGCAGCCCAGCACTAGATTTTCCTCTTCCCTCCCTTTGGCTTGCTCCCTTCGCTTTCTCCCTTTGTTCCATATCCTTCTTTCCGACTTGTCTCTTGGAGACTTTTGGCCACGCTGGACCCAAGTCTGGGGATGTTTTGGAAACTTTTCAGAGGCCTCGCTGCTGAGGGGGGAGACAGCAGGCAGTGACAGGCCCGGGGCTGACAGGCTCCCCCTCCCCTAGGGGGCGCTCGGCTGCCACACCCAGCTGACATAGAACCTTTGTCACAATGCCCGCTACCGTGGTGAGGATGCTGGCACTCTGTGGGTGACAGGGACACAGCAGGACTTGGTGTCAGCTCAGCAATTTCTCAGTTCCCCAAAGAAGCTGAATTCTGCAAATTGCTGCTGTTGCTGTTGCAATGATGTCATCAGGTGGGTGTTTTGGTGTAATACACTGAAAACCAGAGCAGAAATGCTGAAATATTCCCATGGTATGGATGGTCTTAGGAGCAAAGCACCGTGACTCAGCCTAAGTAGATCTGCCGCTTATTCTTTTGTACTGCCAGCAGATTGTGGAAGTAGAGTATAAAACCCATCCTTATGGAGAGATCTTTGCATTTTAGGCTTAGTCTAAGTGTCTCAAGTAGCCGGGGTTTTTGATAGGGCCTAATCCATCAGGTCTGATGCCTTTCCTCCTCGTCTCCAGATGAATGTGGTAGAAAATATAAAACAAGGAAACGTCCTTTGGCGTATTTTGCCTTGCCTTATTTCCTTCTCATCCTGTTCTCTGTGCCAGCCTCTCTCACTAACCCTTCGTCTGACTGCATGTCTCTTCTTTCTTCTCTCCTTTTCTCAAACTCTCCTGCTTCCTGGCTTTTGTCTTTCCATTCCTCCATTTCAGTCCTGCAGCCCGGCACTAGATTTTCCTCTTCCCTCCCTTTGGCTTGCTCCCTTCGCTTTCTCCCTTTGTTCCATATCCTTCTTTCCGACTTGTCTCTTGGAGACTTTTGGCCACGCTGGACCCAAGTCTGGGGATGTTTTGGAAACTTTTCAGAGGCCTCGCTGCTGAGGGGGGAGACAGCAGGCAGTGACAGGCCCGGGGCTGACAGGCTCCCCCTCGCCTAGGGGGCGCTCGGCTGCCACACCCAGCTGACATAGAACCTTTGTCACAATGCCCGCTACCGTGGTGAGGATGCGGGCACTCTGCGGGTGACAGGGACACAGCAGGACTTGGTGTCAGCTCAGCAATTTCTGAGTTCCCCAAAGAAGCTGAATTCTGCAAATTGCTGCTGTTGCTCTTGCAATGATGTCATCAGTTGGGTGTTTTGGTGTAATACACTGAAAACCAGAGCAGAAATGCTGAAATATTCCCATGGTATGCATGGTCTTAGGAGCAAAGCACCGTGACTCAGCCTAAGTAGATCTGCCGCTTATTCTTTTGTACTGCCAGCAGATTGTGGAAGTAGAGTATAAAACCCATCCTTATGGAGAGATCTTTGCATTTTAGGCTTAGTCTAAGTGTCTCAAGTAGCCGGGGTTTTTGATTGGGCCTAATCCATCAGGTCTGATGGCTTTCCTCCTCGTCTCCATATGAATGTGGTAGAAAATATAAAGCAAGGAAGCGTCCTTTGGCGTATTTTGTCTTGTCTTATTTCCTTCTCATCCTGTTCTCTGTGCCAGCCTCTCTCACTAACCCCTCGTCTGGCTGCATGTCTCTTCTTTTCTCTCTCCTTTTCTCAAACTGTCCTGCTTCCTGGCTTTTGTCTTTCCATTCCTCCATTTCAGTCCGGCAGCCCGGCACTAGGTTTTCCTCTTCCCTCCCTGTGGCTTGCTCCCTTTGCTTTCTCTCTTTGTTCCATATCCTTCTTTCCGACTTGTCTCTTGGAGACTTTTGGCCACGCTGGACCCAAGTCTGGGGATGTTTTGGAAACTTTTCAGAGGCCTCGCTGCTGACAGCGGGGACAGCAGGCAGTGACAGGCCCAGGGCTGACAGGCTCCCCCTCAGCTAGGGGGCGCTCGGCTGCCACACCCAGCTGACATAGAACCTTTGTCACAATGCCCGCTACCTTGGTGAGGATGTGGGCACTCTGCGGGTGACAGGGACACAGCAGGACTTGGTGTCAGCTCAGCAATTTCTCATTTCCCCAAAGAAGCTGAATTCTGCAAATTGCTGCTATTGCTCTTGCAATGATGTCATCAGGTGGGTGTTTTGGTGTAATACACTGAAAACCAGAGCAGAAATGCTGAAATATTCCCATGGTATGCATGGTCTTAGGAGCAAAGCACCGTGACTCAGCCTAAGGACATCTGCTGCTTATTCTTTTGTACTGCCAGCAGATTGTGGAAGTAGAGTATAAAACCCATCCTTATGGAGAGATCTTTGCATTTTAGGCTTAGTCTAAGTGTCTCAAGTAGCCGGGGTTTTTGATTGGGCCTAATCCGTTCAGGTCTGATGGCTTTCCTCCTCGTCTCCAGATGAAGGTGGTAGAAAATATAAAGCAAGGAAACGTCCTTTGGCCCAGCCTTGCCTTGCCTTATTTCCTTCTCATCCTCTTCTCTGTGCCAGCCTCTCTCACTAAGCCCTCGTCTGGCTGCATGTCTCTTCTTTCCTCTCTCTTTTTCTCAAACTCTCCTGCTTCCTGGCTTTTGTCTTTCCATTCCTCCATTTCGGTCCGGCATCCCAGCACTAGATTTTCCTCTTCCCTCCCTGTGGCTTGCTCCCTTTGCTTTCTCTCTTTGTTCCATATCCTTCTTTCCTACTTGTCTCTTGGAGACTTTTGGCCACGCTGGACCCAAGTCTGGGGATGTTTTGGAAACTTTTCAGAGGCCTCGCTGCTGACAGGGGGGACAGCAGGCAGTGACAGGCCCAGGGCTGACAGGCTCCCCCTCCGCTAGGGGGCGCTCGGCTGCCACACCCAGCTGACATAGAACCTTTGTCACAATGCCCGCTACCTTGGTGAGGATGCGGGCACTCTGCGGGTGACAGGGACACAGCAGGACTTGGTGTCAGCTCAGCAATTTCTCATTTCCCCAAAGAAGCTGAATTCTGCAAATTGCTGCTGTTGTTCTTGAAATGACGTCATCAGGTGGGTGTTTTGGTGTAATACACTGAAAACCAGAGCAGAAATGCTGAAATATTCCCATGGTATGGATGATCTTAGGAGCAAAGCACCGTGACTCAGCCTAAGTAGATCTGCCGCTTATTCTTTTGTACTGCCAGCAGATTGTGGAAGTAGAGTATAAAACCCATCCTTATGGAGAGATCTTTGCATTTTAGGCTTAGTCTAAGTGTCTCAAGTAGCCGGGGTTTTTGATTGGGCCTAATCCGTTCAGGTCTGATGGCTTTCCTCCTCGTCTCCAGATGAATGTGGTAGAAAATATAAAGCAAGGAAACGTCCTTTGGCGTATTTTGCCTTGCCTTATTTCCTTCTCATCCTGTTCTCTGTGCCAGCCTCTCTCACTAACCCCTCGTCTGGCTGCATGTCTCTTCTTTCCTCTCTCCTTTTCTCAAACTCTCTTGCTTCCTGGCTTTTGTCTTTCCATTCCTCCATTTCATTCCTGCAGCCCGGCACTAGATTTTCCTCTTCCCTCCCTTTGGCTTGCTCCCTTCGCTTTCTCCCTTTGTTCCATATCCTTCTTTCCGACTTGTCTCTTGGAGACTTTTGGCCACGCTGGACCCAAGTCTGGGGATGTTTTGGAAACTTTTCAGAGGCCTCGCTGCTGAGGGGGGAGACAGCAGGCAGTGACAGGCCCGGGGCTGACAGGCTCCCCCTTGCCTAGGGGGCGCTCGGCTGCCACACCCAGCTGACATAGAACCTTTGTCACAATGCCCGCTACCGTGGTGAGGATGCGGGCACTCTGCGGGTGACAGGGACACAGCAGGACTTGGTGTCAGCTCAGCAATTTCTGAGTTCCCCAAAGAAGCTGAATTCTGCAAATTGCTGCTGTTGCTCTTGCGATTATGTCATCAGGTGGGTGTTTTGGTGTAATACACTGAAAACCAGAGCAGAAATGCTGAAATATTCCCATGGTATGGATGGTCTTAGGAGCAAAGCACCGTGACTCAGCCTAAGGAAATCTGCCGCTTATTCTTTTGTACTGCCAGCAGATTGTGGAAGTAGAGTATAAAACCCATCCTTATGGAGAGATCTTTGCATTTTAGGCTTAGTCTAAGTGTCTCAAGTAGCCGGGGTTTTTGATTGGGCCTAATCCGTTCAGGTCTGATGGCTTTCCTCGTAGTCTCCAGATGAATGTGTTAGAAAATATAAAGCAAGGAAACGTCCTTTGGCCCAGCCTTGCCTTGGCTTATTTCGTTCTCATCCTGTTCTCTGTGCCAGCCTCTCTCACTAACCCCTCGTCTGGCTGCATGTCTCTTCTTTCCTCTCTCCTTTTCTCAAACTCTCCTGCTTCCTGGCTTTTGTCTTTCCATTCCTCCATTTCGGTCCGGCATCCCAGCACTAGGTTTTCCTCTTCCCTCCCTGTGGCTTGCTCCCTTTGCTTTCTCTCTTTGTTCCATATCCTTCTTTCCTACTTGTCTCTTGGAGACTTTTGGCCACGCTGGACCCAAGTCTGGGGATGTTTTGGAAACTTTTCAGAGGCCTCGCTGCTGACAGGGGGGACAGCAGGCAGTGACAGGCCCAGGGCTGACAGGCTCCCCCTCCGCTAGGGGGCGCTCGGCTGCCACACCCAGCTGACATAGAACCTTTGTCACAATGCCCGCTACCGTGGTGAGGATGCTGGCACTCTGTGGGTGACAGGGACACAGCAGGACTTGGTGTCAGCTCAGCAATTTCTCAGTTCCCCAAAGAAGCTGAATTCTGCAAATTGCTGCTGTTGCTGTTGCAATGATGTCATCAGGTGGGTGTTTTGGTGTAATACACTGAAAACCAGAGCAGAAATGCTGAAATATTCCCATGGTATGGATGGTCTTAGGAGCAAAGCACCGTGACTCAGCCTAAGTAGATCTGCCGCTTATTCTTTTGTACTGCCAGCAGATTGTGGAAGTAGAGTATAAAACCCATCCTTATGGAGAGATCTTTGCATTTTAGGCTTAGTCTAAGTGTCTCAAGTAGCCGGGGTTTTTGATAGGGCCTAATCCATCAGGTCTGATGCCTTTCCTCCTCGTCTCCAGATGAATGTGGTAGAAAATATAAAACAAGGAAACGTCCTTTGGCGTATTTTGCCTTGCCTTATTTCCTTCTCATCCTGTTCTCTGTGCCAGCCTCTCTCACTAACCCTTCGTCTGACTGCATGTCTCTTCTTTCTTCTCTCCTTTTCTCAAACTCTCCTGCTTCCTGGCTTTTGTCTTTCCATTCCTCCATTTCAGTCCTGCAGCCCGGCACTAGATTTTCCTCTTCCCTCCCTTTGGCTTGCTCCCTTCGCTTTCTCCCTTTGTTCCATATCCTTCTTTCCGACTTGTCTCTTGGAGACTTTTGGCCACGCTGGACCCAAGTCTGGGGATGTTTTGGAAACTTTTCAGAGGCCTCGCTGCTGAGGGGGGAGACAGCAGGCAGTGACAGGCCCGGGGCTGACAGGCTCCCCCTCGCCTAGGGGGCGCTCGGCTGCCACACCCAGCTGACATAGAACCTTTGTCACAATGCCCGCTACCGTGGTGAGGATGCGGGCACTCTGCGGGTGACAGGGACACAGCAGGACTTGGTGTCAGCTCAGCAATTTCTGAGTTCCCCAAAGAAGCTGAATTCTGCAAATTGCTGCTGTTGCTCTTGCAATGATGTCATCAGTTGGGTGTTTTGGTGTAATACACTGAAAACCAGAGCAGAAATGCTGAAATATTCCCATGGTATGCATGGTCTTAGGAGCAAAGCACCGTGACTCAGCCTAAGTAGATCTGCCGCTTATTCTTTTGTACTGCCAGCAGATTGTGGAAGTAGAGTATAAAACCCATCCTTATGGAGAGATCTTTGCATTTTAGGCTTAGTCTAAGTGTCTCAAGTAGCCGGGGTTTTTGATTGGGCCTAATCCATCAGGTCTGATGGCTTTCCTCCTCGTCTCCATATGAATGTGGTAGAAAATATAAAGCAAGGAAGCGTCCTTTGGCGTATTTTGTCTTGTCTTATTTCCTTCTCATCCTGTTCTCTGTGCCAGCCTCTCTCACTAACCCCTCGTCTGGCTGCATGTCTCTTCTTTTCTCTCTCCTTTTCTCAAACTGTCCTGCTTCCTGGCTTTTGTCTTTCCATTCCTCCATTTCAGTCCGGCAGCCCGGCACTAGGTTTTCCTCTTCCCTCCCTGTGGCTTGCTCCCTTTGCTTTCTCTCTTTGTTCCATATCCTTCTTTCCGACTTGTCTCTTGGAGACTTTTGGCCACGCTGGACCCAAGTCTGGGGATGTTTTGGAAACTTTTCAGAGGCCTCGCTGCTGACAGCGGGGACAGCAGGCAGTGACAGGCCCAGGGCTGACAGGCTCCCCCTCAGCTAGGGGGCGCTCGGCTGCCACACCCAGCTGACATAGAACCTTTGTCACAATGCCCGCTACCTTGGTGAGGATGTGGGCACTCTGCGGGTGACAGGGACACAGCAGGACTTGGTGTCAGCTCAGCAATTTCTCATTTCCCCAAAGAAGCTGAATTCTGCAAATTGCTGCTATTGCTCTTGCAATGATGTCATCAGGTGGGTGTTTTGGTGTAATACACTGAAAACCAGAGCAGAAATGCTGAAATATTCCCATGGTATGCATGGTCTTAGGAGCAAAGCACCGTGACTCAGCCTAAGGACATCTGCTGCTTATTCTTTTGTACTGCCAGCAGATTGTGGAAGTAGAGTATAAAACCCATCCTTATGGAGAGATCTTTGCATTTTAGGCTTAGTCTAAGTGTCTCAAGTAGCCGGGGTTTTTGATTGGGCCTAATCCGTTCAGGTCTGATGGCTTTCCTCCTCGTCTCCAGATGAAGGTGGTAGAAAATATAAAGCAAGGAAACGTCCTTTGGCCCAGCCTTGCCTTGCCTTATTTCCTTCTCATCCTCTTCTCTGTGCCAGCCTCTCTCACTAAGCCCTCGTCTGGCTGCATGTCTCTTCTTTCCTCTCTCTTTTTCTCAAACTCTCCTGCTTCCTGGCTTTTGTCTTTCCATTCCTCCATTTCGGTCCGGCATCCCAGCACTAGATTTTCCTCTTCCCTCCCTGTGGCTTGCTCCCTTTGCTTTCTCTCTTTGTTCCATATCCTTCTTTCCTACTTGTCTCTTGGAGACTTTTGGCCACGCTGGACCCAAGTCTGGGGATGTTTTGGAAACTTTTCAGAGGCCTCGCTGCTGACAGGGGGGACAGCAGGCAGTGACAGGCCCAGGGCTGACAGGCTCCCCCTCCGCTAGGGGGCGCTCGGCTGCCACACCCAGCTGACATAGAACCTTTGTCACAATGCCCGCTACCTTGGTGAGGATGCGGGCACTCTGCGGGTGACAGGGACACAGCAGGACTTGGTGTCAGCTCAGCAATTTCTCATTTCCCCAAAGAAGCTGAATTCTGCAAATTGCTGCTGTTGTTCTTGAAATGACGTCATCAGGTGGGTGTTTTGGTGTAATACACTGAAAACCAGAGCAGAAATGCTGAAATATTCCCATGGTATGGATGATCTTAGGAGCAAAGCACCGTGACTCAGCCTAAGTAGATCTGCCGCTTATTCTTTTGTACTGCCAGCAGATTGTGGAAGTAGAGTATAAAACCCATCCTTATGGAGAGATCTTTGCATTTTAGGCTTAGTCTAAGTGTCTCAAGTAGCCGGGGTTTTTGATTGGGCCTAATCCGTTCAGGTCTGATGGCTTTCCTCCTCGTCTCCAGATGAATGTGGTAGAAAATATAAAGCAAGGAAACGTCCTTTGGCGTATTTTGCCTTGCCTTATTTCCTTCTCATCCTGTTCTCTGTGCCAGCCTCTCTCACTAACCCCTCGTCTGGCTGCATGTCTCTTCTTTCCTCTCTCCTTTTCTCAAACTCTCTTGCTTCCTGGCTTTTGTCTTTCCATTCCTCCATTTCATTCCTGCAGCCCGGCACTAGATTTTCCTCTTCCCTCCCTTTGGCTTGCTCCCTTCGCTTTCTCCCTTTGTTCCATATCCTTCTTTCCGACTTGTCTCTTGGAGACTTTTGGCCACGCTGGACCCAAGTCTGGGGATGTTTTGGAAACTTTTCAGAGGCCTCGCTGCTGAGGGGGGAGACAGCAGGCAGTGACAGGCCCGGGGCTGACAGGCTCCCCCTTGCCTAGGGGGCGCTCGGCTGCCACACCCAGCTGACATAGAACCTTTGTCACAATGCCCGCTACCGTGGTGAGGATGCGGGCACTCTGCGGGTGACAGGGACACAGCAGGACTTGGTGTCAGCTCAGCAATTTCTGAGTTCCCCAAAGAAGCTGAATTCTGCAAATTGCTGCTGTTGCTCTTGCGATTATGTCATCAGGTGGGTGTTTTGGTGTAATACACTGAAAACCAGAGCAGAAATGCTGAAATATTCCCATGGTATGGATGGTCTTAGGAGCAAAGCACCGTGACTCAGCCTAAGTAGATCTGCCGCTTATTCTTTTGTACTGCCAGCAGATTGTGGAAGTAGAGTATAAAACCCATCCTTATGGAGAGATCTTTGCATTTTAGGCTTAGTCTAAGTGTCTCAAGTAGCCGGGGTTTTTGATTGGGCCTAATCCGTTCAGGTCTGATGGCTTTCCTCGTAGTCTCCAGATGAATGTGTTAGAAAATATAAAGCAAGGAAACGTCCTTTGGCCCAGCCTTGCCTTGGCTTATTTCGTTCTCATCCTGTTCTCTGTGCCAGCCTCTCTCACTAACCCCTCGTCTGGCTGCATGTCTCTTCTTTCCTCTCTCCTTTTCTCAAACTCTCCTGCTTCCTGGCTTTTGTCTTTCCATTCCTCCATTTCGGTCCGGCATCCCAGCACTAGGTTTTCCTCTTCCCTCCCTGTGGCTTGCTCCCTTTGCTTTCTCTCTTTGTTCCATATCCTTCTTTCCGACTTGTCTCTTGGAGACTTTTGGCCACGCTGGACCCAAGTCTGGGGATGTTTTGGAAACTTTTCAGAGGCCTCGCTGCTGAGGGGGGAGACAGCAGGCAGTGACAGGCCCGGGGCTGACAGGCTCCCCCTCCCCTAGGGGGCGCTCGGCTGCCACACCCAGCTGACATAGAACCTTTGTCACAATGCCCGCTACCGTGGTGAGGATGCGGGCACTCTGCGGGTGACAGGGACACAGCAGGACTTGGTGTCAGCTCAGCAATTTCTCAGTTCCCCAAAGAAGCTGAATTCTGCAAATTGCTGCTGTTGCTCTTGAAATGACGTCATCAGGTGGGTGTTTTGGTGTAATACACTGAAAACCAGAGCAGAAATGCTGAAATATTCCCATGGTATGGATGGTCTTAGGAGCAAAGCACCGTGACTCAGCCTAAGTAGATCTGCCGCTTATTCTTTTGTACTGCCAGCAGATTGTGGAAGTAGAGTATAAAACCCATCCTTATGGAGAGATCTTTGCATTTTAGGCTTAGTCTAAGTGTCTCAAGTAGCCGGGGTTTTTGATTGGGCCTAATCCATCAGGTCTGATGGCTTTCCTCCTCGTCTCCAGATGAATGTGGTAGAAAATATAAAGCAAGGAAACGTCCTTTGGCCCAGCCTTGCCTTGCCTTATTTCCTTCTCATCCTGTTCTCTGTGCCAGCCTCTCTCACTAACCCCTCGTCTGGCTGCATGTCTCTTCTTTCCTCTCTCCTTTTCTCAAACTCTCCTGCTTCCTGGCTTTTGTCTTTCCATTCCTCCATTTCGGTCCGGCATCCCAGCACTAGGTTTTCCTCTTCCCGCCCTGTGGCTTGCTCCCTTTGCTTTCTCTCTTTGTTCCATATCCTTCTTTCCTACTTGTCTCTTGGAGACTTTTGGCCACGCTGGACCCAAGTCTGGGGATGTTTTGGAAACTTTTCAGAGGCCTCGTTGCTGACAGGGGGGACAGCAGGCAGTGACAGGCCCAGGGCTGACAGGCTCCCCCTCCGCTAGGGGGCGCTCGGCTGCCACACCCAGCTGACATAGAACCTTTGTCACAATGCCCGCTACCTTGGTGAGGATGTGGGCACTCTGCGGGTGACAGGGACACAGCAGGACTTGGTGTCAGCTCAGCAATTTCTCATTTCCCCAAAGAAGCTGAATTCTGCAAATTGCTGCTGTTGTTCTTGAAATGACGTCATCAGGTGGGTGTTTTGGTGTAATACACTGAAAACCAGAGCAGAAATGCTGAAATATTCCCATGGTATGGATGGTCTTAGGAGCAAAGCACCGTGACTCAGCCTAAGTAGATCTGCCGCTTATTCTTTTGTACTGCCAGCAGATTGTGGAAGTAGAGTATAAAACCCATCCTTATGGAGAGATCTTTGCATTTTAGGCTTAGTCTAAAATGTCTCAAGTAGCCGGGGTTTTTGATTGGGCCTAATCCGTTCAGGTCTGATGGCTTTCCTCCTCGTCTCCAGATGAATGTGGTAGAAAATATAAAGCAAGGAAACGTCCTTTGGCCCAGCCTTGCCTTGCCTTATTTCCTTCTCATCCTGTTCTCTGTGCCAGCCTCTCTCACTAACCCCTCGTCTGGCTGCATGTCTCTTCTTTCCTCTCTCCTTTTCTCAAACTCTCCTGCTTCCTGGCTTTTGTCTTTCCATTCCTCCATTTCAGTCCTGCAGCCCGGCACTAGATTTTCCTCTTCCCTCCCTTTGGCTTGCTCCCTTCGCTTTCTCCCTTTGTTCCATATCCTTCTTTCCGACTTGTCTCTTGGAGACTTTTGGCCACGCTGGACCCAAGTCTGGGGATGTTTTGGAAACTTTTCAGAGGCCTCGCTGCTGAGGGGGGAGACAGCAGGCAGTGACAGGCCCGGGGCTGACAGGCTCCCCCTCGCCTAGGGGGCGCTCGGCTGCCACACCCAGCTGACATAGAACCTTTGTCACAATGCCCGCTACCGTGGTGAGGATGCGGGCACTCTGCGGGTGACAGGGACACAGCAGGACTTGGTGTCAGCTCAGCAATTTCTCAGTTCCCAAAGAAGCTGAATTCTGCAAATTGCTGCTGTTGCTCTTGAAATGACGTCATCAGGTGGGTGTTTTGGTGTAATACACTGAAAACCAGAGCAGAAATGCTGAAATATTCCCATGGTATGCATGGTCTTAGGAGCAAAGCACCGTGACTCAGCCTAAGTAGATCTGCCGCTTATTCTTTTGTACTGCCAGCAGATTGTGGAAGTAGAGTATAAAACCCATCCTTATGGAGAGATCTTTGCATTTTAGGCTTAGTCTAAGTGTCTCAAGTAGCCGGGGTTTTTGATTGGGCCTAATCCATCAGGTCTGATGGCTTTCCTCCTCGTCTCCAGATGAATGTGGTAGAAAATATAAAGCAAGGAAACGTCCTTTGGCGTATTTTGCCTTGCCTTATTTCGTTCTCATCCTGTTCTCTGTGCCAGCCTCTCTCACTAACCCCTCGTCTGGCTGCATGTCTCTTCTTTCCTCTCTCCTTTTCTCAAACTCTCCTGCTTCCTGGCTTTTGTCTTTCCATTCCTCCATTTCGGTCCGGCATCCCAGCACTAGGTTTTCCTCTTCCCTCCCTGTGGCTTGCTCCCTTTGCTTTCTCTCTTTGTTCCATATCCTTCTTTCCGACTTGTCTCTTGGAGACTTTTGGCCACGCTGGACCCAAGTCTGGGGATGTTTTGGAAACTTTTCAGAGGCCTCGCTGCTGAGGGGGGAGACAGCAGGCAGTGACAGGCCCGGGGCTGACAGGCTCCCCCACGCCTAGGGGGCGCTCGGCTGCCACACCCAGATGACATAGAACCTTTGTCACAATGCCCGCTACCGTGGTGAGGATGCGGGCACTCTGCGGGTGACAGGGACACAGCAGGACTTGGTGTCAGCTCAGCAATTTCTGAGTTCCCCAAAGAAGCTGAATTCTGCAAATTGCTGCTGTTGCTCTTGAAATGACGTCATCAGGTGGGTGTTTTGGTGTAATACACTGAAAACCAGAGCAGAAATGCTGAAATATTCCCATGGTATGGATGGTCTTAGGAGCAAAGCACCGTGACTCAGCCTAAGTAGATCTGCCGCTTATTCTTTTGTACTGCCAGCAGATTGTGGAAGTAGAGTATAAAACCCATCCTTATGGAGAGATCTTTGCATTTTAGGCTTAGTCTAAGTGTCTCAAGTAGCCGGGGTTTTTGATTGGGCCTAATCCATCAGGTCTGATGGCTTTCCTCCTCGTCTCCAGATGAATGTGGTAGAAAATATAAAGCAAGGAAACGTCCTTTGGCCCAGCCTTGCCTTGCCTTATTTCCTTCTCATCCTGTTCTCTGTGCCAGCCTCTCTCACTAACCCCTCGTCTGGCTGCATGTCTCTTCTTTCCTCTCTCCTTTTCTCAAACTCTCCTGCTTCCTGGCTTTTGTCTTTCCATTCCTCCATTTCGGTCCGGCATCCCAGCACTAGGTTTTCCTCTTCCCTCCCTGTGGCTTGCTCCCTTTGCTTTCTCTCTTTGTTCCATATCCTTCTTTCCGACTTGTCTCTTGGAGACTTTTGGCCACGCTGGACCCAAGTCTGGGGATGTTTTGGAAACTTTTCAGAGGCCTCGTTGCTGACAGGGGGGACAGCAGGCAGTGACAGGCCCAGGGCTGACAGGCTCCCCCTCCGCTAGGGGGCGCTCGGCTGCCACACCCAGCTGACATAGAACCTTTGTCACAATGCCCGCTACCTTGGTGAGGATGTGGGCACTCTGCGGGTGACAGGGACACAGCAGGACTTGGTGTCAGCTCAGCAATTTCTCATTTCCCCAAAGAAGCTGAATTCTGCAAATTGCTGCTGTTGTTCTTGAAATGACGTCATCAGGTGGGTGTTTTGGTGTAATACACTGAAAACCAGAGCAGAAATGCTGAAATATTCCCATGGTATGGATGGTCTTAGGAGCAAAGCACCGTGACTCAGCCTAAGTAGATCTGCCGCTTATTCTTTTGTACTGCCAGCAGATTGTGGAAGTAGAGTATAAAACCCATCCTTATGGAGAGATCTTTGCATTTTAGGCTTAGTCTAAAATGTCTCAAGTAGCCGGGGTTTTTGATTGGGCCTAATCCGTTCAGGTCTGATGGCTTTCCTCCTCGTCTCCAGATGAATGTGGTAGAAAATATAAAGCAAGGAAACGTCCTTTGGCCCAGCCTTGCCTTGCCTTATTTCCTTCTCATCCTGTTCTCTGTGCCAGCCTCTCTCACTAACCCCTCGTCTGGCTGCATGTCTCTTCTTTCCTCTCTCCTTTTCTCAAACTCTCTTGCTTCCTGGCTTTTGTCTTTCCATTCCTCCATTTCATTCCTGCAGCCCGGCACTAGATTTTCCTCTTCCCTCCCTTTGGCTTGCTCCCTTCGCTTTCTCCCTTTGTTCCATATCCTTCTTTCCGACTTGTCTCTTGGAGACTTTTGGCCACGCTGGCCCCAAGTCTGGGGATGTTTTGGAAACTTTTCAGAGGCCTCGCTGCTGAGGGGGGAGACAGCAGGCAGTGACAGGCCCGGGGCTGACAGGCTCCCCCTCCCCTAGGGGGCGCTCGGCTGCCACACCCAGCTGACATAGAACCTTTGTCACAATGCCCGCTACCGTGGTGAGGATGCGGGCACTCTGCGGGTGACAGGGACACAGCAGGACTTGGTGTCAGCTCAGCAATTTCTCAGTTCCCCAAAGAAGCTGAATTCTGCAAATTGCTGCTGTTGCTCTTGAAATGACGTCATCAGGTGGGTGTTTTGGTGTAATACACTGAAAACCAGAGCAGAAATGCTGAAATATTCCCATGGTATGGATGGTCTTAGGAGCAAAGCACCGTGACTCAGCCTAAGTAGATCTGCCGCTTATTCTTTTGTACTGCCAGCAGATTGTGGAAGTAGAGTATAAAACCCATCCTTATGGAGAGATCTTTGCATTTTAGGCTTAGTCTAAGTGTCTCAAGTAGCCGGGGTTTTTGATTGGGCCTAATCCATCAGGTCTGATGGCTTTCCTCCTCGTCTCCAGATGAATGTGGTAGAAAATATAAAGCAAGGAAACGTCCTTTGGCCCAGCCTTGCCTTGCCTTATTTCCTTCTCATCCTGTTCTCTGTGCCAGCCTCTCTCACTAACCCCTCGTCTGGCTGCATGTCTCTTCTTTCCTCTCTCCTTTTCTCAAACTCTCCTGCTTCCTGGCTTTTGTCTTTCCATTCCTCCATTTCGGTCCGGCATCCCAGCACTAGGTTTTCCTCTTCCCGCCCTGTGGCTTGCTCCCTTTGCTTTCTCTCTTTGTTCCATATCCTTCTTTCCTACTTGTCTCTTGGAGACTTTTGGCCACGCTGGACCCAAGTCTGGGGATGTTTTGGAAACTTTTCAGAGGCCTCGTTGCTGACAGGGGGGACAGCAGGCAGTGACAGGCCCAGGGCTGACAGGCTCCCCCTCCGCTAGGGGGCGCTCGGCTGCCACACCCAGCTGACATAGAACCTTTGTCACAATGCCCGCTACCTTGGTGAGGATGTGGGCACTCTGCGGGTGACAGGGACACAGCAGGACTTGGTGTCAGCTCAGCAATTTCTCATTTCCCCAAAGAAGCTGAATTCTGCAAATTGCTGCTGTTGTTCTTGAAATGACGTCATCAGGTGGGTGTTTTGGTGTAATACACTGAAAACCAGAGCAGAAATGCTGAAATATTCCCATGGTATGGATGGTCTTAGGAGCAAAGCACCGTGACTCAGCCTAAGTAGATCTGCCGCTTATTCTTTTGTACTGCCAGCAGATTGTGGAAGTAGAGTATAAAACCCATCCTTATGGAGAGATCTTTGCATTTTAGGCTTAGTCTAAAATGTCTCAAGTAGCCGGGGTTTTTGATTGGGCCTAATCCGTTCAGGTCTGATGGCTTTCCTCCTCGTCTCCAGATGAATGTGGTAGAAAATATAAAGCAAGGAAACGTCCTTTGGCCCAGCCTTGCCTTGCCTTATTTCCTTCTCATCCTGTTCTCTGTGCCAGCCTCTCTCACTAACCCCTCGTCTGGCTGCATGTCTCTTCTTTCCTCTCTCCTTTTCTCAAACTCTCTTGCTTCCTGGCTTTTGTCTTTCCATTCCTCCATTTCATTCCTGCAGCCCGGCACTAGATTTTCCTCTTCCCTCCCTTTGGCTTGCTCCCTTCGCTTTCTCCCTTTGTTCCATATCCTTCTTTCCGACTTGTCTCTTGGAGACTTTTGGCCACGCTGGCCCCAAGTCTGGGGATGTTTTGGAAACTTTTCAGAGGCCTCGCTGCTGAGGGGGGAGACAGCAGGCAGTGACAGGCCCGGGGCTGACAGGCTCCCCCTCGCCTAGGGGGCGCTCGGCTGCCACACCCAGCTGACATAGAACCTTTGTCACAATGCCCGCTACCGTGGTGAGGATGCGGGCACTCTGCGGGTGACAGGGACACAGCAGGACTTGGTGTCAGCTCAGCAATTTCTGAGTTCCCCAAAGAAGCTGAATTCTACAAATTGCTGCTGTTGCTCTTGAAATGACGTCATCAGGTGGGTGTTTTGGTGTAATACACTGAAAACCAGAGCAGAAATGCTGAAATATTCCCATGGTATGCATGGTCTTAGGAGCAAAGCACCGTGACTCAGCCTAAGTAGATCTGCCGCTTATTCTTTTGTACTGCCAGCAGATTGTGGAAGTAGAGTATAAAACCCATCCTTATGGAGAGATCTTTGCATTTTAGGCTTAGTCTAAGTGTCTCAAGTAGCCGGGGTTTTTGATTGGGCCTAATCCATCAGGTCTGATGGCTTTCCTCCTCGTCTCCAGATGAATGTGGTAGAAAATATAAAGCAAGGAAACGTCCTTTGGCCCAGCCTTGCCTTGGCTTATTTCCTTCTCATCCTGTTCTCTGTGCCAGCCTCTCTCACTAACCCTTCGTCTGGCTGCATGTCTCTTCTTTCCTCTCTCCTTTTCTCAAACTCTCCTGCTTCCTGGCTTTTGTCTTTCCATTCCTCCATTTCAGTCCTGCAGCCCGGCACTAGATTTTCCTCTTCCCTCCCTTTGGCTTGCTCCCTTCGCTTTCTCCCTTTGTTCCATATCCTTCTTTCCGACTTGTCTCTTGGAGACTTTTGGCCACGCTGGACCCAAGTCTGGGGATGTTTTGGAAACTTTTCAGAGGCCTCGCTGCTGAGGGGGGAGACAGCAGGCAGTGACAGGCCCGGGGCTGACAGGCTCCCCCTCGCCTAGGGGGCGCTCGGCTGCCACACCCAGCTGACATAGAACCTTTGTCACAATGCCCGCTACCGTGGTGAGGATGCGGGCACTCTGCGGGTGACAGGGACACAGCAGGACTTGGTGTCAGCTCAGCAATTTCTCAGTTCCCCAAAGAAGCTGAATTCTGCAAATTGCTGCTGTTGCTCTTGAAATGACGTCATCAGGTGGGTGTTTTGGTGTAATACACTGAAAACCAGAGCAGAAATGCTGAAATATTCCCATGGTATGCATGGTCTTAGGAGCAAAGCACCGTGACTCAGCCTAAGTAGATCTGCCGCTTATTCTTTTGTACTGCCAGCAGATTGTGGAAGTAGAGTATAAAACCCATCCTTATGGAGAGATCTTTGCATTTTAGGCTTAGTCTAAGTGTCTCAAGTAGCCGGGGTTTTTGATTGGGCCTAATCCATCAGGTCTGATGGCTTTCCTCGTAGTCTCCAGATGAATGTGGTAGAAAATATAAAGCAAGGAAACGTCCTTTGGCGTATTTTGCCTTGCCTTATTTCCTTCTCATCCTGTTCTCTGTGCCAGCCTCTCTCACTAACCCTTCGTCTGGCTGCATGTCTCTTCTTTCCTCTCTCCTTTTCTCAAACTCTCCTGCTTCCTGGCTTTTGTCTTTCCATTCCTCCATTTCAGTCCTGCAGCCCGGCACTAGATTTTCCTCTTCCCTCCCTTTGGCTTGCTCCCTTCGCTTTCTCCCTTTGTTCCATATCCTTCTTTCCGACTTGTCTCTTGGAGACTTTTGGCCACGCTGGCCCCAAGTCTGGGGATGTTTTGGAAACTTTTCAGAGGCCTCGCTGCTGAGGGGGGAGACAGCAGGCAGTGACAGGCCCGGGGCTGACAGGCTCCCCCTCCCCTAGGGGGCGCTCGGCTGCCACACCCAGCTGACATAGAACCTTTGTCACAATGCCCGCTACCGTGGTGAGGATGCGGGCACTCTGCGGGTGACAGGGACACAGCAGGACTTGGTGTCCGCTCAGCAATTTCTCATTTCCCCAAAGAAGCTGAATTCTGCAAATTGCTGCTGTTGCTCTTGAAATGACGTCATCAGGTGGGTGTTTTGGTGTAATACACTGAAAACCAGAGCAGAAATGCTGAAATATTCCCATGGTATGCATGGTCTTAGGAGCAAAGCACCGTGACTCAGCCTAAGTAGATCTGCCTCTTATTCTTTTGTACTGCCAGCAGATTGTGGAAGTAGAGTATAAAACCCATCCTTATGGAGAGATCTTTGCATTTTAGGCTTAGTCTAAGTGTCTCAAGTAGCCGGGGTTTTTGATTGGGCCTAATCCATCAGGTCTGATGGCTTTCCTCGTAGTCTCCAGATGAATGTGTTAGAAAATATAAAGCAAGGAAACGTCCTTTGGCGTATTTTGCCTTGCCTTATTTCCTTTTTATCCTGTTCTCTGTCCCAGCCTGTCTCACTAAGCCCTCGTCTGGCTGCATGTCTCTTCTTTCCTCTCTCCTTTTCTCAAACTCTCCTGCTTCCTGGCTTTTGTCTTTCCATTCCTCCATTTCAGTCCTGCAGCCCGGCACTAGATTTTCCTCTTCCTTCCCTTTGGCTTGCTCCCTTCGCTTTCTCCCTTTGTTCCATATCCTTCTTTCCGACTTGTCTCTTGGAGACTTTTGGCCACGCTGGCCCCAAGTCTGGGGATGTTTTGGAAACTTTTCAGAGGCCTCGCTGCTGAGGGGGGAGACAGCAGGCAGTGACAGGCCCGGGGCTGACAGGCTCCCCCTCCCCTAGGGGGCGCTCGGCTGCCACACCCAGCTGACATAGAACCTTTGTCACAATGCCCGCTACCGTGGTGAGGATGCGGGCACTCTGCGGGTGACAGGGACACAGCAGGACTTGGTGTCCGCTCAGCAATTTCTCATTTCCCCAAAGAAGCTGAATTCTGCAAATTGCTGCTGTTGCTCTTGAAATGACGTCATCAGGTGGGTGTTTTGGTGTAATACACTGAAAACCAGAGCAGAAATGCTGAAATATTCCCATGGTATGCATGGTCTTAGGAGCAAAGCACCGTGACTCAGCCTAAGTAGATCTGCCTCTTATTCTTTTGTACTGCCAGCAGATTGTGGAAGTAGAGTATAAAACCCATCCTTATGGAGAGATCTTTGCATTTTAGGCTTAGTCTAAGTGTCTCAAGTAGCCGGGGTTTTTGATTGGGCCTAATCCATCAGGTCTGATGGCTTTCCTCGTAGTCTCCAGATGAATGTGTTAGAAAATATAAAGCAAGGAAACGTCCTTTGGCGTATTTTGCCTTGCCTTATTTCCTTCTCATCCTGTTCTCTGTGCCAGCCTCTCTCACTAAGCCCTCGTCTGGCTGCATGTCTCTTCTTTCCTCTCTCCTTTTCTCAAACTCTCCTGCTTCCTGGCTTTTGTCTTTCCATTCCTCCATTTCGGTCCTGCAGCCCAGCACTAGATTTTCCTCTTCCCTCTCTTTGGCTTGCTCCCTTCGCTTTCTCCCTTTGTTCCATATCCTTCTTTCCGACTTGTCTCTTGGAGACTTTTGGCCACGCTGGACCCAAGTCTGGGGATGTTTTGGAAACTTTTCAGAGGCCTCGCTGCTGACAGGGGAGACAGCAGGCAGTGACAGGCCCGGGGCTGACAGGCTCCCCCTCCCCTAGGGGGCGCTTGGCTGCCACACCCAGCTGACATAGAACCTTTGTCACAATGCCCGCTACCGTGGTGAGGATGCGGGCACTCTGCGGGTGACAGGGACACAGCAGGACTTGGTGTCAGCTCAGCAATTTCTCAGTTCCCCAAAGAAGCTGAATTCTGCAAATTGCTGCTGTTGCTCTTGCAATGATGTCATCAGGTGGGTGTTTTGGTGTAATACACTGAAAACCAGAGCAGAAATGCTGAAATATTCCCATGGTATGCATGGTCTTAGAAGCAAAGCACCGTGACTCAGCCTAAGGAGATCTGCCGCTTATTCTTTTGTACTGCCAGCAGATAGTGGAAGTAGAGTATAAAAACCATCCTTATGGAGAGATCTTTGCATTTTAGGCGTAGTCTAAGTGTCTCAAGTAGCCGGGGTTTTTGATTGGGCCTAATCCATCAGGTCTGATGGCTTTCCTCCTCGTCTCCAGATGAATGTGGTAGAAAATATAAAGCAAGGAAACGTCCTTTGGCCCAGCCTTGCCTTGGCTTATTTCCTTCTCATCCTGTTCTCTGTGCCAGCCTCTCTCACTAACCCCTCGTCTGGCTGCATGTCTCGTCTTTCCTGTCTCCTTTTCTCAAACTCTCCTGCTTCCTGGCTTTTGTCTTTCCATTCCTCCATTTCAGTCCTGCAGCCCGGCACTAGATATTCCTCTTCCCTCCCTTTGGCTTGCTCCCTTCGCTTTCTCCATTTGTTCCATATCCTTCTTTCCGACTTGTCTCTTGGAGACTTTTGGCCACGCTGGACCCAAGTCTGGGGATGTTTTGGAAACTTTTCAGAGGCCTCGCTGCTGAGGGGGGAGACAGCAGGCAGTGACAGGCCCGGGGCTGACAGGCTCCCCCTCCCCTAGGGGGCGCTCGGCTGCCACACCCAGCTGACATAGAACCTTTGTCACAATGCCCGCTACCGTGGTGAGGATGCGGGCACTCTGCGGGTGACAGGGACACAGCAGGACTTGGTGTCAGCTCAGCAATTTCTCAGTTCCCCAAAGAAGCTGAATTCTGCAAATTGCTTCTTTTGCTCTTGAAATGATGTCATCAGGTGGGTGTTTTGGTGTAATACACTGAAAACCAGAGCAGAAATGCTGAAATATTCCCATGGTATGCATGGTCTTAGGAGCAAAGCACCGTGACTCAGCCTAAGTAGATCTGCCGCTTATTCTTTTGTACTGCCAGCAGATTGTGGAAGTAGAGTATAAAACCCATCCTTATGGAGAGATCTTTGCATTTTAGGCGTAGTCTAAGTGTCTCAAGTAGCCGGGGTTTTTGATTGAGCCTAATCCATCAGGTCTGATGGCTTTCCTCCTCGTCTCCAGATGAATGTGGTAGAAAATATAAAGCAAGGAAACGTCCTTTGGCGTATTTTGTCTTGCCTTATTTCCTTCTCATCCTGTTCTCTGTGCCAGCCTCTCTCACTAACCCCTCGTCTGGCTGCATGTCTCTTCTTTCCTCTCTCCTTTTCTCAAACTCTCCTGCTTCCTGGCTTTTGTCTTTCCATTCCTCCATTTCAGTCCTGCAGCCCGGCACTAGGTTTTCCTCTTCCCTCCCTCTGGCTTGCTCCCTTTGCTTTCTCTCTTTGTTCCATATCCTTCTTTCCGACTTGTCTCTTCGAGACTTTTGGCCACGCTGGACCCAAGTCTGGGGATGTTTTGGAAACTTTTCAGAGGCCTCGCTGCTGACAGCGGGGATAGCAGGCAGTGACAGGCCCAGGGCTGACAGGCTCCCCGTCCGCTAGGGGGCGCTCGGCTGCCACACCCAGCTGACATAGAACCTTTGTCACAATGCCCGCTACCTTGGTGAGGATGCGGGCACTCTGCGGGTGACAGGGACACAGCAGGACTTGGTGTCAGCTCAGCAATTTCTCATTTCCCCAAAGAAGCTGAATTCTGCAAATTGCTGCTGTTGTTCTTGAAATGACGTCATCAGGTGGGTGTTTTGGTGTAATACACTGAAAACCAGAGCAGAAATGCTGAAATATTCCCATGGTATGGATGGTCTTAGGAGCAAAGCACCGTGACTCAGCCTAAGTAGATCTGCCGCTTATTCTTTTGTACTGCCAGCAGATTGTGGAAGTAGAGTATAAAACCCATCCTTATGGAGAGATCTTTGCATTTTAGGCTTAGTCTAAGTGTCTCAAGTAGCCGGGGTTTTTGATTGGGCCTAATCCATCAGGTCTGATGGCTTTCCTCCTCGTCTCCAGATGAATGTGGTAGAAAATATAAAGCAAGGAAACGTCCTTTGGCGTATTTTGCCTTGCCTTATTTCCTTCTCATCCTGTTCTCTGTGCCAGCCTCTCTCACTAACCCTTCGTCTGGCTGCATGTCTCTTCTTTCCTCTCTCCTTTTCTCAAACTCTCCTGCTTCCTGGCTTTTGTCTTTCCATTCCTCCATTTCAGTCCTGCAGCCCGGCACTAGATTTTCCTCTTCCCTCCCTTTGGCTTGCTCCCTTCGCTTTCTCCCTTTGTTCCATATCCTTCTTTCCGACTTGTCTCTTGGAGACTTTTGGCCACGCTGGACCCAAGTCTGGGGATGTTTTGGAAACTTTTCAGAGGCCTCGCTGCTGAGGGGGGAGACAGCAGGCAGTGACAGGCCCGGGGCTGACAGGCTCCCCCTCCCCTAGGGGGCGCTCGGCTGCCACACCCAGCTGACATAGAACCTTTGTCACAATGCCCGCTACCGTGGTGAGGATGCGGGCACTCTGCGGGTGACAGGGACACAGCAGGACTTGGTGTCCGCTCAGCAATTTCTCATTTCCCCAAAGAAGCTGAATTCTGCAAATTGCTGCTGTTGCTCTTGAAATGACGTCATCAGGTGGGTGTTTTGGTGTAATACACTGAAAACCAGAGCAGAAATGCTGAAATATTCCCATGGTATGCATGGTCTTAGGAGCAAAGCACCGTGACTCAGCCTAAGTAGATCTGCCTCTTATTCTTTTGTACTGCCAGCAGATTGTGGAAGTAGAGTATAAAACCCATCCTTATGGAGAGATCTTTGCATTTTAGGCTTAGTCTAAGTGTCTCAAGTAGCCGGGGTTTTTGATTGGGCCTAATCCATCAGGTCTGATGGCTTTCCTCGTAGTCTCCAGATGAATGTGTTAGAAAATATAAAGCAAGGAAACGTCCTTTGGCGTATTTTGCCTTGCCTTATTTCCTTTTTATCCTGTTCTCTGTCCCAGCCTGTCTCACTAAGCCCTCGTCTGGCTGCATGTCTCTTCTTTCCTCTCTCCTTTTCTCAAACTCTCCTGCTTCCTGGCTTTTGTCTTTCCATTCCTCCATTTCAGTCCTGCAGCCCGGCACTAGATTTTCCTCTTCCTTCCCTTTGGCTTGCTCCCTTCGCTTTCTCCCTTTGTTCCATATCCTTCTTTCCGACTTGTCTCTTGGAGACTTTTGGCCACGCTGGCCCCAAGTCTGGGGATGTTTTGGAAACTTTTCAGAGGCCTCGCTGCTGAGGGGGGAGACAGCAGGCAGTGACAGGCCCGGGGCTGACAGGCTCCCCCTCCCCTAGGGGGCGCTCGGCTGCCACACCCAGCTGACATAGAACCTTTGTCACAATGCCCGCTACCGTGGTGAGGATGCGGGCACTCTGCGGGTGACAGGGACACAGCAGGACTTGGTGTCCGCTCAGCAATTTCTCATTTCCCCAAAGAAGCTGAATTCTGCAAATTGCTGCTGTTGCTCTTGAAATGACGTCATCAGGTGGGTGTTTTGGTGTAATACACTGAAAACCAGAGCAGAAATGCTGAAATATTCCCATGGTATGCATGGTCTTAGGAGCAAAGCACCGTGACTCAGCCTAAGTAGATCTGCCTCTTATTCTTTTGTACTGCCAGCAGATTGTGGAAGTAGAGTATAAAACCCATCCTTATGGAGAGATCTTTGCATTTTAGGCTTAGTCTAAGTGTCTCAAGTAGCCGGGGTTTTTGATTGGGCCTAATCCATCAGGTCTGATGGCTTTCCTCGTAGTCTCCAGATGAATGTGTTAGAAAATATAAAGCAAGGAAACGTCCTTTGGCGTATTTTGCCTTGCCTTATTTCCTTCTCATCCTGTTCTCTGTGCCAGCCTCTCTCACTAAGCCCTCGTCTGGCTGCATGTCTCTTCTTTCCTCTCTCCTTTTCTCAAACTCTCCTGCTTCCTGGCTTTTGTCTTTCCATTCCTCCATTTCGGTCCTGCAGCCCAGCACTAGATTTTCCTCTTCCCTCTCTTTGGCTTGCTCCCTTCGCTTTCTCCCTTTGTTCCATATCCTTCTTTCCGACTTGTCTCTTGGAGACTTTTGGCCACGCTGGACCCAAGTCTGGGGATGTTTTGGAAACTTTTCAGAGGCCTCGCTGCTGACAGGGGAGACAGCAGGCAGTGACAGGCCCGGGGCTGACAGGCTCCCCCTCCCCTAGGGGGCGCTTGGCTGCCACACCCAGCTGACATAGAACCTTTGTCACAATGCCCGCTACCGTGGTGAGGATGCGGGCACTCTGCGGGTGACAGGGACACAGCAGGACTTGGTGTCAGCTCAGCAATTGCTCAGTTCCCCAAAGAAGCTGAATTCTGCAAATTGCTGCTGTTGCTCTTGCAATGATGTCATCAGGTGGGTGTTTTGGTGTAATACACTGAAAACCAGAGCAGAAATGCTGAAATATTCCCATGGTATGCATGGTCTTAGAAGCAAAGCACCGTGACTCAGCCTAAGGAGATCTGCCGCTTATTCTTTTGTACTGCCAGCAGATAGTGGAAGTAGAGTATAAAAACCATCCTTATGGAGAGATCTTTGCATTTTAGGCGTAGTCTAAGTGTCTCAAGTAGCCGGGGTTTTTGATTGGGCCTAATCCATCAGGTCTGATGGCTTTCCTCCTCGTCTCCAGATGAATGTGGTAGAAAATATAAAGCAAGGAAACGTCCTTTGGCCCAGCCTTGCCTTGGCTTATTTCCTTCTCATCCTGTTCTCTGTGCCAGCCTCTCTCACTAACCCCTCGTCTGGCTGCATGTCTCGTCTTTCCTGTCTCCTTTTCTCAAACTCTCCTGCTTCCTGGCTTTTGTCTTTCCATTCCTCCATTTCAGTCCTGCAGCCCGGCACTAGATATTCCTCTTCCCTCCCTTTGGCTTGCTCCCTTCGCTTTCTCCATTTGTTCCATATCCTTCTTTCCGACTTGTCTCTTGGAGACTTTTGGCCACGCTGGACCCAAGTCTGGGGATGTTTTGGAAACTTTTCAGAGGCCTCGCTGCTGAGGGGGGAGACAGCAGGCAGTGACAGGCCCGGGGCTGACAGGCTCCCCCTCCCCTAGGGGGCGCTCGGCTGCCACACCCAGCTGACATAGAACCTTTGTCACAATGCCCGCTACCCTGGTGAGGATGCGGGCACTCTGCGGGTGACAGGGACACAGCAGGACTTGGTGTCAGCTCAGCAATTTCTCAGTTCCCCAAAGAAGCTGAATTCTGCAAATTGCTGCTGTTGCTCTTGAAATGATGTCATCAGGTGGGTGTTTTGGTGTAATACACTGAAAACCAGAGCAGAAATGCTGAAATATTCCCATGGTATGCATGGTCTTAGGAGCAAAGCACCGTGACTCAGCCTAAGTAGATCTGCCGCTTATTCTTTTGTACTGCCAGCAGATTGTGGAAGTAGAGTATAAAACCCATCCTTATGGAGAGATCTTTGCATTTTAGGCTTATTCTAAGTGTCTCAAGTAGCCGGGGTTTTTGATTGAGCCTAATCCATCAGGTCTGATGGCTTTCCTCCTCGTCTCCAGATGAATGTGGTATCAAATATAAAGCAAGGAAACGTCCTTTGGCGTATTTTGTCTTGCCTTATTTCCTTCTCATCCTGTTCTCTGTGCCAGCCTCTCTCACTAACCCCTCGTCTGGCTGCATGTCTCTTCTTTCCTCTCTCCTTTTCTCAAACTCTCCTGCTTCCTGGCTTTTGTCTTTCCATTCCTCCATTTCAGTCCTGTAGCCCGGCACTAGGTTCTCCTCTTCCCTCCTTGTGGCTTGCTCCCTTTGCTTTCTCTCTTTGTTCCATATCCTTCTTTCCGACTTGTTTCTTGGAGACTTTTGGCCACGCTGGACCCAAGTCTGGGGATGTTTTGGAAACTTTTCAGAGGCCTCGCTGCTGACAGCGGGGACAGCAGGCAGTGACAGGCCCAGGGCTGACAGGCTCCCCGTCCGCTAGGGGGCGCTCGGCTGCCACACCCAGCTGACATAGAACCTTTGTCACAATGCCCGCTACCTTGGTGAGGATGCGGGCACTCTGCGGGTGACAGGGACACAGCAGGACTTGGTGTCAGCTCAGCAATTTCTCATTTCCCCAAAGAAGCTGAATTCTGCAAATTGCTGCTGTTGCTCTTGCAATGATGTCATCAGGTGGGTGTTTTGGTGTAATACACTGAAAACCAGAGCAGAAATGCTGAAATATTCCCATGGTATGCATGGTCTTAGGAGCAAAGCACCGTGACTCAGCCTAAGGAAATCTGCCGCTTATTCTTTTGTACTGCCAGCAGATTGTGGAAGTAGAGTATAAAAACCATCCTTATGGAGAGATCTTTGCATTTTAGGCTTAGTCTAAGTGTCTCAAGTAGCCGGGGTTTTTGACTGGTCCTAATCCATCAGGTCTGATAGCTTTCCTCCTCGTCTCCATATGAATGTGGTAGAAAATATAAAGCAAGGAAACGTCCTTTGGCCCAGCCTTGCCTTGCCTTATTTCCTTCTCATCCTGTTCTCTGTGCCAGCCTCTCTCACTAACCCCTCGTCTGGCTGCATGTCTCCTCTTTCCTGTCTCCTTTTCTCAAACTCTCCTGCTTCCTGGCTTTTGTCTTTCCATTCCTCCATTTCAGTCCTGCAGCCCGGCACTAGATATTCCTCTTCCCTCCCTTTGGCTTGCTCCCTTCGCTTTCTCCCTTTGTTCCATATCCTTCTTTCCGACTTGTCTCTTGGAGACTTTTGGCCACGCTGGACCCAAGTCTGGGGATGTTTTGGAAACTTTTCAGAGGCCTCGCTGCTGACAGGTGGGAGACAGCAGGCAGTGACAGGCCCGGGGCTGACAGGCTCCCCCTCCCCTAGGGGGCGCTCAGCTGCGACACCCACCTGACATAGAACCTTTGTCACAATGCCCGCTACCCTGGTGTGTATGCGGGCACTCTGCGGGTGACAGGGACACAGCAGGACTTGGTGTCAGCTCAGCAATTTCTCAGTTCCCCAAAGAAGCTGAATTCTGCAAATTGCTGCTGTTGCTCTTGCAATGACATCGTCAGGTGGGTGTTTTGGTGTAATACACTGAAAACCAGAGCAGAAATGCTGAAATATTCCCATGGTATGCATGGTCTTAGGAGCAAAGCACCGTGACTCAGCCTAAGTAGATCTGCCGCTTATTCTTTTGTACTGCCAGCAGATTGTGGAAGCAGAGTATAAAACCCATCCTTATGGAGAGATCTTTGCATTTTAGGCTTAGTCTAAGTGTCTCAAGTAGCCGGGGTTTTTGATTGGGCCTAATCCATCAGGTCTGATGGCTTTCCTCCTCGTCTCCAGATGAATGTGGTAGAAAATATAAAGCAAGGAAACGTCCTTTGGCCCAGCCTTGCCTTGCCTTATTTCCTTTTTATCCTGTTCTCTGTCCCAGCCTGTCTCACTAAGCCCTCGTCTGGCTGCATGTCTCTTCTTTCCTCTCTCCTTTTCTCAAACTCTCCTGCTTCCTGGCTTTTGTCTTTCCATTCCTCCATTTCAGTCCTGCAGCCCGGCACTAGATTTTCCTCTTCCCTCCCTTTGGTTTGCTCCTTTCGCTTTCTCCCTTTGTTCCATATCCTTCTTTCCGACTTGTGTCTTGGAGACTTTTGGCCACGCTGGACCCAAGTCTGGGGATGTTTTGGAAACTTTTCAGAGGCCTCGCTGCTGAGGGGGGAGACAGCAGGCAGTGACAGGCCCGGGGCTGACAGGCTCCCCCTCGCCTAGGGGGCGCTCGGCAGCCGCACCCAGCTGACATAGAACCTTTGTCACAATGCCCGCTACCGTGGTGAGGATGCGGGCACTCTGCGGGTGACAGGGACACAGCAGGACTTGGTGTCAGCTCAGCAATTTCTGAGTTCCCCAAAGAAGCTGAATTCTGCAAATTGTTGCTGTTGCAAGGATGTCATCAGCTGGGTGTTTTGGTGTAATACACTGAAAACCAGAGCAGAAATGCTGAAATATTCCCATGGTATGCATGGTCTTAGGAGCAAAGCACCGTGACTCAGCCTAAGTAGATCTGCCGCTTATTCTTTTGTACTGCCAGCAGATTGTGGAAGTAGAGTATAAAACCCATCCTTATGGAGAGATCTTTGCATTTTAGGCTTAGTCTAAGTGTCTCAAGTAGCCGGGGTTTTTGATTGGGCCTAATCCATCAGGTCTGATGGCTTTCCTCCTTGTCTCCAGATGAATGTGGTAGAAAATATAAAGCAAGGAAACGTCCTTTGGCCCAGCCTTGCCTTGCCTTATTTCCTTCTCATCCTGTTCTCTGTCCCAGCCTCTCTCACTAACCCCTCGTCTGGCTGCATCTCTACTCTTTCCTGTCTCCTTTTCTCAAACTCTCCTGCTTTCTGGCTTTTGTCTTTCCATTCCTCCATTTCAGTCCTGCAGCCCAGCACTAGATATTTCTCTTCCCTCCCTTTGGCTTGCTCCCTTCGCTTTCTCCCTTTGTTCCATATCCTTCTTTCCGACTTGTCTCTTGGAGACTTTTGGCCACGCTGGCCCCAAGTCTGGGGATGTTTTGGAAACTTTTCAGAGGCCTCGCTGCTGAGGGGGGAGACAGCAGGCAGTGACAGGACCGGGGCTGACAGGCTCCCCCTCCCCTAGGGGGCGCTCAGCTGCCACACCCAGCTGACATAGAACCTTTGTCACAATGCCCGCTACCCTGGTGAGGATGCGGGCACTCTGCGGGTGACAGGGACACAGCAGGACTTGGTGTCAGCTCAGCAATTTCTCAGTTCCCCAAAGAAGCTGAATTCTGCAAATTGCTGCTGTTGCTCTTGAAATGATGTCATCAGGTGGGTGTTTTGGTGTAATACACTGAAAACCAGAGCAGAAATGCTGAAATATTCCCATGGTATGCATGGTCTTAGGAGCAAAGCACCGTGACTCAGCCTAAGTAGATCTGCCGCTTATTCTTTTGTACTGCCAGCAGATTGTGGAAGTAGAGTATAAAACCCATCCTTATGGAGAGATCTTTGCATTTTAGGCTTAGTCTAAGTGTCTCAAGTAGGCGGGGTTTTTGGTGGAGCCTAATCCATCAAGTCTGATGGCTTTCCTCCTCGTCTCCAGATGAATGTGGTAGAAAATATAAAGCAAGGAAACGTCCTTTGGCGTATTTTGTCTTGCCTTATTTCCTTCTCATCCTGTTCTCTGTGCCAGCCTCTCTCACTAACCCCTCGTCTGGCTGCATGTCTCTTCTTTCCTCTCTCCTTTTCTCAAACTCTCCTGCTTCCTGGCTTTTGTCTTTCCATTCCTCCATTTCAGTCCTGCAGCCCGGCACTAGATTTTCCTCTTCCCTCCCTGTGGCTTGCTCCCTTTGCTTTCTCTCTTTGTTCCATATCCTTCTTTCCGACTTGTCTCTTGGAGACTTTTGGCCACGCTGGACCCAAGTCTGGGGATGTTTTGGAAACTTTTCAGAGGCCTCGCTGCTGACAGCGGGGACAGCAGGCAGTGACAGGCCCAGGGCTGACAGGCTCCCCCTCCGCTAGGGGGCGCTCGGCTGCCACACCCAGCTGACATAGAACCTTTGTCACAATGCCCGCTACCTTGGTGAGGATGTGGGCACTCTGCGGGTGACAGGGACACAGCAGGACTTGGTGTCAGCTCAGCAATTTCTCATTTCCCCAAAGAAGCTGAATTCTGCAAATTGCTGCTGTTGCTCTTGAAATGATGTCATCAGGTGGGTGTTTTGGTGTAATACACTGAAAACCAGAGCAGAAATGCTGAAATATTCCCATGGTATGGATGGTCTTAGGAGCAAAGCACCGTGACTCAGCCTAAGTAGATCTGCCGCTTATTCTTTTGTACTGCCAGCAGATTGTGGAAGTAGAGTATAAAACCCATCCTTATGGAGAGATCTTTGCATTTTAGGCTTAGTCTAAGTGTCTCAAGTAGCCGGGGTTTTTGATTGGGCCTAATCCATCAGGTCTGATGGCTTTCCTCCTCGTCTCCAGATGAATGTGGTAGAAAATATAAAGCAAGGAAACGTCCTTTGGCGTATTTTGTCTTGCCTTATTTCCTTCTCATCCTGTTCTCTGTGCCAGCCTCTCTCACTAACCCCTCGTCTGGCTGCATGTCTCTTCTTTCCTCTCTCCTTTTCTCAAACTCTCCTGCTTTCTGGCTTTTGTCTTTCCATTCCTCCATTTCAGTCCGGCAGCCCAGCACTAGATTTTCCTCTTCCCTCCCGGTGGCTTGCTCCCTTTGCTTTCTCTCTTTGTTCCATATCCTTCTTTCCGACTTGTCTCTTGGAGACTTTTGGCCACGCTGGACCCAAGTCTGGGGATGTTTTGGAAACTTTTCAGAGGCCTCGCTGCTACAGGGGGGACAGCAGGCAGTGACACGCCCGGGGCTGACAGGCTCCCCCTCCGCTAGGGGGCGCTCGGCTGCCACACCCAGCTGACATAGAACCTTTGTCACAATGCCCGCTACCTTGGTGAGGATGTGGGCACTCTGCGGGTGACAGGGACACAGCAGGACTTGGTGTCAGCTCAGCAATTTCTCATTTCCCCAAAGAAGCTGAATTCTGCAAATTGCTGCTGTTGTTTTTGAAATGACGTCATCAGGTGGGTGTTTTGGTGTAATACACTGAAAACCAGAGCAGAAATGCTGAAATATTCCCATGGTATGCATGGTCTTAGGAGCAAAGCACCGTGACTCAGCCTGAGGAGATCTGCCGCTTATTCTTTTGTACTGCCAGCAGATTGTGGAAGTAGAGTATAAAAACCATCCTTATGGAGAGATCTTTGCATTTTAGGCTTAGTCAAAGTGTCTCAAGTAGCCGGGGTTTTTGATTGGGCCTAATCCATCAGGTCTGATGGCTTTCCTCCTCGTCTCCAGATGAATGTGGTAGAAAATATAAAGCAAGGAAACGTCCTTTGGCCCAGCCTTGCCTTGCCTTATTTCCTTCTCATCCTGTTCTCTGTGCCAGCCTCTCTCACTAAGCCCTCGTCTGGCTGCATGTCTCCTCTTTCCTGTCTCCTTTTCTCAAACTCTCCTGCTTCCTAGCTTTTGTCTTTCCGTTCCTCCATTTCAGTCCTGCAGCCCGGCACTAGATATTTCTCTTCCCTCCCTGTGGCTTGCTCCCTTCACTTTCTCTCTTTGTTCCATATTGTTCTTTCCTACTTGTCTCTTGGAGACTTTTGGCCGCGCTGGACCCAAGTCTGGGGATGTTTTGGAAACTTTTCAGAGGCCTCGCTGCTGACAGGGGGGAGACAGCAGGCAGTGACAGGGCCAGGGCTGACAGGCTCCCCCTCCCCTAGGGGGCGCTCGGCTGCCACACCCAGCTGACATAGAACCTTTGTCACAATGCCCGCTACCTTGGTGAGGATGTGGGCACTCTGCGGGTGACAGGGACACAGCAGGACTTGGTGTCAGCTCAGCAATTTCTCAGTTCCCCAAAGAAGCTGAATTCTGCAAATTGCTGTTGTTGTTTTTGAAATGACGTCATCAGGTGGGTGTTTTGGTGTAATACACTGAAAACCAGAGCAGAAATGCTGAAATATTCCCATGGTATGCATGGTCTTAGGAGCAAAGCACCGTGACTCAGCCTGAGGAGATCTGCCGCTTATTCTTTTGTACTGCCAGCAGATTGTGGAAGTAGAGTATAAAAACCATCCTTATGGAGAGATCTTTGCATTTTAGGCTTAGTCAAAGTGTCTCAAGTAGCCGGGGTTTTTGATTGGGCCTAATCCATCAGGTCTGATGGCTTTCCTCCTCGTCTCCAGATGAATGTGGTAGAAAATATAAAGCAAGCAAACGTCCTTTGGCCCAGCCTTGCCTTGCCTTATTTCCTTCTCATCCTGTTCTCTGTGCCAGCCTCTCTCACTAAGCCCTCGTCTGGCTGCATGTCTCCTCTTTCCTGTCTCCTTTTCTCAAACTCTCCTGCTTCCTAGCTTTTGTCTTTCCATTCCTCCATTTCAGTCCTGCAGCCCGGCACTAGATATTTCTCTTCCCTCCCTGTGGCTTGCTCCCTTCACTTTCTCTCTTTGTTCCATATTGTTCTTTCCTACTTGTCTCTTGGAGACTTTTGGCCGCGCTGGACCCAAGTCTGGGGATGTTTTGGAAACTTTTCAGAGGCCTCGCTGCTGACAGGGGGGAGACAGCAGGCAGTGACAGGGCCAGGGCTGACAGGCTCCCCCTCCGCTAGGGGGCGCTCGGCTGCCACACCCAGCTGACATAGAACCTTTGTCACAATGCCCGCTACCTTGGTGAGGATGTGGGCACTCTGCGGGTGACAGGGACACAGCAGGACTTGGTGTCAGCTCAGCAATTTCTCAGTTCCCCAAAGAAGATGAATTCTGCAAATTGCTGCTGTTGTTCTTGAAATGACGTCATCAGGTGGGTGTTTTGGTGTAATACACTGAAAACCAGAGCAGAAATGCTGAAATATTCCCATGGTATGCATGGTCTTAGGAGCAAAGCACCGTGACTCAGCCTAAGTAGATCTGCCGCTTATTCTTTTGTACTGCCAGCAGATTGTGGAAGTAGAGTATAAAACCCATCCTTATGGAGAGTTCTTTGCATTTTAGGCTTAGTCTAAGTGTCTCAAGTAGCCGGGGTTTTTGATTGGGCCTAATCCATCAGGTCTGATGGCTTTCCTCCTCGTCTCCAGATGAATGTGGTAGAAAATATAAAGCAAGGAAACGTCCTTTGGCCCAGCCTTGCCTTGCCTTATTTCCTTCTCATCCTGTTCTCTGTGCCAGCCTCTCTCACTAACCCCTCGTCTGGCTGCATGTCTCTTCTTTCCTCTCTCCTTTTCTCAAACTCTCCTGCTTCCTGGCTTTTGTCTTTCCATTCCTCCATTTCAGTCCTGCAGCCCGGTACTAGATTTTCCTCTTCCCTCCCTTTGGCTTGCTCCCTTCGCTTTCTCCCTTTGTTCCATATCCTTCTTTCCGACTTGTCTCTTGGAGACTTTTGGCCATGCTGGACCCAAGTCTGGGGATGTTTTGGAAACTTTTCAAGAGGCCTCGCTGCTGAGGGGGGAGACAGCAGGCAGTGACAGGCCCGGGGCTGACAGGCTCCCCCTCCCCTAGGGGGCGCTCGGCTGCCACACCCAGCTGACATAGAACCTTTGTCACAATGCCCGCTACCCTGTGAGGATGCGGGCACTCTGCGGGTGACAGGGACACAGCAGGACTTGGTGTCAGCTCAGCAATTTCTCAGTTCCCCAGAGAAGCTGAATTCTGCAAATTGCTGCTGTTGCTCTTGAAATGATGTCATCAGGTGGGTGTTTTGGTGTAATACACTGAAAACCAGAGCAGAAATGCTGAAATATTCCCATGGTATGCATGGTCTTAGGAGCAAAGCACCGTGACTCAGCCTGAGGAGATCTGCCGCTTATTCTTTTGTACTGCCAGCAGATTGTGGAAGTAGAGTATAAAAACCATCCTTATGGAGAGATCTTTGCATTTTAGGCTTAGTCTAAGTGTCTCAAGTAGCCGGGGTTTTTGATTGGGCCTAATCCATCAGGTCTGATGGCTTTCCTCCTCGTCTCCAGATGAATGTTGTAGAAAATATAAAGCAAGGTAACGTCCTTTGGCGTATTTTGTCTTGCCTTATTTCCTTCTCATCCTGTTCTCTGTGCCAGCCTCTCTCACTAACCCCTCGTCTGGCTGCATGTCTCTTCTTTCCTCTCTCCTTTTCTCAAACTCTCCTGCTTCCTGGCTTTTGTCTTTCCATTCCTCCATTTCAGTCCTGCAGCCCGGTACTAGATTTTCCTCTTCCCTCCCATTGGCTTGCTCCCTTCGCTTTCTCCCTTTGTTCCATATCCTTCTTTCCGACTTGTCTCTTGGAGACTTTTGGCCATGCTGGACCCAAGTCTGGGGATGTTTTGGAAACTTTTCAAGAGGCCTCGCTGGTGACAGGGGGGAGACAGCAGGCAGTGACAGGCCCGGGGCTGACAGGCTCCCCCTCCCCTAGGGGGCGCTCGGCTGCCACACCCAGCTGACATAGAACCTTTGTCACAATGCCTGCTACCCTGGTGAGGATGCGGGCACTCTGCGGGTGACAGGGACACAGCAGGACTTGGTGTCAGCTCAGCAATTTCTCATTTCCCCAAAGAAGCTGAATTCTGCAAATTGCTGCTGTTGTTCTTGAAATGATGTCATCAGGTGGGTGTTTTGGTGTAATACACTGAAAACCAGAGCAGAAATGCTGAAATATTCCCATGGTATGCATGGTCTTAGGAGCAAAGCACCGTGACTCAGCCTGAGGAGATCTGCCGCTTATTCTTTTGTACTGCCAGCAGATTGTGGAAGTAGAGTATAAAACCCATCCTTATGGAGAGATCTTTGCATTTTAGGCTTAGTCTAAAATGTCTCAAGTAGCCGGGGTTTTTGATTGGGCCTAATCCGTCAGGTCTGATGGCTTTCCTCCTCGTCTCCAGATGAATGTGGTAGAAAATATAAAGCAAGGAAACGTCCTTTGGCCCAGCCTTGCCTTGCCTTATTTCCTTCTCATCCTGTTCTCTGTCCCAGCCTCTCTCACTAACCCCTCGTCTGGCTGCATGTCTCCTCTTTCCTGTCTCCTTTTCTCAAACTCTCCTGCTTTCTGGCTTTTGTCTTTCCATTCCTCCATTTCAGTCCTGCAGCCCAGCACTAGATATTTCTCTTCCCTCCCTTTGGCTTGCTCCCTTCGCTTTCTCCCTTTGTTCCATATCCTTCTTTCCGACTTGTCTCTTGGAGACTTTTGGCCACGCTGGACCCAAGTCTGGGGATGTTTTGGAAACTTTTCAGAGGCCTCGCTGCTGAGGGGGGAGACAGCAGGCAGTGACAGGCCTGGGGCTGAGAGGCTCCCCCTCCCCTAGGGGGCGCTCGGCTGCCACACCCAGCTGACATAGAACCTTTGTCACAATGCCCGCTACACTGGTGAGGATGCGGGCACTCTGCGGGTGACAGGGACACAGCAGGACTTGGTGTCAGCTCAGCAATTTCTCAGTTCCCCAAAGAAGCTGAATTCTGCAAATTGCTGCTGTTGCTCTTGAAATGATGTCATCAGGTGGGTGTTTTGGTGTAATACACTGAAAACCAGAGCAGAAATGCTGAAATATTCCCATGGTATGCATGGTCTTAGGAGCAAAGCACCGTGACTCAGCCTAAGTAGATCTGCCGCTTATTCTTTTGTACTGCCAGCAGATTGTGGAAGTAGAGTATAAAACCCATCCTTATGGAGAGATCTTTGCATTTTAGGCTTAGTCTAAGTGTCTCAAGTAGCCGGGGTTTTTGATGGAGCCTAATCCATCAGGTCTGATGGCTTTCCTCCTCGTCTCCAGATGAATGTGGTAGAAAATATAAAGCAAGGAAACGTCCTTTGGCGTATTTTGTCTTGCCTTATTTCCTTCTCATCCTGTTCTCTGTCCCAGCCTCTCTCACTAAGCCCTCGTCTGGCTGCATGTCTCTTCTTTCCTCTCTCCTTTTCTCAAACTCTCCTGCTTCCTGGCTTTTGTCTTTCCATTCCTCCATTTCAGTCCTGCAGCCCGGCACTAGATATTCCTCTTCCCTCCCTTTGGCTTGCTGCCTTCGCTTTCTCCCTTTGTTCCATATCCTTCTTTCCGACTTGTCTCTTGGAGACTTTTGGCCACGCTGGACCCAAGTCTGGGGATGTTTTGGAAACTTTTCAGAGGCCTTGCTGCTGAGGGGGGAGACAGCAGGCAGTGACAGGCCCGCGGCTGACAGGCTCCCACTCCCCTAGGGGGCGCTCGGCTGCCACACCCACCTGACATAGAACCTTTGTCACAATGCCCGCTACCGTGGTGAGGATGCGGGCACTCTGTGGGTGACAGGGACACAGCAGGACTTGGTGTCAGCTCAGCAATTTCTCAGTTCCCCAAAGAAGCTGAATTCTGCAAATTGCTGCTGTTGCTCTTGAAATGACGTCATCAGGTGTGTGTTTTGGTGTAATACACTGAAAACCAGAGCAGAAATGCTGAAATATTTCCATGATATGCATGGTCTTAGGAGCAAAGCACCGTGACTCAGCCTAAGGAGATCTGCCGCTTATTCTTTTGTACTGCCAGCAGATTGTGGAAGTAGAGTATGAAACCCATCCTTATGGAGAGATCTTTGCATTTTAGGCTTAGTCTAAGTGTCGCAAGTAGCCGGGGTTTTTGATTGGGCCTAATCCATCAGGTCTGATGGCTTTCCTCCTCGTCTCCAGATGAATGTGGTAGAAAATATAAAGCAAGGAAACGTCCTTTGGCGTATTTTGTCTTGCCTTATTTCCTTCTCATCCTGTTCTCTGTCCCAACCTCTCTCACTAAGCCCTCGTCTGGCTGCATGTCTCTTCTTTCCTCTCTCCTTTTCTCAAACTCTCCTGCTTCCTGGCTTTTGTCTTTCCATTCCTCCATTTCAGTCCTGCAGCCCGGCACTAGATATTCCTCTTCCCTCCCTTTGGCTTGCTCCCTTCGCTTTCTTCCTTTGTTCCATATCCTTCTTTCCGACTTGTCTCTTGGAGACTTTTGGCCACGCTGGACCCAAGTCTGGGGATGTTTTGGAAACTTTTCAGAGGCCTTGCGGCTGACAGGGGGGACAGCAGGCAGTGACAGGCCCGGGGCTGACAGGCTCCCCCTCCCCTAGGGGGCGCTCGGCTGCCACACCCACCTGACATAGAACCTTTGTCACAATGCCCGCTACCGTGGTGAGGATGCGGGCACTCTGCGGGTGACAGGGACACAGCAGGACTTGGTGTCAGCTCAGCAAGTTCTCAGTTCCCCAAAGAAGTTGAATTCTGCAAATTGCTGCTGTTGCTCTTGAAATGATGTCATCAGGTGGGTGTTTTGGTGTAATACACTGAAAACCAGAGCAGAAATGCTGGAGTATTCCCATGGTATGCATGGTCTTAGGAGCAAACCACCGTGACTCAGCCTAAGTAGATCTGCCGCTTATTCTTTTGTACTGCCAGCAGATTGTGGAAGTAGAGTATAAAACCCATCCTTATGGAGAGATATTTGCATTTTAGGCTTAGTCTAAGTGTCGCAAGTAGCCGGGGTTTTTGATTGGGCCTAATCCATCAGGTCTGATGGCTTTCCTCCTCGTCTCCAGATGAATGTGGTAGAAAATATAAAGCAAGGAAACGTCCTTTGGCGTATTTTGTCTTGCCTTATTTCCTTCTCATCCTGTTCTCTGTCCCAGCCTCTCTCACTAAGCCCTCGTCTGGCTGCATGTCTCTTCTTTCCTCTCTCCTTTTCTCAAACTCTCCTGCTTCCTGGCTTTTGTCTTTCCATTCCTCCATTTCAGTCCTGCAGCCCGGCACTAGATATTCCTCTTCCCTCCCTTTGGCTTGCTCCCTTCGCTTTCTCCCTTTGTTCCATATCCTTCTTTCCGACTTGTCTCTTGGAGACTTTTGGCCACGCTGGACCCAAGTCTGGGGATGTTTTGGAAACTTTTCAGAGGCCTCGCTGGTGACAGGGGGGACAGCAGGCAGTGACAGGCCCGGGGCTGACAGGCTCCCCCTCCCCTAGGGGGCGCTCGGCTGCCACACCCACCTGACATAGAACCTTTGTCACAATGCCCGCTACCGTGGTGAGGATGCGGGCACTCTGCGGGTGACAGGGACACAGCAGGACTTGGTGTCAGCTCAGCAATTTCTCAGTTCCCCATAGAAGCTGAATTCTGCAAATTGCTGCTGTTGCTCTTGAAATGACGTAATCAGGTGGGTGTTTTTGTGTAATACACTGAAAACCAGAGCAGAAATGCTGAAATATTCCCATGATATGCATGGTCTTAGGAGCAAAGCACCGTGACTCAGCCTAAGGAGATCTGCCGCTTATTCTTTTGTACTGCCAGCAGATTGTGGAAGTAGAGTATAAAACCCATCCTTATGGAGAGATCTTTGCATTTTAGGCTTAGTCTAAGTGTCGCAAGTAGCCGGGGTTTTTGATTGGGCCTAATCCATCAGGTCTGATGGCTTTCCTCCTCGTCTCCAGATGAATGTGGTAGAAAATATAAAGCAAGGAAACGTCCTTTGGCCCAGCCTTGCCTTGCCTTATTTCCTTCTCATCCTGTTCTCTGTCCCAGCCTCTCTCACTAAGCCCTCGTCTGGCTGCATGTCTCCTCTTTCCTGTCTCCTTTTCTCAAACTCTCCTGCTTCCTGGCTTTTGTCTTTCCATTCCTCCATTTCAGTCCTGCAGTCCAGCACTAGATATTCCTCTTCCCTCCCTTTGGCTTGCTCCCTTCGCTTTCTCCCTTTGTTCCATATCCTTCTTTCCGACTTGTCTCTTGGAGACTTTTGGCCACGCTGGACCCCAGTCTGGGGATGTTTTGGAAACTTTTCAGGGGCCTCGCTGCTGACAGGGGGAGATAACAGGCAGTGACAGGCCCGGGGCTGACAGGCTCCCCCTCCCCTAGGGGCGCTCGGCTGCCACACCCATCTGACATAGAACCTTTGTCACAATGCCCGCCACCGTGGTGAGGATGCAGGCACTCTGAGGGTGACAGGGACACAGCAGGACTTGGTGTCAGCTCAGCAATTTCTCAGTTCCCCAAAGAAGCTGAATTCTGCAAATTGCTGCTGTTGCTCTTGAAATGATGTCATCAGGTGGGTGTTTTTGTGTAATACACTGAAAACCAGAGCAGAAATGCTGAAATATTTCCATGATATGCATGGTCTTAGGAGCAAAGCACCGTGACTCAGCCTAAGGAGATCTGCCGCTTATTCTTTTGTACTGCCAGCAGATTGTGGAAGTAGAGTATAAAACCCATCCTTATGGAGAGATCTTTGCATTTTAGGCTTAGTCTAAGTGTCGCAAGTAGCCGGGGTTTTTGATTGGGCCTAATCCATCAGGTCTGATGGCTTTCCTCCTCGTCTCCAGATGAATGTGGTAGAAAATATAAAGCAAGGAAACGTCCTTTGGCGTATTTTGTCTTGCCTTATTTCCTTCTCATCCTGTTCTCTGTCCCAACCTCTCTCACTAAGCCCTCGTCTGGCTGCATGTCTCTTCTTTCCTCTCTCCTTTTCTCAAACTCTCCTGCTTCCTGGCTTTTGTCTTTCCATTCCTCCATTTCAGTCCTGCAGCCCGGCACTAGATATTCCTCTTCCCTCCCTTTGGCTTGCTCCCTTCGCTTTCTCCCTTTGTTCCATATCCTTCTTTCCGACTTGTCTCTTGGAGACTTTTGGCCACGCTGGACCCCAGTCTGGGGATGTTTTGGAAACTTTTCAGGGGCCTCGCTGCTGACAGGGGGAGATAACAGGCAGTGACAGGCCCGGGGTGACAGGCTCCCCCTCCCCTAGGGGCGCTCGGCTGCCACACCCATCTGACATAGAACCTTTGTCACAATGCCCGCCACCGTGGTGAGGATGCAGGCACTCTGAGGGTGACAGGGACACAGCAGGACTTGGT
Source organism: Patagioenas fasciata (assembly GCF_037038585.1). NCBI lineage: Eukaryota > Metazoa > Chordata > Aves > Columbiformes > Columbidae > Patagioenas > Patagioenas fasciata. The sequence goes on along the minus strand of NW_027288762.1, from coordinate 91,136 downwards.
GTCAGCTCAGCAATTTCTCAGTTCCCCAAAGAAGCTGAATTCTGCAAATTGCTGCTGTTGCTCTTGAAATGATGTCATCAGGTGGGTGTTTTTGTGTAATACACTGAAAACCAGAGCAGAAATGCTGAAATATTTCCATGATATGCATGGTCTTAGGAGCAAAGCACCGTGACTCAGCCTAAGGAGATCTGCCGCTTATTCTTTTGTACTGCCAGCAGATTGTGGAAGTAGAGTATAAAACCCATCCTTATGGAGAGATCTTTGCATTTTAGGCTTAGTCTAAGTGTCGCAAGTAGCCGGGGTTTTTGATTGGGCCTAATCCATCAGGTCTGATGGCTTTCCTCCTCGTCTCCAGATGAATGTGGTAGAAAATATAAAGCAAGGAAACGTCCTTTGGCGTATTTTGTCTTGCCTTATTTCCTTCTCATCCTGTTCTCTGTCCCAACCTCTCTCACTAAGCCCTCGTCTGGCTGCATGTCTCTTCTTTCCTCTCTCCTTTTCTCAAACTCTCCTGCTTCCTGGCTTTTGTCTTTCCATTCCTCCATTTCAGTCCTGCAGCCCGGCACTAGATATTCCTCTTCCCTCCCTTTGGCTTGCTCCCTTCGCTTTCTCCCTTTGTTCCATATCCTTCTTTCCGACTTGTCTCTTGGAGACTTTTGGCCACGCTGGACCCAAGTCTGGGGATGTTTTGGAAACTTTTCAGAGGCCTCGCTGGTGACAGGGGGGACAGCAGGCAGTGACAGGCCCGGGGCTGACAGGCTCCCCCTCCCCTAGGGGGCGCTCGGCTGCCACACCCACCTGACATAGAACCTTTGTCACAATGCCCGCTACCGTGGTGAGGATGCGGGCACTCTGCGGGTGACAGGGACACAGCAGGACTTGGTGTCAGCTCAGCAATTTCTCAGTTCCCCATAGAAGCTGAATTCTGCAAATTGCTGCTGTTGCTCTTGAAATGACGTAATCAGGTGGGTGTTTTTGTGTAATACACTGAAAACCAGAGCAGAAATGCTGAAATATTCCCATGATATGCATGGTCTTAGGAGCAAAGCACCGTGACTCAGCCTAAGGAGATCTGCCGCTTATTCTTTTGTACTGCCAGCAGATTGTGGAAGTAGAGTATAAAACCCATCCTTATGGAGAGATCTTTGCATTTTAGGCTTAGTCTAAGTGTCGCAAGTAGCCGGGGTTTTTGATTGGGCCTAATCCATCAGGTCTGATGGCTTTCCTCCTCGTCTCCAGATGAATGTGGTAGAAAATATAAAGCAAGGAAACGTCCTTTGGCCCAGCCTTGCCTTGCCTTATTTCCTTCTCATCCTGTTCTCTGTCCCAGCCTCTCTCACTAAGCCCTCGTCTGGCTGCATGTCTCCTCTTTCCTGTCTCCTTTTCTCAAACTCTCCTGCTTCCTGGCTTTTGTCTTTCCATTCCTCCATTTCAGTCCTGCAGCCCAGCACTAGATATTCCTCTTCCCTCCCTTTGGCTTGCTCCCTTCGCTTTCTCCCTTTGTTCCATATCCTTCTTTCCGACTTGTCTCTTGGAGACTTTTGGCCATGCTGGACCCCAGTCTGGGGATGTTTTGGAAACTTTTCAGAGGCCTTGCTGCTGAGGGGGGAGACAGCAGGCAGTGACAGGCCCGCGGCTGACAGGCTCCCACTCCCCTAGGGGGCGCTCGGCTGCCACACCCACCTGACATAGAACCTTTGTCACAATGCCCGCTACCGTGGTGAGGATGCGGGCACTCTGCGGGTGACAGGGACACAGCAGGACTTGGTGTCAGCTCAGCAATTTCTCAGTTCCCCAAAGAAGCTGAATTCTGCAAATTGCTGCTGTTGCTCTTGAAATGACGTCATCAGGTGGGTGTTTTGGTGTAATACACTGAAAACCAGAGCAGAAATGCTGAAATATTCCCATGGTATGCATGGTCTTAGGAGCAAAGCACCGTGACTCAGCCTAAGGAGATCTGCCGCTTATTCTTTTGTACTGCCAGCAGATTGTGGAAGTAGAGTATAAAACCCATCCTTATGGAGAGATCTTTGCATTTTAGGCTTAGTCTAAGTGTCTCAAGTAGCCGGGGTTTTTGATTGGGCCTAATCCATCAGGTCTGATGGCTTTCCTCCTCGTCTCCAGATGAATGTGGTAGAAAATATAAAGCAAGGAAACGTCCTTTGGCATATTTTGTCTTGCCTTATTTCCTTCTCATCCTGTTCTCTGTCCCAGCCTCTCTCACTAAGCCCTCGTCTGGCTTCATGTCTCTTCTTTCCTCTCTCCTTTTCTCAGACTCTCCTGCTTCCTGGCTTTTGTCTTTCCATTCCTCCATTTCAGTCCTGCAGCCCTGCACTAGATTTTCCTCTTCCCTCCCTTTGGCTTGCTCCCTTCGCTTTCTCGCTTTGTTCCATATCCTTCTATCCGACTTGTCTCTTGGAGACTTTTGGCCACGCTGGACCCAAGTCTGGGGATGTTTTGGAAACTTTTCAGAGGCCTCGCTGGTGACAGGGGAGACAGCAGGCAGTGACAGGCCCGGGGCTGACAGGCTCCCCCTCCCCTAGGGGGCGCTCGGCTGCCACACCCAGCTGACATAGAACCTTTGTCACAATGCCCGCTACCGTGGTGAGGATGCGGGCACTCTGCGGGTGACAGGGACACAGCAGGACTTGGTGTCAGCTCAGCAATTTCTCAGTTCCCCATAGAAGCTGAATTCTGCAAATTGCTGCTGTTGCTCTTGAAATGACGTAATCAGGTGGGTGTTTTTGTGTAATACACTGAAAACCAGAGCAGAAATGCTGAAATATTCCCATGGTATGCATGGTCTTAGGAGCAAAGCACCGTGACTCAGCCTAAGGAGATCTGCCGCTTATTCTTTTGTACTGCCAGCAGATTGTGGAAGTAGAGTATAAAACCCATCCTTATGGAGAGATCTTTGCATTTTAGGCTTAGTCTAAGTGTCGCAAGTAGCCGGGGTTTTTGATTGGGCCTAATCCATCAGGTCTGATGGCTTTCCTCCTCGTCTCCAGATGAATGTGGTAGAAAATATAAAGCAAGGAAACGTCCTTTGGCGTATTTTGTCTTGCCTTATTTCCTTCTCATCCTGTTCTCTGTCCCAGCCTCTCTCACTAAGCCCTCGTCTGGCTGCATGTCTCTTCTTTCCTCTCTCCTTTTCTCAAACTCTCCTGCTTCCTGGCTTTTGTCTTTCCATTCCTCCATTTCAGTCCTGCAGCCCGGCACTAGATTTTCCTCTTCCCTCCCTTTGGCTTGCTCCCTTCGCTTTCTCCCTTTGTTCAATATCCTTCTTTCCGACTTGTCTCTTGGAGACTTTTGGCCACGCTGGACCCAAGTCTGGGGATGTTTTGGAAACTTTTCAGAGGCCTCGCTGGTGACAGGGGGGACAGCAGGCAGTGACAGGCCCGGGGCTGACAGGCTCCCCCTCCCCTAGGGGGCGCTCCGCTGCCACACCCAGCTGACATAGAACCTTTGTCACAATGCCCGCTACCGTGGTGAGGATGCGGGCACTCTGCGGGTGACAGGGACACAGCAGGACTTGGTGTCAGCTCAGCAATTTCTCAGTTCCCCAAAGAAGCTGAATTCTGCAAATTGCTGCTGTTGCTCTTGAAATGACGTCATCAGGTGGGTGTTTTGGTGTAATACACTGAAAACCAGAGCAGAAATGCTGAAATATTCCCATGGTATGCATGGTCTTAGGAGCAAAGCACCGTGACTCAGCCTAAGGAGATCTGCCGCTTATTCTTTTGTACTGCCAGCAGATTGTGGAAGTAGAGTATAAAACCCATCCTTATGGAGAGATCTTTGCATTTTAGGCTTAGTCTAAGTGTCGCAAGTAGCCGGGGTTTTTGATTGGGCCTAATCCATCAGGTCTGATGGCTTTCCTCCTCGTCTCCAGATGAATGTGGTAGAAAATATAAAGCAAGGAAACGTCCTTTGGCGTATTTTGTCTTGCCTTATTTCCTTCTCATCCTGTTCTCTGTCCCAGCCTCTCTCACTAAGCCCTCGTCTGGCTGCATGTCTCTTCTTTCCTCTCTCCTTTTCTCAAACTCTCCTGCTTCCTGGCTTTTGTCTTTCCATTCCTCCATTTCAGTCCTGCAGCCCGGCACTAGATTTTCCTCTTCCCTCCCTTTGGCTTGCTCCCTTCGCTTTCTCCCTTTGTTCAATATCCTTCTTTCCGACTTGTCTCTTGGAGACTTTTGGCCACGCTGGACCCAAGTCTGGGGATGTTTTGGAAACTTTTCAGAGGCCTCGCTGGTGACAGGGGGGACAGCAGGCAGTGACAGGCCCGGGGCTGACAGGCTCCCCCTCCCCTAGGGGGCGCTCGGCTGCCACACCCAGCTGACATAGAACCTTTGTCACAATGCCCGCTACCGTGGTGAGGATGCGGGCACTCTGCGGGTGACAGGGACACAGCAGGACTTGGTGTCAGCTCAGCAATTTCTCAGTTCCCCAAAGAAGCTGAATTCTGCAAATTGCTGCTGTTGCTCTTGAAATGACGTAATCAGGTGGTTGTTTTGGTGTAATACACTGAAAACCAGAGCAGAAATGCTGAAATATTCCCATGGTATGCATGGTCTTAGGAGCAAAGCACCGTGACTCAGCCTAAGTAGATCTGCCGCTTATTCTTTTGTACTGCCAGCAGATTGTGGAAGTAGAGTATAAAACCCATCCTTATGGAGAGATCTTTGCATTTTAGGCTTAGTCTAAGTGTCTCAAGTAGCCGGGGTTTTTGATTGGGCCTAATCCATTCAGGTCTGATGGCTTTCCTCCTCGTCTCCAGATGAATGTGGTAAAAAATATAAAGCAAGGAAACGTCCTTTGGCCTAGCCTTGCCTTGCCTTATTTCCTTCTCATCCTGTTCTCTGTCCCAGCCTCTCTCACTAAGCCCTCGTCTGGCTGCATGTCTCTTCTTTCCTCTCTCCTTTTCTCAAACTCTCCTGCTTCCTGGCTTTTGTCTTTCCATTCCTCCATTTCAGTCCTGCAGCCCGGCACTAGATTTTCCTCTTCCCTCCCTTTGGCTTGCTCCCTTCGCTTTCTCCCTTTGTTCCATATCCTTCTTTCCGACTTGTCTCTTGGAGACTTTTGGCCACGCTGGACCCCAGTCTGGGGATGTTTTGGAAACTTTTCAGAGGCCTCGCTGGTGACAGGGGGGACAGCAGGCAGTGACAGGCCCGTGGCTGACAGGCTCCCCCTCCCCTAGGGGGGCTTGGCTCCCACACCCAGCTGACATAGAACCTTTGTCACAATGCCCGCTACCGTGGTGAGGATGCGGGCACTCTGCGGGTGACAGGGACACAGGAGGACTTGGTGTCAGCTCAGCAATTTCTCAGTTCCCCAAAGAAGCTGAATTCTGCAAATTGCTGCTGTTGCTCTTGAAATGACGTCATCAGGTGGGTGTTTTGGTGTAATACACTGAAAACCAGAGCAGAAATGCTGAAATATTCCCATGGTATGCATGGTCTTAGGAGCAAAGCACCGTGACTCAGCCTAAGGAGATCTGCCGCTTATTCTTTTGTACTGCCAGCAGATTGTGGAAGTAGAGTATAAAACCCATCCTTATGGAGAGATCTTTGCATTTTAGGCTTAGTCTAAGTGTCTCAAGTAGCCGGGGTTTTTGATTGGGCCTAATCCATTCAGGTCTGATGGCTTTCCTCCTCGTCTCCAGATGAATGTGGTAAAAAATATAAAGCAAGGAAACGTCCTTTGGCCCAGCCTTGCCTTGCCTTATTTCCTTCTCATCCTGTTCTCTGTGCCAGACTCTCTCACTAAGCCCTCGTCTGGCTGCATGTCTCTTCTTTCCTCTCTCCTTTTCTCAAACTCTCCTGCTTCCTGGCTTTTGTCTTTCCATTCCTCCATTTCAGTCCTGCAGCTCAGCACTAGATTTTCCTCTTCCCTCCCTTTGGCTTGCTCCCTTCGCTTTCTCCCTTTGTTCCATATCCTTCTTTCCGACTTGTCTCTTGGAGACTTTTGGCCACGCTGGACCCAAGTCTGGGGATGTTTTGGAAACTTTTCAGAGGCCTTGCTGCTGAGGGGGGAGACAGCAGGCAGTGACAGGCCCGCGGCTGACAGGCTCCCACTCCCCTAGGGGGCGCTCGGCTGCCACACCCACCTGACATAGAACCTTTGTCACAATGCCCGCTACCGTGGTGAGGATGCGGGCACTCTGCGGGTGACAGGGACACAGCAGGACTTGGTGTCAGCTCAGCAATTTCTCAGTTCCCCAAAGAAGCCGAATTCTGCAAATTGCTGCTGTTGCTCCTGAAATGACGTCATCAGGTGGGTGTTTTGGTGTAATACACTGAAAACCAGAGCAGAAATGCTGAAATATTCCCATGGTATGCATGGTCTTAGGAGCAAAGCACCGTGACTCAGCCTATGGAGATCTGCCGCTTATTCTTTTGTACTGCCAGCAGATTGTGGAAGTAGAGTATAAAACCCATCCTTATGGAGAGATCTTTGCATTTTAGGCTTAGTCTAAGTGTCGCAAGTAGCCGGGGTTTTTGATTGGGCCTAATCCATCAGGTCTGATGGCTTTCCTCCTCGTCTCCAGATGAATGTGGTAGAAAATATAAAGCAAGGAAACGTCCTTTGGCGTATTTTGTCTTGCCTTATTTCCTTCTCATCCTGTTCTCTGTCCCAGCCTCTCTCACTAAGCCCTCGTCTGGCTTCATGTCTCTTCTTTCCTCTCTCCTTTTCTCAGACTCTCCTGCTTCCTGACTTTTGTCTTTCCATTCCTCCATTTCAGTCCTGCAGCCCGGCACTAGATTTTCCTCTTCCCTCCCTTTGGCTTGCTCCCTTCGCTTTCTCGCTTTGTTCCATATCCTTCTATCCGACTTGTCTCTTGGAGACTTTTGGCCACGCTGGACCCAAGTCTGGGGATGTTTTGGAAACTTTTCAGAGGCCTCGCTGCTGAGGGGGGAGACAGCAGGCAGTGACAGACCCGGGGCTGACAGGCTCCCCCTCCCCTAGGGGGCGCTCGGCTGTCACACCCACCTGACATAGAACCTTTGTCACAATGTGCGCTACCGTGGTGAGGATGCGGGCACTCCGTGGGTGACAGAGACACAGCAGGACTTGGTGTCAGCTCAGCAATTTCTCAGTTCCCCAAAGAAGCTGAATTCTGCAAATTGCTGCTGTTGCTCTTGAAATGATGTCATCAGGTGGGTGTTTTGGTGTAATACACTGAAAACCAGAGCAGAAATGCTGAAATATTCCCATGGTATGCATGGTCTTAGGAGCAAAGCACCGTGACTCAGCCTAAGTAGATCTGCCGCTTATTCTTTTGTACTGCCAGCAGATTGTGGAAGTAGAGTATAAAACCCATCCTTATGGAGAGATCTTTGCATTTTAGGCTTAGTCTAAGTGTCTCAAGTAGCCGGGGTTTTTGATTGGGCATAATCCATCAGGTCTGATGGCTTTTCTCCTCGTCTCCAGATGAATGTGGTAGAAAATATAAAGCAAGGAAACGTCCTTTGGCCCAGCCTTGCCTTGCCTTATTTCCTTCTCATCCTGTTCTCTGTGCCAGCCTCTCTCACTAAGCCCTCGTCTGGCTGCATGTCTCTTCTTTCCTCTCTCCTTTTCTCAAACTCTCCTGCTTCCTGGCTTTTGTCTTTCCATTCCTCCATTTCAGTCCTGCAGCCCAGCACTAGATTTTCCTCTTCCCTCCCTTTGACTTGCTCCCTTCCCTTTCTCCCTTTGTTCCATATCCTTCTTTCCGACTTGTCTCTTGGAGACTTTTGGCCACGCTGGACGCAAGTCTGGGGATGTTTTGGAAACTTTTCAGAGGCCTCGCTGGTGACAGGGGGTACAGCAGGCAGTGACAGGCCCGGGGCTGACAGGCTCCCCCTCCCCTAGGGGGCGCTCGGCTGCCACACCCAGCTGACATAGAACCTTTGTCACAATGCCCGCTACCGTGGTGAGGATGCGGGCACTCTGCGGGTGACAGGGACACAGCAGGACTTGGTGTCAGCTCAGCAATTTCTCAGTTCCCCAAAGAAGCTGAATTCTGCAAATTGCTGCTGTTGCTCTTGAAATGATGTCATCAGGTGGGTGTTTTTGTGTAATACACTGAAAACCAGAGCAGAAATGCTGAAATATTCCCATGATATGCATGGTCTTAGGAGCAAAGCACCGTGACTCAGCCTAAGGAGATCTGCCGCTGATTCTTTTGTACTGCCAGCAGATTGTGGAAGTAGAGTATAAAACCCATCCTTATGGAGAGATCTTTGCATTTTAGGCTTAGTCTAAGTGTCGCAAGTAGCCGGGGTTTTTGATTGGGCCTAATCCATCAGGTCTGATGGCTTTCCTCCTCGTCTCCAGATGAATGTGGTAGAAAATATAAAGCAAGGAAACGTCCTTTTGCCCAGCCTTGCCTTGCCTTATTTCCTTCTCATCCTGTTCTCTGTCCCAGCCTCTCTCACTAAGCCCTCGTCTGGCTGCATGTCTCCTCTTTCCTCTCTCCTTTTCTCAAACTCTCCTGCTTCCTGGCTTTTGTCTTTCCATTCCTCCATTTCAGTCCTGCAGCCCGGCACTAGATATTCCTCTTCCCTCCCTTTGGCTTGCTCCCTTCGCTTTCTCCCTTTGTTCGATATTCTTCTTTCCGACTTGTCTCTTGGAGACTTTTGGCCACGCTGGACCCCAGTCTGGGGATGTTTTGGAAACTTTTCAGAGGCCTCGCCGCTGAGGGGGGAGACAGCAGGCAGTGACAAGCCCGGGGCTGACAGGCTCCCACTCCCCTAGGGGGCGCTCGGCTGCCACACCCACCTGACATAGAACCTTTGTCACAATGCCCGCTACCGTGGTGAGGATGCGGGCACTCTGCGGGTGACAGGGACACAGCAGGACTTGGTGTCAGCTCAGCAATTTCTCAGTTCCCCAAAGAAGCTGAATTCTGCAAATTGCTGCTGTTGTTCTTGAAATGACGTCATCAGGTGGGTGTTTTTGTGTAATACACTGAAAACCAGAGCAGAAATGCTGAAATATTCCCATGGTATGCATGGTCTTAGGAGCAAAGCACCGTGACTCAGCCTAAGTAGATCTGCCGCTTATTCTTTTGTACTGCCAGCAGATTGTGGAAGTAGAGTATAAAACCCATCCTTATGGAGAGATCTTTGCATTTTAGGCTTAGTCTAAGTGTCTCAAGTAGCCGGGGTTTTTGATTGGGCCTAATCCATCAGGTCTGATGGCTTTCCTCCTCGTCTCCAGATGAATGTGGTAGAAAATATAAAGCAAGGAAACGTCCTTTGGCGTATTTTGTCTTGCCTTATTTCCTTCTCATCCTGTTCTCTGTCCCAGCCTCTCTCAATAAACCCTCATCTGGCTGCATGTCTCTTCTTTCCTCTCTCCTTTTCTCAAACTCTCGTGCTTCCTGGCTTTTGTCTTTCCATTCCTCCATTTCAGTCCTGCAGCCCGGCACTAGATTTTTCTCTTCCCTCCCTTTGGCTTGCTCCCTTCGCTTTCTCCCTTTGTTCCATATCCTTCTTTCCGACTTGTCTCTTGCAGACTTTTGGCCACGCTGGACCCAAGTCTGGGGATGTTTTGGATACTTTTCAGGGGCCTTGCTGCTAACAGGGGGAGATAACAGGTAGTGACAGGCCCGGGGCTGACAGGCTCCTCCTCCCCTAGGGGGCGCTCGGCTGCCACACCCAGCTGACATAGAACCTTTGTCACAATGCCCGCTACCGTGGTGAGGATGCGGGCACTCTGCGGGTGACAGGGACACAGCAGGACTTGGTGTCAGCTCAGCAATTTTTCAGTTCCCCAAAGAAGCTGAATTCTGCAAATTGCTGCTGTTGTTCTTGAAATGACGTCATCAGGTGGGTGTTTTTGTGTAATACACTGAAAACCAGAGCAGAAATGCTGAAATATTCCCATGATATGCATGGTCTTAGGAGCAAAGCACCGTGACTCAGCCTAAGGAGATCTGCCGCTTATTCTTTTGTACTGCCAGCAGATTGTGGAAGTAGAGTATAAAACCCATCCTTATGGAGAGATCTTTGCATTTTAGGCTTAGTCTAAGTGTCGCAAGTAGCCGGGGATTTTGATTGGGCCTAATCCATCAGGTCTGATGGCTTTCCTCCTCGTCTCCAGATGAATGTGGTAGAAAATATAAAGCAAGGAAACGTCCTTTGGCGTATTTTGTCTTGCCTTATTTCCTTCTCATCCTGTTCTCTGTCCCAGCCTCTCTCACTAAGCCCTCGTCTGGCTGCATGTCTCTTCTTTCCTCTCTCCTTTTCTCAAACTCTCCTGCTTCCTGGCTTTTGTCTTTCCATTCCTCCATTTCAGTCCTGCAGCCCGGCACTAGATTTTCCTCTTCCCTCCCTTTGGCTTGCTCCCTTCGCTTTCTCCCTTTGTTCCATATCCTTCTTTCCGACTTGTCTCTTGGAGACTTTTGGCCACGCTGGACCCCAGTCTGGGGATGTTTTGGAAACTTTTCAGAGGCCTTGCTGCTGAGGGGGGAGACAGCAGGCAGTGACAGGCCCGCGGCTGACAGGCTCCCACTCCCCTAGGGGGCGCTCGGCTGCCACACCCACCTGACATAGAACCTTTGTCACAATGCCCGCTGCCGTGGTGAGGATGCGGGTACTGTGCGGGTGACAGGGACACAGCAGGACTTGGTGTCAGCTCAGCAATTTCTCAGTTCCCCAAAGAAGCTGAATTCTGCAAATTGCTGCTGTTGCTCTTGAAATGACGTCATCAGGTGGGTGTTTTGGTGTAATACACTGAAAACCAGAGCAGAAATGCTGAAATATTCCCATGGTATGCATGGTCTTAGGAGCAAAGCACCGTGACTCAGCCTAAGGAGATCTGCCGCTTATTCTTTTGTACTGCCAGCAGATTGTGGAAGTAGAGTATAAAACCCATCCTTATGGAGAGATCTTTGCATTTTAGGCTTAGTCTAAGTGTCGCAAGTAGCCGGGGTTTTTGATTGGGCCTAATCCATCAGGTCTGATGGCTTTCCTCCTCGTCTCCAGATGAATGTGGTAGAAAATATAAAGCAAGGAAACGTCCTTTGGCCCAGCCTTGCCTTGCCTTATTTCCTTCTCATCCTGTTCTCTGTCCCAGCCTCTCTCACTAAGCCCTCGTCTGGCTGCATGTCTCTTCTTTCCTCTCTCCTTTTCTCAAACTCTCCTGCTTCCTGGCTTTTGTCTTTCCATTCCTCCATTTCAGTCCTGCAGCCCGGCACTAGATTTTCCTCTTCCCTCCCTTTGGCTTGCTCCCTTCGCTTTCTCCCTTTGTTCCATATCCTTCTTTCCGACTTGTCTCTTGGAGACTTTTGGCCACGCTGGACCCAAGTCTGGGGATGTTTTGGAAACTTTTCAGAGGCCTCGCCGCTGAGGGGGGAGACAGCAGGCAGTGACAGGCCCGGGGCTGACAGGCTCCCCCTCCCCTAGGGGGCGCTCGGCTGCCACACCCAGCTGACATAGAACCTTTGTCACAATGCCCGCTACCGTGGTGAGGATGTGGGCACTCTGCGGGTGACAGGGACACAGCAGGACTTGGTGTCAGCTCAGCAATTTCTCAGTTCCCCAAAGAAGCTGAATTCTGCAAATTGCTGCTGTTGCTCTTGAAATGACGTCATCAGGTGGGTGTTTTGGTGTAATACACTGAAAACCAGAGCAGAAATGCTGAAATATTCCCATGGTATGCATGGTCTTAGGAGCAAAGCACCGTGACTCAGCCTAAGTAGATCTGCCGCTTATTCTTTTGTACTGCCAGCAGATTGTGGAAGTAGAGTATAAAACCCATCCTTATGGAGAGATCTTTGCATTTTAGGCTTAGTCTAAGTGTCTCAAGTAGCCGGGGTTTTTGATTGGGCCTAATCCATCAGGTCTGATGGCTTTCCTCCTCGTCTCCAGATGAATGTGGTAGAAAATATAAAGCAAGGAAACGTCCTTTGGCGTATTTTGTCTTGCCTTATTTCCTTCTCATCCTGTTCTCTGTCCCAGCCTCTCTCAATAAACCCTCATCTGGCTGCATGTCTCTTCTTTCCTCTCTCCTTTTCTCAAACTCTCGTGCTTCCTGGCTTTTGTCTTTCCATTCCTCCATTTCAGTCCTGCAGCCCGGCACTAGATTTTTCTCTTCCCTCCCTTTGGCTTGCTCCCTTCGCTTTCTCCCTTTGTTCCATATCCTTCTTTCCGACTTGTCTCTTGCAGACTTTTGGCCACGCTGGACCCAAGTCTGGGGATGTTTTGGATACTTTTCAGGGGCCTTGCTGCTGACAGGGGGAGATAACAGGTAGTGACAGGCCCGGGGCTGACAGGCTCCCCCTCCCCTAGGGGGCGCTCGGCTGCCACACCCAGCTGACATAGAACCTTTGTCACAATGCCCGCTACCGTGGTGAGGATGCGGGCACTCTGCGGGTGACAGGGACACAGCAGGACTTGGTGTCAGCTCAGCAATTTTTCAGTTCCCCAAAGAAGCTGAATTCTGCAAATTGCTGCTGTTGTTCTTGAAATGACGTCATCAGGTGGGTGTTTTTGTGTAATACACTGAAAACCAGAGCAGAAATGCTGAAATATTCCCATGATATGCATGGTCTTAGGAGCAAAGCACCGTGACTCAGCCTAAGGAGATCTGCCGCTTATTCTTTTGTACTGCCAGCAGATTGTGGAAGTAGAGTATAAAACCCATCCTTATGGAGAGATCTTTGCATTTTAGGCTTAGTCTAAGTGTCGCAAGTAGCCGGGGATTTTGATTGGGCCTAATCCATCAGGTCTGATGGCTTTCCTCCTCGTCTCCAGATGAATGTGGTAGAAAATATAAAGCAAGGAAACGTCCTTTGGCGTATTTTGTCTTGCCTTATTTCCTTCTCATCCTGTTCTCTGTCCCAGCCTCTCTCACTAAGCCCTCGTCTGGCTGCATGTCTCTTCTTTCCTCTCTCCTTTTCTCAAACTCTCCTGCTTCCTGGCTTTTGTCTTTCCATTCCTCCATTTCAGTCCTGCAGCCCGGCACTAGATTTTCCTCTTCCCTCCCTTTGGCTTGCTCCCTTCGCTTTCTCCCTTTGTTCCATATCCTTCTTTCCGACTTGTCTCTTGGAGACTTTTGGCCACGCTGGACCCAAGTCTGGGGATGTTTTGGAAACTTTTCAGAGGCCTCGCTGCTGAGGGGAGAGATAACAGGCAGTGACAGGCCCGGGGCTGACAGGCTCCCCCTCCCCTAGGGGGCGCTCGGCTGCCACACCCATCTGACATAGAACCTTTGTCACAATGCCCGCCACCGTGGTGAGGATGCAGGCACTCTGAGGGTGACAGGGACACAGCAGGACTTGGTGTCAGCTCAGCAATTGCTCAGTTCCCCAAAGAAGCTGAATTCTGCAAATTGCTGCTGTTGCTCTTGAAATGACGTCATCAGGTGGGTGTTTTTGTGTAATACACTGAAAACCAGAGCAGAAATGCTGAAATATTTCCAGGATATGCATGGTCTTAGGAGCAAAGCACCGTGACTCAGCCTAAGGAGATCTGCCGCTTATTCTTTTGTACTGCCAGCAGATTGTGAAAGTAGAGTATAAAACCCATCCTTATGGAGAGATCTTTGCATTTTAGGCTTAGTCTAAGTGTCGCAAGTAGCCGGGGTTTTTGATTGGGCCTAATCCATCAGGTCTGATGGCTTTCCTCCTCGTCTCCAGATGAATGTGGTAGAAAATATAAAGCAAGGAAACGTCCTTTGGCGTATTTTGTCTTGCCTTATTTCCTTCTCATCCTGTTCTCTGTCCCAGCCTCTCTCACTAAGCCCTCGTCTGGCTGCATGTCTCTTCTTTCCTCTCTCCTTTTCTCAAACTCTCCTGCTTCCTGGCTTTTGTCTTTCCATTCCTCCATTTCAGTCCTGCAGCCCGGCACTAGATTTTCCTCTTCCCTCCCTTTGGCTTGCTCCCTTCGCTTTCTCCCTTTGTTCCATATCCTTCTTTCCGACTTGTCTCTTGGAGACTTTTGGCCACGCTGGACCCAAGTCTGGGGATGTTTTGGAAACTTTTCAGAGGCCTCGCTGGTGACAGGGGGGACAGCAGGCAGTGACAGGCCCGGGGCTGACAGGCTCCCCCTCCCCTAGGGGGCGCTCGGCTGCCACACCCAGCTGACATAGAACCTTTGTCACAATGCCCGCTACCGTGGTGAGGATGCGGGCACTCTGCGGGTGACAGGGACACAGCAGGACTTGGTGTCAGCTCAGCAATTTCTCAGTTCCCCAAAGAAGCTGAATTCTGCAAATTGCTGCTGTTGCTCTTGAAATGACGTAATCAGGTGGTTGTTTTGGTGTAATACACTGAAAACCAGAGCAGAAATGCTGAAATATTCCCATGGTATGCATGGTCTTAGGAGCAAAGCACCGTGACTCAGCCTAAGTAGATCTGCCGCTTATTCTTTTGTACTGCCAGCAGATTGTGGAAGTAGAGTATAAAACCCATCCTTATGGAGAGATCTTTGCATTTTAGGCTTAGTCTAAGTGTCTCAAGTAGCCGGGGTTTTTGATTGGGCCTAATCCATTCAGGTCTGATGGCTTTCCTCCTCGTCTCCAGATGAATGTGGTAAAAAATATAAAGCAAGGAAACGTCCTTTGGCCCAGCCTTGCCTTGCCTTATTTCCTTCTCATCCTGTTCTCTGTGCCAGCCTCTCTCACTAACCCCTCGTCTGGCTGCATGTCTCTTCTTTCCTCTCTCCTTTTCTCAAACTCTCCTGCTTCCTGGCTTTTGTCTTTCCATTCCTCCATTTCAGTCCTGCAGCTCAGCACTAGATTTTCCTCTTCCCTCCCTTTGGCTTGCTCCCTTCGCTTTCTCCCTTTGTTCCATATCCTTCTTTCCGACTTGTCTCTTGGAGACTTTTGGCCACGCTGGACCCAAGTCTGGGGATGTTTTGGAAACTTTTCAGAGGCCTCGCCGCTGAGGGGGGAGACAGCAGGCAGTGACAGGCCCGGGGCTGACAGGCTCCCCCTCCGCTAGGGGGCGCTCGGCTGCCACACCCAGCTGACATAGAACCTTTGTCACAATGCCCGCTACCGTGGTGAGGATGTGGGCACTCTGCGGGTGACAGGGACACAGCAGGACTTGGTGTCAGCTCAGCAATTTCTCAGTTCCCCAAAGAAGCTGAATTCTGCAAATTGCTGCTGTTGCTCTTGAAATGATGTCATCAGGTGGGTGTTTTGGTGTAATACACTGAAAACCAGAGCAGAAATGCTGAAATATTCCCATGGTATGCATGGTCTTAGGAGCAAAGCACCGTGACTCAGCCTAAGTAGATCTGCCGCTTATTCTTTTGTACTGCCAGCAGATTGTGGAAGTAGAGTATAAAACCCATCCTTATGGAGAGATCTTTGCATTTTAGGCTTAGTCTAAGTGTCTCAAGTAGCCGGGGTTTTTGATTGGGCCTAATCCATCAGGTCTGATGGCTTTCCTCCTCGTCTCCAGATGAATGTGGTAGAAAATATAAAGCAAGGAAACGTCCTTTGGCGTATTTTGTCTTGCCTTATTTCCTTCTCATCCTGTTCTCTGTCCCAGCCTCTCTCACTAAACCCTCATCTGGCTGCATGTCTCTTCTTTCCTCTCTCCTTTTCTCAAACTCTCCTGCTTCCTGGCTTTTGTCTTTCCATTCCTCCATTTCAGTCCTGCAGCCCGGCACTAGATTTTTCTCTTCCCTCCCTTTGGCTTGCTCCCTTCGCTTTCTCCCTTTGTTCCATATCCTTCTTTCCGACTTGTCTCTTGGAGACTTTTGGCCACGCTGGACCCAAGTCTGGGGATGTTTTGGATACTTTTCAGGGGCCTCGCTGCTGACAGGGGGAGATAACAGGCAGTGACAGGCCCGGGGCTGACAGGCTCCCCCTCCCCTAGGGGGCACTCGGATGCCACACCCAGCTGACATAGAACCTTTGTCACAATGCCCGCTACCGTGGTGAGGATGCGGGCACTCTGCGGGTGACAGGGACACAGCAGGACTTGGTGTCAGCTCAGCAATTTCTGAGTTCCCCAAAGAAGCTGAATTCTGCAAATTGCTGCTGTTGCTCTTGAAATGACGTCATCAGGTGGGTGTTTTGGTGTAATACACTGAAAACCAGAGCAGAAATGCTGAAATATTCCCATGGTATGCATGGTCTTAGGAGCAAAGCACCGTGACTCAGCCTAAGGAGATCTGCCGCTTATTCTTTTGTACTGCCAGCAGATTGTGGAAGTAGAGTATAAAACCCATCCTTATGGAGAGATCTTTGCATTTTAGGCTAAGTCTAAGTGTCTCAAGTAGACGGGGATTTTGATTGGGCCTAATCCATCAGGTCTGATGGCTTTCCTCCTCGTCTCCAGATGAATGTGGTAGAAAATATAAAGCAAGGAAACGTCCTTTGGCGTATTTTGCCTTGCCTTATTTCCTTCTCATCCTGTTCTCTGTCCCAGCCTCTCTCACTAAGCCCTCGTCTGGCTGCATGTCTCTTCTTTCCTCTCTCCTTTTCTCAAACTCTCCTGCTTCCTGGCTTTTGTCTTTCCATTCCTCCATTTCAGTCCTGCAGCCCGGCACTAGATTTTCCTCTTCCCTCCCTTTGGCTTGCTCCCTTCGCTTTCTCCCTTTGTTCCATATCCTTCTTTCCGACTTGTCTCTTGGAGACTTTTGGCCACGCTGGACCCAAGTCTGGGGATGTTTTGGAAACTTTTCAGAGGCCTCGCTGGTGACAGGGGGGACAGCAGGCAGTGACAGGCCCGGGGCTGACAGGCTCCCCCTCCCCTAGGGGGCGCTCGGCTGCCACACCCAGCTGACATAGAACCTTTGTCACAATGCCCGCTACCGTGGTGAGGATGCGGGCACTCTGCGGGTGACAGGGACACAGCAGGACTTGGTGTCAGCTCAGCAATTTCTCAGTTCCCCAAAGAAGCTGAATTCTGCAAATTGCTGCTGTTGCTCTTGAAATGACGTCATCAGGTGGGTGTTTTGGTGTAATACACTGAAAACCAGAGCAGAAATGCTGAAATATTCCCATGGTATGCATGGTCTTAGGAGCAAAGCACTGTGACTCAGCCTAAGTAGATCTGCCGCTTATTCTTTTGTACTGCCAGCAGATTGTGGAAGTAGAGTATAAAACCCATCCTTATGGAGAGATCTTTGCATTTTAGGCTTAGTCTAAGTGTCTCAAGTAGCCGGGGTTTTTGATTGGGCCTAATCCATCAGGTCTGATGGCTTTCCTCCTCGTCTCCAGATGAATGTGGTAAAAAATATAAAGCAAGGAAACGTCCTTTGGCCCAGCCTTGCCTTGCCTTATTTCCTTCTCATCCTGTTCTCTGTGCCAGCCTCTCTCACTAAGCCCTCGTCTGGCTGCATGTCTCTTCTTTCCTCTCTCCTTTTCTCAAACTCTCCTGCTTCCTGGCTTTTGTCTTTCCATTCCTCCATTTCAGTCCTGCAGCTCAGCACTACATTTTCCTCTTCCCTCCCTTTGGCTTGCTCCCTTCGCTTTCTCCCTTCGTTCCATATCCTTCTTTGCGACTTGTCTCTTGGAGACTTTTGGCCACGCTGGACCCAAGTCTGGGGATGTTTTGGAAACTTTTCCGAGGCCTCGCTGGTGACAGGGGGGACAGCAGGCAGTGACAGGCCCGGGGCTGACAGGCTCCCCCTCCCCTAGGGGGCGCTCGGCTGCCACACCCAGCTGACATAGAACCTTTGTCACAATGCCCGCTACCGTGGTGAGGATGCGGGCACTCTGCGGGTGACAGGGACACAGCAGGACTTGGTGTCAGCTCAGCAATTTCTGAGTTCCTCAAAGAAGCTGAATTCTGCAAATTGCTGCTGTTGCTCTTTAAATGATGTCATCAGGTGGGTGTTTTTGTGTAATACACTGAAAACCAGAGCAGAAATGCTGAAATATTCCCATGGTATGCATGGTCTTAGGAGCAAAGCACCGTGGCTCAGCCTTAGTAGATCTGCTGCTTATACTTCTGTACTGCCAGCAGATTGTTGAAGTAGAGTATAAAACCCATCCTTATGGAGAGATCTTTGCATTTTAGGCTTAGTCTAAGTGTCTCAAGTAGCCGGGGTTTTTGATTGGGCCTAATCCATCAGGTCTGATGGCTTTCCTCCTTGTCTCCAGATGAATGTGGTAGAAAATATAAAGCAAGGAAACGTCCTTTGGCCCAGCCTTGCCTTGCCTTATTTCCTTCTCATCCTGTTCTCTGTGCCAGCCTCTCTCACTAACCCCTCGTCTGGCTGCATGTCCCTTCTTTCCTCTCTCCTTTTCTCAAACTCTCCTGCTTCCTGGCTTTTGTCTTTCCATTCCTCCATTTCAGTCTTGCAGCCCGGCACTAGATTTTCCTCTTCCCTCCCTTTGGCTTGCTCCCTTCGCTTTCTCCCTTTGTTCCATATCCTTCTTTCCGACTTGTCTCTTGGAGAGTTTTGGCCACGCTGGACCCAAGTCTGGGGATGTTTTGGAAACTTTTCAGAGGCCTCGCTGCTGAGGGGGGACAGCAGGCAGTGACAGGCCCGGGGCTGACAGACTCCCCCTCCCCTAGGGAGTGCTCGGCTGCCACACCCAGCTGACATAGAACCTTTGTCACAATGCCCGCTACCGTGGTGAGGATGCAGGCACTCTGCGGGTGACAGGGACACAGCAGGACTTGGTGTCAGCTCAGCAATTTCTCAGTTCCCCAAAGAAGCTGAATTCTGCAAATTGCTGCTGTTGCTCTTGAAATGATGTCATCAGGTGGGTGTTTTGGTGTAATACACTGAAAACCAGAGCAGAAATGCTGAAATATTCCCATGGTATGCATGGTCTTAGGAGCAAAGCACTGTGACTCAGCCTAAGTAGATCTGCCGCTTATTCTTTTGTACTGCCAGCAGATTGTGTAAGTAGAGTATAAAACCCATCCTTATGGAGAGATCTTTGCATTTTAGGCTTAGTCTAAGTGTCTCAAGTAGCCGGGGTTTTTGATTGGGCCTAATCCATCAGGTCTGATGGCTTTCCTCCTCGTCTCCAGATGAATGTGGTAAAAAATATAAAGCAAGGAAACGTCCTTTGGCCCAGCCTTGCCTTGCCTTATTTCCTTCTCATCCTGTTCTCTGTGCCAGCCTCTCTCACTAAGCCCTCGTCTGGCTGCATGTCTCTTCTTTCCTCTCTCCTTTTCTCAAACTCTCCTGCTTCCTGGCTTTTGTCTTTCCATTCCTCCATTTCAGTCCTGCAGCTCAGCACTACATTTTCCTCTTCCCTCCCTTTGGCTTGCTCCCTTCGCTTTCTCCCTTCGTTCCATATCCTTCTTTGCGACTTGTCTCTTGGAGACTTTTGGCCACGCTGGACCCAAGTCTGGGGATGTTTTGGAAACTTTTCCGAGGCCTCGCTGGTGACAGGGGGGACAGCAGGCAGTGACAGGCCCGGGGCTGACAGGCTCCCCCTCCCCTAGGGGGCGCTCGGCTGCCACACCCAGCTGACATAGAACCTTTGTCACAATGCCCGCTACCGTGGTGAGGATGCGGGCACTCTGCGGGTGACAGGGACACAGCAGGACTTGGTGTCAGCTCAGCAATTTCTGAGTTCCTCAAAGAAGCTGAATTCTGCAAATTGCTGCTGTTGCTCTTTAAATGATGTCATCAGGTGGGTGTTTTTGTGTAATACACTGAAAACCAGAGCAGAAATGCTGAAATATTCCCATGGTATGCATGGTCTTAGGAGCAAAGCACCGTGGCTCAGCCTTAGTAGATCTGCTGCTTATACTTCTGTACTGCCAGCAGATTGTTGAAGTAGAGTATAAAACCCATCCTTATGGAGAGATCTTTGCATTTTAGGCTTAGTCTAAGTGTCTCAAGTAGCCGGGGTTTTTGATTGGGCCTAATCCATCAGGTCTGATGGCTTTCCTCCTTGTCTCCAGATGAATGTGGTAGAAAATATAAAGCAAGGAAACGTCCTTTGGCCCAGCCTTGCCTTGCCTTATTTCCTTCTCATCCTGTTCTCTGTGCCAGCCTCTCTCACTAACCCCTCGTCTGGCTGCATGTCCCTTCTTTCCTCTCTCCTTTTCTCAAACTCTCCTGCTTCCTGGCTTTTGTCTTTCCATTCCTCCATTTCAGTCTTGCAGCCCGGCACTAGATTTTCCTCTTCCCTCCCTTTGGCTTGCTCCCTTCGCTTTCTCCCTTTGTTCCATATCCTTCTTTCCGACTTGTCTCTTGGAGAGTTTTGGCCACGCTGGACCCAAGTCTGGGGATGTTTTGGAAACTTTTCAGAGGCCTCGCTGCTGAGGGGGGACAGCAGGCAGTGACAGGCCCGGGGCTGACAGACTCCCCCTCCCCTAGGGAGCGCTCGGCTGCCACACCCAGCTGACATAGAACCTTTGTCACAATGCCCGCTACCGTGGTGAGGATGCAGGCACTCTGCGGGTGACAGGGACACAGCAGGACTTGGTGTCAGCTCAGCAATTTCTCAGTTCCCCAAAGAAGCTGAATTCTGCAAATTGCTGCTGTTGCTCTTGAAATGATGTCATCAGGTGGGTGTTTTGGTGTAATACACTGAAAACCAGAGCAGAAATGCTGAAATATTCCCATGGTATGCATGGTCTTAGGAGGAAAGCACCGTGACTCAGCCTAAGTAGATCTGCCGCTTATTCTTTTGTACTGCCAGCAGATTGTGGAAGTAGAGTAGAAAACCCATCCTTATGGAGAGATCTTTGCATTTTAGGCTTAGTCTAAGTGTCTCAAGTAGCCGGGGTTTTTGATTGGGCCTAATCCATCAGGTCTGATGGCTTTCCTCCTCGTCTCCAGATGAATGTGGTAGAAAATATAAAGCAAGGAAACGTCCTTTGGCCCAGCCTTGCCTTGTCTTATTTCTTTCTCATCCTGTTCTCTGTCCCAGCCTCTCTCACTAAGCCCTCGTCTGGCTGCATGTCTCTTCTTTCCTCTCTCCTTTTCTCAAACTCTCCTGCTTCCGGGCTTTGTCTTTCCATTCCTCCATTTCAGACCTGCAACCCGGCACTAGATTTTCCTCTTCCCTCCCTTTGACTTGCTCTCTTCGCTTTCTCCCTTTGTTCCATATCCTTCTTTGTGACTTGTCTCTTGGAGACTTTTGGCCACGCTGGACCCAAGTCTGGGGATGTTTTGGAAACTTTCCAGAGGCCTCGCTGGTGACAGGGGGGACAGCAGGCAGTGACAGGCCCGGGGCTGACAGACTCCCCCTCCCCTAGGGGGCGCTCGGCTGCCACACCCAGCTGACATAGAACCTTTGCACAATGCCCGCTACCGTGGTGAGGATGCAGGCACTCTGCGGGTGACAGGGACACAGCAGGACTTGGTGTCAGCTCAGCAATTTCTGAGTTCCCCAAAGAAGCTGAATTCTGCAAATTGCTGCTGTTGCTCTTGAAATGACGTCATCAGGTGGGTGTTTTTGTGTAATACACTGAAAACCAGAGCAGAAATGCTGAAATATTCCCATGGTATGCATGGTCTTAGGAGCAAAGCACCGTGGCTCAGCCTAAGTAGATCTGCTGCTTATTCTTTTGTACTGCCAGCAGATTGTGGAAGTAGAGTATAAAACCCATCCTTATGGAGAGATCTTTGCATTTTAGGCTTAGTCTAAGTGTCTCATGTAGCCGGGGTTTTTGATTGGTCCTAATCCATCAGATCTGATGGCTTTCCTCCTCGTCTCCAAATGAATGTGGTAGAAAATATAAAGCAAGGAAACGTCCTTTGGCGTATTTTGCCTTGCCTTATTTCCTTCTCATCCTGTTCTCTGTGCCAGCCTCTCTCACTAAGCCCTTGTCTGGCTGCATGTCTCTTCTTTCCTCTCTCCTTTTCTCAAACTCTCCTGCTTCCTGGCTTTTGTCTTTCCATTCCTCCATTTCAGTCCTGCAGCCCGGCACTAGATTTTCCTCTTCCCTCCCTTTGGCTTCCTCCCTTCGCTTTCTCCCTTTGTTCCATATCCTTCTTTCCGACTTGTCTCTTGGAGATTTTGGCCACGCTGGACCCAAGTCTGGGGATGTTTTGGAAACTTTTCAGAGGCCTCGCTGCTGAGGGGGGAGACAGCAGGCAGTGACAGGCCCGGGGCTGACAGACTCCCCCTCCCCTAGGGGGCGCTCGGCTGCCACACCCACCTGACATAGAACCTTTGTCACAATGCCCGCTACCGTGGTGAGGATGCGGGCACTCTGCGGCTGACAGGGACACAGCAGGACTTGGTGTCAGCTCAGCAATTTCTCAGTTCCCCAAAGAAGCTGAATTCTGCAAATTGCTGCTGTTGTTGCTCTTGAAATGATGTCATCAGGTGGGTGTTTTGGTGTAATACACTAAAAACCAGAGCAGAAATGCTGAAATATTCCCATGGTATGCATGGTCTTAGGAGCAAAGCACCGTGACTCAACCTAAGTAGATCTGCCGCTTATTCTTTTGTACTGCCAGCAGATTGTGGAAGTAGAGTATAAAAACCATCCTTATGGAGAGATCTTTGCATTTTAGGCTTAGTCTAAGTGTCTCAAGTAGCCGGGGTTTTTGATTGGGCCTAATCCATCAGGTCTGATGGCTTTCCTCCTCGTCTCCAGATGAATGTGGTAGAAAATATAAAGCAAGGAAACGTCCTTTGGCGTATTTTTCCTTGCCTTATTTCTTTCTCATCCTGTTCTCTGTCCCAGCCTCTCTCACTAACCCCTCGTCTGGCTGCATGTCTCTTCTTTCTTCTCTCCTTTTCTCAAACTCTCCTGCTTCCTGGCTTTTGTCTTTCCATTCCTCCATTTCAGTCCTGCAGCCCGGCGCTAGATTTTCCTCTTCCCTCCCTTTGGCTTGCTCCCTTCGCTTTCTCCCCTTGTTCCATATCCTTCTTTCCGACTTGTCTCTTGGAGATTTTGGCCACGCTGGACCCAAGTCTGGGGATGTTTTGGAAACTTTTCAGAGGCCTCGCTGCTGACAGGGGGGACAGCAGGCAGTGACAGGCCCGGGGCTGACAGGCTCCCCCTCCCCTAGGGGGCGCTCAGCTGCCACACCCAGCTGACATAGAACCTTTGTCACAATGCCCGCTACCGTGGTGAGGATGCGGGCACTCTGCGGGTGACAGGGACACAGCAGGACTTGGTGTCAGCTCAGCAATTTCTGAGTTCCTCAAAGAAGCTGAATTCTGCAAATTGCTGCTGTTGCTCTTGAAATGATGTCATCAGGTGGGTGGTTTTTTAAGACTCCAGTCCGGACAGTGTTACGCGGGAAAGGCTTATCTCGCAGAGGCAAAAGGATGCTGGGGCAGGAATTAGCTGGGCTCATTTGGAGAGCTTTAAACTAGGCTCGAAGGGGGATGGGTTTGTAGTTGGGCTTGCCCCAGTGGGGCAGCATTCTAAAACAGATGAGGACCGGGTGGCCTCCTGTGCCCCTAGGGAGAAATTGGTGTGCTCTGCTCCCTCCCTGAAATGCCTGTACACCAATGCGCGCAGCATGGGGAATAAGCAGGAGGAGTTAGAATCCTATGTTCGGTCGGGAGATTATGATCTGGTGGCAATTACAGAAACATGGTGGGACAGTTCACATGACTGGAATGTGGTCATGGATGGCTACGCCCTTTTCAGGAAAGACAGGCCAGCCAGGCGTGGTGGTGGAGTTGTTCTCTATGTGAGAGAGCAACTGCAATGTACTAAATTCTGCCCAGGAGCGGATGAGGAACGAGTTGAGAGTGTATGGGTCAGGATCAAGGGACAGGCTGGCAGGGGTGATACTGTTGTAGGTGTCTATTACAGGCCACCAGATCAGACTGAGGAAGTTGATGAGGCCTTCTATGCGCAGCTGAGAGTGGCCTCACAGTCACAGGCCCTGGTTGTTGTGGGTGATTTTAACTTCCCTGATGTTTGCTGGAAGGACCATTCAGCCAGCCAGCCACAGTCCAGGAGGTTCCTCCAGTGCATTGATGATAACTTCCTCATGCAGATGGTGGAGGAGCCCACCAGGAGAGGTACACTGCTGGATCTCATCCTCACTAACAAAGAGGGTCTGGTCGAAGCAGTAAAGGTCGAGGGCTGCCTGGGTTGCAGTGACCACGAGATGGTGGAGTTCAGCATCTCGTGTGGCAGGAACAGAATAGCAAGTAGAATTGCAACCCTGGACTTTGGCAGGGCTAATTTCGACCTTTTCAAGCAATTGCTGGGGGAAATCCCATGGGCAAGACTGCTTGAAGGAAAAGGGGCCCAAGAGAGCTGGATTGCATTCAGAGATTGCTTCTTCCATGCTCAGGATCAGAGCATCCCCACACGTAGGAAGTCGAGGAAGCGAGTCAGAAGGCCTGCGTGGTTGAATAGGGATCTGTTGGGTATGCTCAAGCAGAAGAGGCGAGTTTACAGGTCATGGAAGCAGGGACTGGCCACTTGGGAGGAATATAAGGCTGCTGATAGAGGATGCAGGAAGGCAGCTAGGGTAGCCAAGGCCTCCTTAGAATTACAGCTGGCGAGAGGGGTCAAGGACAGCAAGAAGAACTTTTTCAAATACATAGCAGATAAAACTAATACCAGAGGCAATGTAGGCCCACTGATGAATGAGGTGGGTGCCCTGGTGGCAGAAGACACAGAGAAGGCAGAATTGCTGAATGCCGCCTTTGTCTCTGTCTACTCTGCTGGAGGCTGTCCTGGGGAACCCTGTACCCCTGAGACCCCGGATGAAGCCAGGTTAATGGAGGAGTTTGCTTTAGTCGATGAGGACTGGGTTAGGGAACAATTAAGTAGTCTGGACATCCATAAATCCATGGGTCCAGATGGGATGCATCCGCGGGTGCTGAGGGAGCTGGCTGAAGTCATTGCTAGACCGCTATCCATCATTTTTGCCAAGTCTTGGGAAACGGGAGAGGTGCCCGAGGATTGGAGGAAAGCAAATGTCACTCCAGTCTTTAAAAAGGGCAAGAAGGAGGACCCGGGTAATTATAGACCGGTCAGCCTCACCTCTGTCCCTGGGAAAGTAATGGAACAGCTTATCCTTGGTGCCATCTCAAGGCACATCAGGGATAAGAGGGTCATTAGGGGCAGTCAGCATGGCTTTACCAAGGGTAAGTCATGCTTGACCAACCTCATAGCCTTTTATGAGAATGTACCAAGGTGGATGGATGATGGCAGAGCGGTGGATGTGGTCTACCTTGACTTCAGTAAAGCCTTTGACACAGTCCCTCACAGCATCCTCACAGCTAAATTGAGGAGGTGTGGTCTCGACAATAGAGTAGTGAGGTGGGTTGCAAACTGGCTTAATGAGAGAAGCCAGAGAGTGGTGGTCAATGGTGCGGAGTCCAGTTGGAGGCCAGTATCTAGTGGAGTGCCTCAGGGGTCAGTACTGGGGCCAATGTTATTCAATATATCCATTAACGATTTAGAGGAGGGAATTGAGTGTACTATCAGCAAGTTTGCTGATGACACTAAGCTGGGAGGAGTGGCTGACACACCAGAAGGCTGTGCCGCCATCCAGCGGGACCTGGACAGGCTGGAGAGTTGGGCGGGGGATAACCTGATGGAATTTAACAAGGGAAAGTGTAGAGTCCTGCATCTGGGCAGGAACAATCCCAAGTTCCAGTATAGGTTGGGGCATGACCTATTAGAGAGCAGTGTAGGGGAAAGGGACCTGGGGGTCCTGGTGGACAACAGGATGACCATGAGCCAGCACTGGGCCCTTGTGGCCAGGAAGGCCAATGGCATCCTTGGGTGTATTACAAGGGGGGTGGTCAGCAGATCGAGAGAGGTCCTCCTTCCCCTCTACTCCACCCTGGTGAGACCCCATCTGGAATATTGTGTCCAGTTCTGGGCCCCTCAGTTCCAGAAAGACAGGGAACTGCTGGAGAGGGTCCAGCGTAGGGCAACAAAGATGATTAAGGGAGTGGAGCATCTCCCTTATGAAGAAAGGCTGAGGGAGCTGGGGCTCTTTAGTTTGGAGAAGAGGAGACTGAGGGGTGACCTTATTAATGTTTATAAATATATAAAGGGTGAGTGCCACGAGGACGGAGTCAGGCTCTTCTCAGTGGCAAACAATGATAGGACAAGGGGCAATGGGATCAAGCTGGAACACAAGAGGTTCCACTTAAATTTGAGAAATAATTTCTTCTCAGTGAGGGTAACAGAGCACTGGAACAGGCTGCCCAGGGGGGTTGTGGAGTCTCCTTCCCTGGAGACATTCAAACCCACCTGGACACATTCCTGTGCGACCTCACCTAGGTGTTCCTGCTCCAGCAGGGGGATTGGACTGGATGAGCTTTTGAGGTCCCTTCCAATCCCAAACATACTGTGATACTGTGATACAACTTTTGCCATAACATCTTTAAATCAATGTAATTCACTTTGCCTTAATACCACTAAATAATATCCAAAGCAAACCCACGCGCGAGTATCACAACTCTATGAGTTGGCACCGTGCCAAGAAAATTGGAAGGTACGTCAGAGCAGTAGAAAAGCCAAAAATCTCCAAATTTACCCCCTTCTCTTGCCCCACGTTGGGCGCCAATTATCTGTCGAGGGTTAGGATTGTGGGGTGACAATCAAACCCTGGCAGATGTATTGTTAACCTCCTCTCCCCTCCACTTCCCCCTTTTGCCCCTCCCTCTCCCCCCTTCCCACTCAGGACAGGTGATCGGGAGGGAAAGAAGGACAGAGAGAAGAGAGTTGGAAAAGTTAAAGATGTTTTACTAATGCTACTGATAAGAATAGAGAAAATAATACAAAATATACAAAACCAATCTTGTAAGTCTCAGCAACTGCAGAGCCAGCACCCAAAGTCCTGGATTAGACTCTGTAGCCAACCGGAGCTGGATTCAGTCTCTCACTAGGCCTCAGTTCGCAGGGACGACCAGCAAGGTCCTCTCCTAATGTCAGCCATGAGGAAAAAAGGGAAAAAGGGCAAAGGGCTGAGATCCTCGTGATCTCCCACTTTTATATGAAGTATTCACGTGAATGGAATGTTATACACCGTTGGTCAGTCTCTCGATCACCAGTTTCTCGTTGCCCCTCTCGCGAGATGTCCATCCGTGCTTATCAATAAGTTTGCATTCCCTTGCTAGGTTTAACCAAAACATGTGTCGGGTTCTCCAGGAAAATGCAGCTAATATGAAGACTTTAGCTAACAGGCAAATTCACTAAAAGAGAAACTTGTTTTTAACAAAACCAGGACATTCCACCCCTTATAATATGACATTCACTGAATACTTAAACCTTATCAATACAATCTATCAATACAATCTAATTAATCACTACTACTATATATATATATATATATATATATACATATGTACATATATACACAGGAGTAATTAATCAGTGGACCATCCTTTGAAAAGTTCATTAAGTTCATTTTGTCACCACAGTCTCCCAGGGCAGGGAAAATGGTCCAAGTGCATCTCATGACCCCTGTTGGTGGGTTAAGGACACCAACTTCCAAGAAGGTGTCGGGCGCCACTCGAAGAAGCCAGCGCTGGTTTCATCACCATTGTCTTGATCTGAAAGACACTTATTAAACATTGTTAGTGCGGCAATTCACATCATGCAGTTCAGTATTGAGTATTTTCACCTAAAATCAAATCCCCTTGAGGTACACACCGAACTTCTCCATCCTTAAGCATCACCCACCAGGTGCTGCCAGGTCCCTGGGCAAAAACAATCCCACGAATGGGCTTTGCCTGTGCCCGATGCAGGAGGAACCCAGACTGCCTATCCTAACATATTTTTCATGTGTACTACAGGGACTTTATCTCCTTCTACAGTCCATAGAATTTCTGATTGGGCAGGCCCGGCTCGATTGGTTGATCCCCTAGTGTTGCCCAACCAAGTGGCTTTTGCTAAATGTGAATCCCAGTTTTTAAAGGTTCCACCACCCAGTGCCTTTAGTGTAGTTTTTAACAAACCATTGCACCTTTCAATTTTCCCAGAGGCTGGTGCATGATATGGAATATGATACACCCACTCAATACCATGTTCTTTGGCCCAATTATCTATAATACTGTTTTTGAAATGAGTACCATAGTCTGATTCAATTCTTTCTGGCGTACCGTGCCGCCAAAGGACTTGCTTCTCAAGGCCCAAGATGGTATTTCGGGCTGTAGCATGAGGTACGGCAGATGTTTCCAACCATCCAGTGGTTGCTTCCACCATTGTAAGTACATAACGCTTACCTTGACGTGTTTGTGGAAGTGTAATATAATCAATCTGCCAAGCTTCTCCATACTTACACTTTAACCATCACCCCCCACATAAGGACCCCCCATCTAAGGACCCCCCAGTTGTGCCCAGGGCCCATTGTGCCGTCCCAGAACCCCTCATTGTCCCCAGGGCCCATTGTGACATCCTGGCAACCTCCCTTTGTCCCCAGGGCCCATAGTGACATCCCAGGACCCCAATTGTCCCCAAGGCCCATTGTGACACCATGGGGAACCCCCTTGTCACTGGGGATGCATTGTGACACAATGGGGACCTCCCCTTTGTCTCAGGTGCCCATTGTGACATCCTGGAGACCCCCCCTTGTCCCCAGGGTCTATTGTGACATCCTGGGGACCTCCTTTATCCCCAGGACCCATTGTGACGTCCCAGGACCCCTCATAGTCCCCAGAGGCCATTGTGACATCCTGGGGACCCCCCTTTCCCCCAAGGCCTAATGTGACATCCTGGGGACTCCTCTTTGTCCCCTGGGCCCATTATGACATCCTGGGCACCCTGTTTGTCCCCAGGGCCCATTGTGACATCCCAGGACCCCAGTTTGTCCCCAGGGCCCATTACTACAGGGTGGGACCCCCCTTGTCCCCAGGGACCATTGTGACATTCAGGGGACCCCTCTTTGTTCCCAGGGCCCATTGTGGCACCATGGGGACCCTCTTTGTCACTGGGGCCCATTGTGACATCCCAGGACCCCACTTTGTCTTAGAAGGTCACTATTCGGACCCCCGGAGCCCCCCGGCCCCACACCCGCCCCGCAGCCCCACAGCGCGCGGTCTCGGGCCCCGGTGCCGGCGAAGCCACGTCCTGGCCGCGGCCGGAGGAGGCGCTGCTTGTCCGCCCCCCCACGTCCCCCCGATCGCTGCTGCTGTCGCTGCCTGAGGAGCTGCAGGAGCCGCCGCTTGTCCGCCCCCCCACGTCCCCCCGATCGCTGCTGCTGTCGCTGCCTGAGGAGCCGCAGGAGCCGCCGCTTGTCCGCCCCCCCACGTCCCCCCGATCGCTGCTGCTGTCGCTGCCTGAGGAGCCGCAGGAGCCGCCGCTTTTCCGCCCCCCCACGTCCCCCCGATCGCTGCTGCTGTCGCTGCCTGAGGAGCCGCAGGAGCCGCCGCTTGTCCGCCCCCCCACGTCCCCCCGATCGCTGCTGCTGTCGCTGCCTGAGGAGCCGCAGCAGCCGCTGCTTTTCCGCCCCCCCACGTCCCCCCGATCGCTGCTGCTGTCGCTGCCTGAGGAGCCGCAGGAGCCGCCGCTTGTCCGCCCAGCCCCGACTGCCCCCCCCTAATCGCCGCCGCTGCCGCCGGATGAGCCGCCGCTGCCGCCCCCGCCACCCCCCTTCTCCCGCCATTCCGGTGTCACAACGGGGACTTTGAGCGCGGCTGTGGAGGCAGCAGCTGTTCTGATAGCGAAGCCAAACCGGACCGGGAAACAGGACCGGGAACCAGGAACCGTGGGAGGGAAGTTTTCCCTTGGAGCAAACAAACCCCAGGTGTTCTTCAATGTTTATTGAGAAAGCAGAGTCAGGATGTACCAGTAGTCCGATTAGTGACCTTCTAAGACAAAGTGGGGTCCTGGGATGTCACAATGGGCCCCAGTGACAAAGAGGGTCCCCATGGTGCCACAATGGGCCCTGGGGACAAAGGGAGTCACCAGGATGTCACAATGGGCCCTGGGGACAAGGGGGGTCCCACCCTGTAACAATGGGCCCTGGGGACAAAGTGGGGCCCTGGGATGTCACAATGGGCCCTGGGGACAAAAGGGGTCCTGGGACGTCACAATGGGTCCTGGGGATAAAGGGGGTCCCCAGGATGTCACAATGGGCACTTGAGACAAAGGTGGGGTCCCCATTGTGTCACAATGCGTCCCCAGTGACAAGAGGGTTCCCCATGGTGTCACAATGGGCCCTGGGGACAATTGGGGGTCCTGGGATGTCACAATGGGCCCTGAGGACAACAGGGGGTCCCCACGGTGTCAAAATGGGCCCTGGTGACATACGGGGCAGCCCTGAATGTCACAATGGGCCCTGGGGACAAAGAGGGGTCCCCAGGATGTTCACAATGGGCCCTGGAGACAGTGGGGGGTCCAGAAATGTCACAATGGGCCCTGGGGACAAAGGGGGCTCCCCAGGATCTCACAATGGGCTCTGGGGACAGAGGGGGTCCCCACGGTGTCACAATGCACCCTGGGGACAATGGGGGGTCCTGGGACGTCACAATGGGCCCTGGGGACACAGGGGTCCCAAGGATGTGATAATGGGCTCTGGGGACAAGTGGGGTCCCCAGGATGTCACAATGGGCACTGGGGAGAAAGGGGTGGTCCCCATGGTGTCACAATGGGCCCTAGTGACAAGGAGGGTCCCCACGGTTCCACGATGGGCCCTGGGGACAAGGGGGTCCACCAGATGTCACAATGGGCCCTGGGGAAAACAGGGGGTCCCCACGGTGTCACAATGGGCCCTGGGGACAAAGGGAGGTCCTAGGACGTCACAGTGGGCCCTGGGGACAAAGTGGGGTCCCCTGAATGTCACATTGGGACCTGCAGACAAAGGGGGGTCCTGGGATGTAACAATGGGCCCCAGTGACAAAGGGGGTCCCCAGGATGTCACAACAGGCCCTGGGGACAAAGAGGGCTCTCCTGAATGTCAAAATGGGCCCTGGGGACAAGGGGGGACCCCAGGATGCAACAACGGGCCCTGGGGACAAAGAGGGGTCCCCTGAATGTCACAAAGGGCCCTGGGGACAAGGGGGTGTCCTGGGATGTCACAATGGACCCTGGGGACAAATAGCAGTTCCCTGAATATCACAATGGGCCCTGGAGACAAGGGGTGTCCTGGGATGTCACAATGGGCTCCAGTGACAAAGGGCGTCCCTATGGTGCCAAAATGGGGCCTGGGGACAAAGGGGGTCCCCAGGAAGTCACAACGGGCCCTGGGGAAAAAGGGGGGTCCTGGGATGTCACAATGGGACCTGGGACAACGGGGGGTCCCCAGGATGTCACAATGAGCCCTGGGGACAAGCAGGGTACCCACGGTGTCACAATGGGCCCTGGGGACAAAGGGGGGGTCCCGAGGATATCACAATGGGCCCTGGGGACAATTGGGGGATCCTGGGATGTCACAATGGGCCCTGGGGACAAAGAGGAGTCCCCTAAATGTCACAATGGGCCCTGGAGACAGAGGGGCTCCCCATGGTGCCATAATGGGCCCTGAGGAAAAAGCGGGGTCGCCAGGATGTCACAATGGGCTCTTGGAAAAATGGATGGTCCTGGGATGTCACAATGGGCCCTGGGGACAAAGGAGGTCCCCAGGATGTCACAATGACCCCTTGGGACAACGGGGCCATTGTGGACATCGCAATGGGTCCTGGGAACAAAGTGGGGTCCCCAGGATGGCACAATGTGCCCTGGAGACAAAGGGGTTCCCCACCCTATCACAATAGGCCTTGGGGACAAAGGGGGGTCCCCAGGATGTCACAATAGGCCCTGGGGACAAAGAGGGGTCCCCTGAATGTCACAATGGGCCCTGGGGACAAAGGGGGGTCCCCAGGATGTCACAATAAGCCCTGGAAACAATTGGGGGGTCCTGAGATGTCACAATGGGCCCTGGGGACAAAGGGGGTCCCCAGGATTTCAAAATGGGCCCTGGGGACAAAGGGAGTCCCCACACTGTCACAATACGCCCTGGGGACAAAGGGGGTGCCCAGGATGTCACAATGGGTCCTGGGGACAAAGGGGGTCCTGTGATGTCACAATGGGCCCTGGGGACAAAGGGGGTCCCCATGGTGCCACAATGGACCCTGGGGACAAACGAGGTCCCCAGGATGTCACAATGGGCCCTAGGGACAAAGGGAGTCCCCACCCTGTCACAATAGGCCCTGGGGACAAAGGGGGTGCCCAGGATGTCACAATGGGTCCTGGGGCAAAGGGCATCCCCATGGTGCCACAATGGACCCTAGTGACAAACGAGGTCCCCAGGATGTCACAACGGGCCCTAGGGACAAAGGGGGGTCCCCAGGATCTCACAATGGACCCTGGGGACAAAGGGGGGGCCTGGGACGTCACAATGGGCCCTGGGGACAATGGGGGGTCCTGGGATGTCACAATGAGCCCTGGGCACAATTGGGGGGTCCTTAGATGTCACAACAGGCTCTGGGGACAAAGGGCGTCTCCAGGATGTCACAATGGGCCCTGGGGACAAAGTGGGGTCCTGAAATGTCACAATGGGCCCTGGGCACAAAGGGGGTTCCCAGGATGTCACAATAAGCCCTGGAAACAATTGGGGGGTCCTTAGATGTTACAATGGGCCCTGGGGACAAAGGGGGTCCCCAGGATTTCAAAATGGGCCCTGGGGACAAAGGGAGTCCCCACACTGTCACAATACGCCCTGGGGACAAAGGGGGTGCCCAGGATGTCACAATGGGCCCTGGGGACAAAGGGGGTCCCCATGGTGCCACAATGGACCCTGGGGACAAACGAGGTCCCCAGGATGTCACAATGGGCCCTAGGGACAAAGGGAGTCCCCACCCTGTCACAATAGGCCCTGGGGACAAAGGGGGTGCCCAGGATGTCACAATGGGTCCTGGGGCAAAGGGCATCCCCATGGTGCCACAATGGACCCTAGTGACAAACGAGGTCCCCAGGATGTCACAACGGGCCCTAGGGACAAAGGGGGGTCCCCAGGATCTCACAATGGACCCTGGGGACAAAGGGGGGGCCTGGGACGTCACAATGGGCCCTGGGGACAATGGGGGGTCCTGGGATGTCACAATGAGCCCTGGG
The DNA here is from genome assembly GCF_037038585.1 of Patagioenas fasciata. Classification (NCBI taxonomy): domain Eukaryota; kingdom Metazoa; phylum Chordata; class Aves; order Columbiformes; family Columbidae; genus Patagioenas; species Patagioenas fasciata. The sequence goes on along the minus strand of NW_027288762.1, from coordinate 58,297 downwards.
CACAATTGGGGGGTCCTTAGATGTCACAACAGGCTCTGGGGACAAAGGGCGTCTCCAGGATGTCACAATGGGCCCTGGGGACAAAGTGGGGTCCTGAAATGTCACAATGGGCCCTGGGCACAAAGGGGGTTCCCAGGATGTCACAATGGGCTCTGTGGACAACGGGGATTCCAAAGGTGTCACAATGGGCCCTTGGGACAAAGGCTGTCCCCCGAATGTCACAATGGGCCCTGGGGACAAAGGGGGTCCCCAGGATGTCACAATGGGCCTTCAGTATAAAGTGGGGTCCTGGGATGTCACAATGGGCCCTGGGGACAAAGGGGGGTCCTGGGACGTCACAATGGGCCCTGCGGATCAAGGATGGTGCCCTGGATATCACAATGGGCTCTGGGGACAATGGGGGTTCCTGGAATGTCACAATGGTCCCTAGGGACAAAGGGGGGTCCCTTGGATGTCACAATGGGGCTGGGGACAAAGGGGGTCCTGGGATGTCACAATGGGCCCTGGGGACAAAGGGGGTCCCCAGGTTGTCACAATGGGCCCTGGGGAACAAGGGGGTCCCCACAGTGTCAATATGGGCCCTGAGGACAAAGGGGGTCCCCAGGTTGTCACAATGGGCCCTGGGGACAAAGGGGGTCCCCACGGTGTCACAATGGGCCCTGGGGACAAAGGGGGTCCTCAGGATGTCACAATGGGCCCTGGGGACAAGGGGGATACCCACGGTTTCAAAATGGGCCCTGGCGACAAGGGGGTCCCCAGGATCTCACAGTGGGCCGTGGGGACAAAGAGGGGTCCCCAGGATTTCACAATGGACCCTGGGGACAAAGGGGGGTCCTGGGACGTCACAATGGGCCCTGGGGACAACGGGTTCCCCAGGATGTCACAATGGGCTCTGGGGACAAAGGAGGTCCCCAGGATGACACAATGGGCCCTGGGGATGACGGGGGGTCCTGAGACGTCACAATGGGCCCTGGGGACAATGGGACGTCCTGATATGTTACAATGAACCCTGGGCACAATTGGGGGGTCCTTAGATGCCACAATGGGCCCTGGGGACAAAGGGGGTCCCCACGGTGTCACAATGGGCGCTGGGGACAAAGGGGAGTCCCCAGTATGTCACAATGGGCCCTGGAGACAATGGGGGGTCCTGGGATGTCACAATGGGCCCTGGGGACAACGGGGGTCCCGACGGTGTCACAATGGGCCCTAGGGACAAAGGCTGTCCCCTGAATGTCACAATGGGCCCTGTGGACAATGGGGGTTCCCAGGATGTCACAATCGGCTCTGGGGACGATGGGGGATCCGGGGATGTCACAATGGGCCCTGGGGACAAAGGGGGTCCCCAGGACGTCACAATGGGCCCCAGTGACAAAGGGGGTCCCAATGGTGCCACAATGGGTCCTGGGGAAACAGGGGGTCCCCAGGATGTCACAATGGGCTCTGGGGACAAGGGGGGGTCCCCATAGTGTTACAATGGGTCCCCAGTGACAAGGGGGGTCCCCAGGATGTCACAATGGGCCCTGGGGACAAAGGGGGTCCTGGGACTTCACTATGGGCCCTGGGGACAAGGGGCGGTCCCCAAGATGTCACAATGGGTCCTGGGGACAAGGGGGTCCCCAGGATGTCACAATGGGCCCTGGGTACAAAGGGGGTCCTGGGACTTCACTATGGGCCCTGGGGACAAGGGGGTCCCCAGGATGTCACAATGGGCCCTTAGGACAAGGGGGGTCCCCAAGGTGTCACAATGGGCCCTGGGGACAATGGGGAGTCCTGGGACATCACAACAGGCCTGGGGACAAGGGGGATCTCCACCCTGTCACAATGTCCCCTGGGGCAAAGGGGGGTCCTGGGATGTCACAATTGGCCCGGGGGACAAAGGGGGTCCCCATGGTGCCACAATGGGCCCTGGGGACAAAGGGGATCCCCAGGATGTCACAATGGGCCCTTAGGACAAGGGGGGTCCCCAAGGTGTCACAATGGGCCCTGCGGACAATGGGGAGTCCTGGGACATCACAACAGGCCTGGGGACAAGGGGGATCTCCACCCTGTCACAATGGGCCCTGGGGACAAAGGGGGGTCCTGGGATGTCACAATTGGCCCTGGGGACAAAGAGGAGTCCCCAGGATGTCACAATGGGCCCTGAGGACAAGGGGAGGTCCCCATGGTGTCACAATGGGTCCTCAGTGAGCAGGGGGTCCCCCATGGTTTCACAATGGGCCCTGGGGACAAGGGGGATCCCCAGGGTGTCACAATGGACCCTGGGGAGAAGGGTTTAGGCGGTTGTGTTAGGGGGTTGGAGGATTAGGTTGTGCAGGATTTGGGGGTGCAAGGATTTTGCGGGGCCTGATTTGTGGCTGCAGAGTCTGGGGTTGCAGGTTCCAGGGGTGCAGGATTTGGAGGTTCAGGGTTTAGGGCAGTAGGATATTTGGGTGCAGGAGTTTGGAGTGCCGGGTTTGGGGGCCAGGATTTGGGGTTGCAGGATTTAGGGGTGCAGTGGTTTGGAGTGCAGTGTTTTGGGGTGCAGGGTTTGGGGAAGGAGGATATGGGGGTGCAGGGTATAGGAGAGCAGGATCTTGGGGTGCAGGGGTTTGGGGTGGAGGGCTTGGTAGGGCAGGATTTGGGGGTGGAAATTTTATTGTGTAGGGCTGGGGGTGCAGGATTTGGGGGTGAAGGGGTTGTGAGGTGCAGGGTTGTGGGGTGCAGGGTTTGGGAGATCGAGACGTGGGGCTGGAGGATTTGGGGGTGCAGGGTTTGGAGCAGCAGGATCTGGGGGTGCAGAGTTGGGGGGTGCAAGATTGGGGGTAGCAGGGTTTTGGGAAGCAGGGTTTCGGGGTCAGGCTTTAGGGGGACAGGGTTTGGGGGGCAGGGTTGGGAGGGATGATTTTGGGGTGCAGGGTTTAGGGCAGCAGGATCTTGGGGTGAAGGGGTTTGGTGTGAAGGGTTGGGTAGGACAGGATTTGGGGTGCAGGTTTTTAGAGTGCAACTTGTGGGGGTCAGGATTTGGGGTACAGGGTTTGGGGGTGCAGGGTTTAGTGGTGCAGGGTTTGGGGGTGCAGGTCTTGGGGAGGCAGAATTAGGGTGCAAGACTTGAGGGTGCAGGGTTTGGGGGTTTGGGACATGGGGCTGGAGGATTTAGGGGTGCAGGATTTGGGGTGCAGTGTGTGGGGGTGCAAGATCTTGGGGTGTACGAGCTTTGGGTGTGGGATTTGAAGGACAATGATTTGGGGGTGCAGGGATTGGGGGTGTAGGGTTTTGGGGTTGATGCGTTTGGAGATTCGGGATGTGGAGGTCAAGGATTTAGGGGTACAAGGGCTGGTTGCAGGATTTGGGGGTACAGGGTTGGTTGCAGGATTTGGGGTGCAGGGTTTGAAGTGCAGGGCTAAAGGGGGCAGGATTTGGAGGTGCAAGATTTGGTGGTCTGGGGTACTGGGCTGCAGGGTTTTGGGGTGCGAGATTTGGGGGTGCAGGTTCCATGTCTTTAGGAACTGGGCGGGGAGGGTTTTTTGGTGCGGACTTTTGAGTGCAAGTTTGAGGGGCCTTGATTTTGGGGTGCATGGTTTGGGGGGCAGGATTCCGGGTGTAAGGTTTTGAGGTGCAGGACTTGGGGGCGCAGGTTTCACACGTTAAGGAACTGGGGCTGCAGAGGTTGGGGGTGCAGCGTTGTGGGCTGCAGGGTTGAAGGGTGCAGGATTTAGGGGTACAGGTTTTGGGGGTGCAGGAGCTGGGGGTGCAGGCTGTAGGGATCCGAATATGGGGGTGCAGGGTTCTGGGGTGCAGGATCTGGGTGAGCAGGCTGTTAGGGTACAGAACCTTGTAGTTCAGCGTTTAGAGGCAGGATTTGGGGGTGCAGGGCTTTGGGGTGAGGGGTCTGGAGTGAGGGGTTCAGGTGTTCAGCACCTAGGGGTGCAGGACTTGGGGGTTGGAGGATTTGGGGGTGCAGGGATTTGGGGGTGCAGGGATATGGGGTGCAACTTGTGGGGTGCAGAGTTTTGGGTATAGGATTTTGGGGTGCAGAGTTTTGGGGGGGGGGATTGGGGGAGCAGGGTTTCAGGGTGCAAGGTTCAGTGGTGCAGGGTTCTGGGGGTGCAGGGTTTAGCGCCAGAATTGGGGGTGCAGGGTTTGGGATTGCAGGGTGTTGGGGGAAGGATCTGGGGCTACAAGATGTGGGGTAGCAGGGTTTTGGGGTGCAACTTGTGGGGGCAGGATTTGGGGTACAGGAGGTTGGGGGTGCAGGGTTTGGGGTGTAGGATTTAGTGGAGCAGGGACTGGGGGTGAAGGTCTTGTGGAGGCAGAATTGGGGGTGCAGGTCTTGGGGAGGCAGAATTGGGGGTGCATATTTTGGCTGTTCAGGACCTGGGGGTGCAGGATTTGGGGATGTAGGTTTTGGGGGGTAGATTTTGGGGTGCTGGGTTCGGCACATGGGTCTGGAGGATTTGGGGGTGCAGGGTTAAGGGGTTTAGGATTTTGGGGTGCACAGTTTAGGGTGCACGTTCTGGGCATGTATGATTTCAGAGTGCAGGGCTTTGGGGTACAGGATTTGGGGTGCAGGGTTTTGGGGTCAGGATCTGGGGGTGCAGGGTGTTGGGGAGAAGGATTTGGGGGTGCAGCATTTTGAAGTGCAGGGTTTGGAGGAGGGAGGTTTTGGGGGTGAAAGATTTGGTGGTTCAGGTTTTGGGGGTGCAGTGTTAAAAGGGTGGAGGATTAGGGGTGCAGGATTTGGGGGTGCACTGTTTGGGGGTGCAGGGTTTAGAAGTCAGGTCTAAGAGTGCAGCGTTTGGGGTGCAGGGGCTTGGGGGGAAATTTAAGGTTGCAGAGTGTGGGGTGCACAGGACTGGGGCTCAGGATTTGGGGGTGCGGGGTTTCAGGGTTCAAGATTTGGAGGTGTGGAGTTTTGGGGTGCAGGGGATGGGGGTGAAGGATTTGAGGCTGCAGGGTGGTGGGGGGAGGATTTGGGGGTGAGAGATTTGGGGTGCAGGATGTGGGGGTGCAGAGTTTTGGGAGGCAATGATCTGGGGCTGCAGGATTTGGGGGTTCAGTGTTTAGGGCAGCACAACCTCGGGGTGCAGGGGTTTGCAGTGAAAGGTTTGGTAGGGCAGGATTTGGGGTGCAGGATTCTGGGGTGCTGGGTTTGGGGTACAGGATTTGGTGTTGCAGGGATGGGGTTGAAGGGCTTGGGTTTCCAGGCCTTTGAGGTGCAGGATTTGGAGGTGCAAGGTTTGGGAGGGAATTCTTTGGGGTGCAGGGTTTGGGGTTCCAGGAGGTGGGGGAAGGACCTTGGGGTGTAGGGTTTGGGGGGGCAGGGTTTTGGGGGAAGGATTTAGGGGTGCAGGGTTTTGAAGTGCAGCGTTTCAGGGGGGCATGATTTTGGGGGTGCACATGTGGGGGTCCAGGTTTGGGGGATGCAGAGTTTGTGAATGGAGGATTTTGGGGTGCTGGGTTTGGGGCTGCCTAATTTGGGGGTGCAGTGTTTGGGTGTTCAGGACCTGGGGGTGCTGCGTTTGGGAATGCAGGCTTTGGGGGTGCAGGGCTCAGGATTTGGGAGGGCAGGATCAGGGGGTGTAAGATTTCAGGGTTTAGGGGTGCAAAGTTTGGTAGGGCTGAATTACAGGGGTGCAAAGTATGGTAGGGCTGAATTTAGGGGTGCAGGATTTGGTATTACAGGTTTTGGGGAATCATGGCTTGGGAGGAAGGATTTAGGGGTGCAGGGTTTCAAGATGCAGGATTTGGGGTGCAGTATTTGGGGTTGCAGGTTTGGGGGGTGCAAGTTGTGGGGCGGCAGGATATCGGGTAGAGGGTTCTGGCCTGCAGGGTTTGGGGGTGCAGGATTTCAACGTGCAGGGTTCTGGGGTGCAGTATCTGGGGTCCAGGGTTTGGCAGTGCATTGGCTTTGGGGGTTGAAGGATTTGGGGGTGTAGGGTTTAGGGATGCAGGATTTGGGGGTGCAGGATTTGGAAGTGCAGAGTTAGGGGGCAGGATTTTCAGTGCAGGGTTTCAGGGTACAGAACTTGGTGGTGCAGGATCTGGGGGTGCAGGTTTTCGGTGGGGAATTTGGGGGTGCAGGGTGTTGAGGAAGGATCTGAGGGTACAATATTTGGGCTTTAAGGGTTTAGGGGGGCAGGATCTGGCAGTGCAGAGTTTGGGGACAGGACCTGGGGGTGCAGCGACTGGGGTTACAGGTTCTGGGGGTGCAGGGTCGAGGGAATTGTTTGAGGTGCAGGGTTATGAGAGTGCAGGATTTCTGGGTGCAGAGTTTGGGGTGCTGGGTATGGGGTAGCAGCATCTGGGGGTGTAGGTTTTGGGGGTTCATTCATTTGGGGGGAGGATCTGGGGGTGCAGGGTTTAAGAGTTCAGGATTTGGAGGTGTAGGGTTTTGGGGTACAGGGTTCTGGGTTGAGGTTTTGGGGTGAAAGATTTGGGGATGCAGTGTTAAGGGGTGGAGGCTTAGAGGTGCAAGATTTGGGGGTGCAGAGTTTTCGTGTGTCTGATTTGGGGGTGCAGGGTCTGGGGGTGCAAGATCCTGGAATTCAGGATCTGGGGGTTCAGGATTTGGGGGTGCACAGTATGGGAGGGAAGGATCTGGGGCTTCAGGATTTGGGGGTGCACTGTTTGGGGGTGCAGGGTTTAGAAGTCAGGTCTAAGAGTGCAGCGTTTGGGGTGCAGGGGCTTGGGGGGAAATTTAGGTTGCAGAGTGTGGGGTGCACAGGACTGGGGCTCAGGATTTGGGGGTGCGAGGTTTCAGGGTTCAGGATTTGGAGGTGTGGAGTTTTGGGGTGCAGGGGTTGGGAGTGCAGGGTGGTGGGGGTGAGAGATTTGGGGTGCAGGATTTGGAGATGCAGAGTTTTGGCAGGCAAGGATCCGGGGCTGCAGGATTTGGGGGTCAGGGTTTAGGGCAGCACAATCTTGGGGTGCAGGGGTTTGCAGTGAAAGGTTTGGTAGGCAGGATTTGGGGTGCAGGATTCTGGGGTGCTGGGTTTGGGGTACAGGATTTGGTGTTGCAGGGATGGGGTTGTAGGGCTTGGGTTTCCAGGCCTTTGAGGTGCAGGATTTGGAGGTGCAGGGTTTGGGAGGGAATTCTTTGGGGTGCAGGGTTTGGGGGCAGGGTTTAGGGGTGGAGGGTATAGGACGGAAGGATTTGGGAATGCAAGGTTTGGGGTGCAGGTTTTGGGGTTCAGGAAGGTAGGGAGGGCAGGATTAGGGGGTGCAAGGTTTCAGTTGTAGGGTTTAGGGGTGCAGAGTTTGGTAGGGCCGAATTTGGGGGTGCAGGATTTGGGGCGCAGGGTTTGGGAAGACAGGATCAGGGGTGGAGGATTTGGGGGTGCAGGATTGAGGGGCAGGGTTTTGGTGCAGGGCTTGGGGTCAGGATCTGGGGTGCAGGTTTGGGAAGAGTATTTTGGGGTGCAGGATTTTGGGTGCCGTGTCTGCGGGGCAGGTTTGGGGTGATCACTGCTGATCCGCACACACTCGCTCTCTCTGGTATTCACCTCCACTCCTGCTCCTCCACCTCCCCACTGTTCTCTCCATCTCCTCTCTTCTCGTTCCCACCACACTCTGCACACAGACCCGACCACTGAGAATGTTCCAGAACACGCTGATCCAAACCCCGCTGGGACCTCCGGGCTCCATTGCAATGTGAAAATGGAGTGTGCCACAGAATCCCTTTGGGTGTCAAACACCTTGAAGGTGCTGGAGTCCAAGCACAAACCCCCGGCACTGCCCACGGCCCTCAGGAGCTCCTGTGGAAACCCCTCCAGGGATGGCGGCTCCAGCCCTGCCCTGGGCAGCCCGTTCAGTGCCCGACAGCCCTCGCTGGGAGGAACAGCTCCCAGGCTCCAGCCAGAAGCTCACCCGGTACCGCTGGGGCCGTCTCCTCTCCTCCTGCCGCTCGTTCCCGGGCAGAGTCCCCGAAGCCCGCTCTCCGGGCGCTCTGCGGGCGGCTCCTGGCCCGGCCGCCCCCCGCACTCCCGCTCTGGCTCCGCCCCAAGGCTCAGGCGGGAACGGCCGCTGCGGCCCGGCCGGCCAATCGCAGCTCGCCGCCTCAGCCCCGCCCCCTCAAACCAGCCCTTGGCCCCGCCCCCTCCCCCCTTCACCTCAGGAGGAGCCGCACTCGCTGGTGCTGAGTGCGGAGCTCAGCGCACAAAGAGCTGCACAGGGTGAGAGGGGCAGGGGGATTCGAGCTGAGATGGGCGCTGTTTGCAGATGGAACCAAGTGAGGCACGGGCTCTGCACCTGGAGAAAGGAAAAGGTGCAGTGATCACCCCAAACCTGCCCCGCAAACACGGCACCCAAAATCCTGCACCCCAAAATACTCTTCCCAAACCCGCACCCCAGATCCTGACCCCAAGCCCTGCACCAAAACCCTGCCCCTCAATCCTGCACCCCCAAATCTTCCACCCCCGATCCTGTCTTCCCAAACTATGTACCCCAAACCCTGCACCCCCAAATTCGGCCCTACCAAACTCTGCACCCCTAAACCCTACAACTGAAACCTTGCACCCCCTAATCCTGCCCTCCCTACCTTCCTGAACCCCGAAACCTGCGCCCCAAACCCTGCATTCCCAAATCCTTCCGTCCTATACCCTCCACCCCTAAACCCTGCCCCCAAACCCTGCACCCCAAAGAATTCCCTCCCAAACCTTGCACCTCCAAATCCTGCACCTCAAAGGCCTGGAAACCCAAGCCCTTCAACCCCATCCCTGCAACACCAAATCCTGTACCCCAAACCCAGCACCCCAGAATCCTGCACCCCAAATCCTGCCTGCCAAACCTTTCACTGCAAACCCCTGCACCCCAAGATTGTGCTGCCCTAAACACTGAACCCCCAAATCTTGCACCCAAATCTCTCACCCCCAAATCCTTCCCCCACCACCCTACACCCTCAGATCCTTCAACCCCATCCCCTGCACCCCAAAACTCCACACCTCCAAATCCTGATCCCTGAAACCCCGCACCCCCAAATCCTGTGCCCCAGTCCTGTGCACCCCACAGTCTGCACCCCAAACGCTGCACTCTTAGACCTGACTTCTAAACCCTGCACCCCCAACAGTGCACCCCCAAATCCTGAAGCCCCAGATCCTTCCCTCCCATACTGTGCACCCCCACATCCTGAACCCCCAAATCCTGCACCCCTAAACCTCCACCCTCTTAACACTGCACCCCCAAAACCTGAACCACCAAATCCTTCGCCCCCAAAACCTCCCTCCTCCAAACCCTGCACTTCAAAATGCTGCACCCCCAAATCCTTCTCCCCAACACCCTGCACCCCCAGATCCTGACCCCAAAACCCTGCACCCCAAATCCTGTACCCCAAAGCCCTGCACTCTGAAATCATACATGCCCAGAACGTGCACCCTAAACTGTGCACCCCAAAATCCTAAACCCCTTAACCCTGCACCCCCAAATCCTCCAGACCCATGTGCCGAACCCAGCACCCCAAAATCTACCCCCCAAAACCTACATCCCCAAATCCTGCACCCCCAGGTCCTGAACAGCCAAAATCTGCACCCCCAATTCTGCCTCCCCAAGACCTGCACCCCCAATTCTGCCTCCACAAGACCTTCACCCCCATTCTCTGCTCCACTAAATCCTACACCCCAAACCCTGCACCCCCAACCTCCTGTACCCCAAATCCTGCCCCCACAAGTTGCACCCTAAAATCCTGCACCCCCAAATCCTGTCCTACCCACCCTTCACCCCAAATCCCTTCACCCCAAGATCCTGCTGCCCTAAACCCTGCACCCCCAAATCATCCCTCCCAGCCCTGCCCCCCAAACCCTGTCCCCCTAAAGCCTGACCCTGAAACCCTGCTACCCCCAATCTTGTACCCCCAGATCCTTCCCCCAACACCCTGCAATCCCAAACCCTGCACCCCCAATTCTGGCGCTAAACCCTGCACCCCCAGAACCCTGCACCACTGAACCTTGCACCCCAAAACCCTGCTTCCCCAATCCTCCCCCCCAAAACTCTGCACCCCTAAACCCTATACCCAAAACCCTGCACCCCACAAGTTGCACCCTGAAATCCCTGCACCCCCAAATCCTCCAACCCTCAGGTCCTGCACCCCCAGGTGCTGAACACCTGAACCCCTCACCCCAGACCCCTCACCCCAAAGCCCTGCACCCCCAAATCCTGCCTCTAAACGCTGAACTACAAGGTTCTGTACCCCAACAGCCTGCTCACCCAGATCCTGCACCCCAGAACCCTGCACCCCCATATTCTGATCCCTACAGCCTGCACCCCCAGCTCCTGCACCCCCAAAACCTGTACCCCTAAATCCTGCACCCTTCAACCCTGCAGCCCACAACGCTGCACCCCCAACCTCTGCAGCCCCAGTTCCTTAACGTGTGAAACCTGCACCCCAAGTCCTGCACCTCAAAACCTTACACCCGGAATCCTGCCCCCCAAACCATGCACCCCAAAATCAAGGCCCCTCAAACTTGCACTCAAAAGTCCGCACCAAGAAACCCTCCCCGCCCAGTTCCTAAAGACATGGAACCTGCACCCCCAAATCCTGCACCCCAAAACCCTGCAGCCCAGTACCCCAGACCACCAAATCTTGCACCTCCAAATTCTGGCCCCTTTAGCCCTGCACTTCAAACCCTGCACCCCAAATCCTGCAACCAAACCCTGTACCCCCAAATCCTGCAACCAGCCCTTGTACCCCTAAATCCTTGACCTCCACATCCCGAATCTCCAAACGCAGCAACCCCAAAACCCTACACCCCCAATCCCTGCACCCCCAAATCATTGTCCTTCAAATCCCACACCCAACGCTCGTACACCCCCAGATCTTGCACCCCCACACACTGCACCCCAAATCCTGCACCCCTAAATCCTCCAGCCCCATGTCCCAAACCCCCAAACCCTGCACCCTCAAGTCTTGCACCCCCAAACCATTCTCCCCCCAATCCTGCAACCCCAAACCCCACACCTCCTGCACCCCAAAATTCGACACCTCCAAATCCTAAACCCTTAAACCCTGCATCTCGCAAATCCTTCCCCCCAAAACAGTGCCCCCCAAACCCTGCACCCCAGATCCTGCAGCCCCTAACTCTGCACCCCAAACGCTGCACCCTCAGATCCTGCGTCCCCCAACCCTGCACCCCAAATCCTTTACCGCAAAATTCCCCAAACCTGCAAACCCGAATCCTGCACCCCCAGTTCCTAAACATGCAAACCCTGCACCCCCAAACATTCAGCCCAAAGCCCTGCACCCCCAAATCCTGCCGTACACAACCCTTCACCCCAAACCTCTTCAACCCAAGATACTGAAACCCTAAGCCCTGCACCCCAAACCTACATCCCCAAATCCTGCACCCCCAGGTCCTGAACACCCAAAATCTGCACCCCCAAACCCCTGAACTCCAAAAACCTGCACCCCCAATTCTGCCTCCCCAAGACCTGCACCCCCAAACCCTGCACCACTAAACCCTGCACCCCCAAACCCTGTACCCCAAATCCTGACCCCCACAAGTTGCACCCTAAAAACCTGCACCCCAAATCCTGTCCTACCCAACCCTTCACGCCAAACCCTTTCACCCCAAGATCGTGCTGCCCTAAACCCTGCACCCCAAAATCATCCCTCCCAACCCTGCCCCCCAAACCCTGTCCCCCTAAAGCCTGACCCCTAAACCCTGCTCCCCCAAAACCCTGCTATCCCCAATCTTGCACCCCCAGATCCTGCTGCTCCAAACCCTGCACCCCCAAATCCTCCAGCCCCACGTAACGATCTCCCAAACCCTGCAGCCCAGAACCCTGCACCTCACAACCCCTTCACCCCCAAATCCTGCACCCCCCGCCCTACCCCTAAACTTTCCACCCCCAATCCTGCCCTACCAAGCCCTCCACCCCAAACCCCTGCACCCCAAGATCCTGCACCCTAAACCCTGCACCCCTATATCCTCCTTCCCCAAACCCTGCACCCCAAAACACTGCACTCCAAACCACTGCACCCCTAAACCCTGAACCCCCAAATCCTGCACCCCTGGAACCTGCAACCACAGACCCTGTAGCCCCAAATCAGGCCCCGCAAAATCCTGCTCCCCTGGCCTTGCACCCCCAAATCCTGCACCACCTAATCCTCCAACCCCCTAACACAACCCCCTAACCCCTTGTCCCCAGGGCCCATTGTGACATCCCAGGACCCCCCATTGTCCCCAGGGCTCATTGTGACACCATGGGGGACCCCCTTGTCGCTGGGGACCCATTGTAACACCATGGGGACCTCCCCTTGTCCTCAGGCCACATTGTGATATCCTGGGGAGCCCCCTTTGTCCCCAGGGCCCATTGTGAGATCCTGGGGATCCCCTCTGTTCCCCGGGCTCATTGTGACTTTCAGGGGACACCCCCTTTGTCCCCAGGGCCGATTGTGAGGTCCTAGGGCCCCTCTGTGTCCCCAGGACCCATTGTGACACTGTAGGGACCCCTCTTTGTCCCCAGGGCCCCTTGTGACATCCTGGCGACGCCCCCTCTTCCCCAGGGCCCATTGTGACGTCCCAGGACGCCCCATAGTCCCCACGGCCCATTGTGACATCCTGGAGATCCCTCCTTGTCCCCAGGACCCATTGTGACGCCCCGGGACCCCCCATTGTCCCCAGGGTCCATTGTTACATCCCGGGGACCCCCTTGTCCCCAGGGCCCATCGTGACACCATGGGGACCCTCCTTGTCACTGGGGACCCATTGTGACACCATGGGGAGCCCCCCTTTTCCTCAGGGCCCACTGTGACATCCTGGGCACCCCACTTTGTCCCCCGGGACCATTGTAACACCGTGGGGACCCCCTTTGTCCCCAGGGCCCAGTGTGACACTGTAGGGACCCCTCTTCTCCCCAGAGCCTATTGTTACGTCCCAGGACCCCCCATTGTCCCCAGGGCCCATTGTGACATCCTGGGGATCCCTCCTTGTCCCCAGGGCCCATTGTGACGTCCCAGGACCCCACATTGTACCCCAGGACCCATTGTGACATTCAGGGGACCCCCTTTGTCGCTGGGGCCCATTGTGACATCCCAGGACCCCACATTGTCCCCAGGACCCATTGTGACATCCTGGGGACCCCACTTGTCCCCAGGACCCATTGTGACACTATGGGGACCCCGCCTTGTTCCCAGGGCCCATTGTCACACCGTGGGTACCACCCTTGTCCGCAGGGCTCATTGTGACATCCCAGGACCCCCCATTGTCCCCAGGGCCCATTGTGACATTCAGGGGACCCCTCTTTGTCCCCAGGGCCCATTGTGACATCCTGGGGACCCCCTCTTGTCCCCAGGGCCCATTGTGATGTCCCAGGACACCCCATTGTCCCCAGGGCCCATTGTAACATCCTGGGGATCCCTCCTTGTCCCCAGGGCCCATTGTGACGTCCCAGGACCCCCCCATTGTCCCCAGGGCCCATTGTGACATTCAGGGGACCCCCTTTGTCACTGGGGCCCATTGTGACATCCCAGGACCCCACATTGTCCCCAGGGCCCATTGTGACATCCTGGGGACCCCTCTTTGTCCTTAGGACCCAGTGTGACGTCCCAGGACCCCGCATTGTCCCCAGAGCCCATTGTGACATCCTGGAGACCCCCGTTTTCCCCAGGACCCATTGTGACGTCCCAGGACCCGCCATTCTCCCCAGGGTTCATTGTTACATCCTGGGGACCCCCTTGTCCCCAGGACCCATCGTGACACCATGGGGACCCTCCTTGTCACTGGGGACCCATTGTGACACCATGGGGACCCCTCCTTGTCCTCAGGGCCCATTGTGACATCCTGGGCATCCCCCTTTGTCCCCCGGGACCATTGTAACACCGTGGGGACCCCCGTTGTCCCCAGGGCCTATTGTTACGTCCCAGGACCCCCCATTGTCCCCAGGGCCCATTGTGACACCTTGGGGACCCCCTTGTCACTGGGGACCCATTGTGACACCATGGGGACCACCCCTTGTCCTCAGGGCCTATTGTGAACCTCCTGGGGAACCTCCATTGTCCCCAGAGCCCATTGTGAGTTCCTGGGGACCCCCTTGTCCCCAGGTCCCATTGTGACATCCTGGGGAGCCTCTTTGTCCCTAGGGCCCATTGTGACATTCTGGGGACCCTCATTGTCTCCAGGGCCCATTGTGACATCCTGGGGACCTCCTTGTCCCCAGGACCCATCCTGGCACCGTGGGGACCTCCCTTGTCACTGGGGACCCTTTGTGACACCATGGGGACCTCCCATTGTCCTCAGGGCCCATTGTGACATTCAGGGGACCCCCCCTTGTCCCCAGGGCCCATTGTGACTTCCCAGGACCCCCCATTGTCCCTAGGGCCCTTTGTGACATCCTGGGGATCCCTCCTTGTCCCCAGGGCACATTGTGACATCCTGGGGATCCCTCCTTGTCCCCAGGGCCCATTGTGACGTCCCAGGACCCCCCATTGTCCCCAGGGCCCATTGTGACATTCAGGGGACCGCCTTAGTCACTGGGGCCCATTATGACATCCCAGGACCCCACATTGTCCCCAGGGCCCATTGTGACATTCAGGGGACCGCCTTAGTCACTGGGGCCCATTATGACATCCCAGGACCCCACATTGTCCCCAGGGCCCATTGTGACATTCAGGGGTCCCCCCCTTGTCCCCAGGACCCATTGTGATGTCCCGGGACCCCCATTGTCCCCAGGGCCCATTGTGACACCTTGGGGACCCCCCTTGTCACTGGGGACCCATTGTGACACCATGGGAACCACCCCTTGTCCTCAGGGCCTATTGTGAACATCCTGGGGAGCCTCTTTGTCCCCAGGGCCCATTGTGACATCCTGGGGACCCCCTTTGTCCCCAGGGCCCATTGTGATGTCCCAAGACCCCACATTGTCCCCAGGGCCCATTGTGACATCCTGGGGAGCCTCTTTGTCCCCAGGGCCCATTGTGACATCCTGGGGACCCCCTTTGTCCCCAGGGCCCATTGTGATGTCCCAGGACCCCACATTGTCCCCAGGGCCCATTGTGACATCCCAGGACCCCCCATTGTCCCCAGGGCCCATTGTGACATCCTGGGGACCTTCCATTGTCCTCAGGGCCCATTGAGACATCCTGGGGACCCACTTTGTCACTGGGGACCCATTGTGACATCCCAGGAACCCCATTGTGCCAAGGGCCCATTGTGACATCCTGGGGACCCCCCTTTGTCTCCAGGACGCATTGTGACACTGTGGGGACCTCATTAGTCCCCGGGGCCCATTGTGACATCCTAGGGACCTCCCTTTGTCCCCAGGGCTCATTGTGGCACCATGGAGACCCCCCCTTGTCACTGGGGACCCATTGTGACACCATGGAGACCCCTCCTTGTCCTCAGGGTCCATTGTGACATCCTGGGCACCCCCCATTGTCCCCAGGACCCATTGTGACATCCTGGCCACCCCCTTGCTCCCAGGGCCCATCGTGGCACCATGGGGACACCCCCTTTGTCCCCAGGGCCCATTGTAGCACCATGGGGACCGCGTTTGACCCCAGGGCCCATTGTGGCACCATGGCAACCACTTTTGTCCCCAGGGGCCATTGTGACATTCTAGGACCCCACTTTGTCCCCAGGGCCTATTGTGACACCATGGGGACCCCTCCTTGTCACTGGGGACCCATTGTGACACCATGGGGACCCCCCCTTGTCCTCAGGACTCATTTTCACATCCTGGGCACCCCCCATTGTCCCCAGGGCCCATTGTGACATCCTGGGGACCCTCATTGTCCCCAGGGCCCATTGTGACATCCCAGAACCTCCTATTGTCCCCAAGGCCCATTGTGACATCCTGGGGACCCCCATAGTCCCCAGGGCCCATTGTGACATTCCAGGACCCCCCATTGTCCCCAGGGCCCATTGTGACATCCTCGGCACCCCCTTGTCCCCAGGGCCCATTGTGACATTCAGGGGACCCCTCTTTGTCCCCAGGGCCCATTGTGACATCCTGGGGACCCCCCCTTGTCACTGGGGCCCATGGTGACGTCCCAGGACCCCCCATTGTCCCCAGGGCCCATTGTGACATCCTGGGGATCCCTCATTGTCCCCAGGGCCCATTGTGACATCCCAGAACCTCCTATTGTCCCCAAGGCCCATTGTGACATCCTGGGGACCCCCATAGTCCCCAGGGCCCATTGTGACATTCCAGGACCCCCCACTGTCCCCAGGGCCCATTGTGACATCCTCGGCACCCCCTTGTCCGCAGGGCCCATTGTGACATTCAGGGGACCCCTCTTTGTCCCCAGGGCCCATTGTGACATCCTGGGGACCCCCCCTTGTCACTGGGGCCCATGGTGACGTCCCAGGACCCCCCATTGTCCCCAGGGCCCATTGTGACATCCTGGGGATCCCTCCTTGTGCCCAGGGCCTATTGTGACGTCCCAGGACTCCCCATTGTCCCCAGGGCCCATTGTGACATTCAGGGCACCCCCTTGTCCCCAGGGCCCATTGTGACATTCCGGGGACGCCTCTTTGTACCCAGGGCACATTGTGACATCCTGGGGAACCCCCCTTGTCACTGGGGCCCATTGTGACGTCCCAGGACCCGCCATTGTCCCCAGGGCCCATTGTGACATCCTGGGGATCCCTCCTTGTCCCCAGGGCCCATTGTGACGTCCCAGGACCCCACATTGTACCCCAGGACCCATTGTGACATTCAGGGGACCCCCTTTGTCACTGGGGCCCATTGTGACATCCCAGGACCCCACATTGTCCCCAGGACCCATTGTGACATCCTGGGGACCCCACTTGTCCCCAGGACCCATTGTGACACTATGGGGACCCCGCCTTGTTCCCAGGGCCCATTGTCACACCGTGGGTACCACCCTTGTCCGCAGGGCTCATTGTGACATCCCAGGACCCCCCATTGTCCCCAGGGCCCATTGTGACATTCAGGGGACCCCTCTTTGTCCCCAGGGCCCATTGTAACATCCTGGGGATCCCTCCTTGTCCCCAGGGCCCATTGTGACGTCCCAGGACCCCCCCATTGTCCCCAGGGCCCATTGTGACATTCAGGGGACCCCCTTTGTCACTGGGGCCCATTGTGACATCCCAGGACCCCACATTGTCCCCAGGGCCCATTGTGACATCCTGGGGACCCCTCTTTGTCCTTAGGACCCAGTGTGACGTCCCAGGACCCCGCATTGTCCCCAGAGCCCATTGTGACATCCTGGAGACCCCCGTTTTCCCCAGGACCCATTGTGACGTCCCAGGACCCGCCATTCTCCCCAGGGTTCATTGTTACATCCTGGGGACCCCCTTGTCCCCAGGACCCATCGTGACACCATGGGGACCCTCCTTGTCACTGGGGACCCATTGTGACACCATGGGGACCCCTCCTTGTCCTCAGGGCCCATTGTGACATCCTGGGCATCCCCCTTTGTCCCCCGGGACCATTGTAACACCGTGGGGACCCCCTTTGTCCCCAGGGCCTATTGTTACGTCCCAGGACCCCCCATTGTCCCCAGGGCCCATTGTGACACCTTGGGGACCCCCTTGTCACTGGGGACCCATTGTGACACCATGGGGACCACCCGTTGTCCTCAGGGCCTATTGTGAACCTCCTGGGGAACCTCCATTGTCCCCAGAGCCCATTGTGAGTTCCTGGGGACCCCCTTGTCCCCAGGTCCCATTGTGACATCCTGGGGAGCCTCTTTGTCCCTAGGGCCCATTGTGACATTCTGGGGACCCTCATTGTCCCCAGGGCCCATTGTGACATCCTGGGGACCTCCTTGTCCCCAGGACCCATCCTGGCACCGTGGGGACCTCCCTTGTCACTGGGGACCCTTTGTGACACCATGGGGACCTCCCATTGTCCTCAGGGCCCATTGTGACATTCAGGGGACCCCCCCTTGTCCCCAGGGCCCATTGGGACTTCCCAGGACCCCCCATTGTCCCTAGGGCCCTTTGTGACATTCAGGGGATCCCTCCTTGTCCCCAGGGCACATTGTGACATCCTGGGGATCCCTCCTTGTCCCCAGGGCCCATTGTGACGTCCCAGGACCCCCCATTGTCCCCAGGGCCCATTGTGACATTCAGGGGACCGCCTTAGTCACTGGGGCCCATTATGACATCCCAGGACCCCACATTGTATCCAGGGCCCATTGTGACATTCAGGGGTCCCCCCCTTGTCCCCAGGACCCATTGTGATGTCCCAGGACCCCTCATTGTCCCCACGGCCCATTGTGACATCCTGGGTACCCCCCTTTGTCACTGGGGCTCATTGAGACATCGTGGGGACCAACTTTGTCCCCAGGGCCCATTGTGACATCCGAGGAGCCCACTTTGTCCCCAGGACCCATTTTGATATTGAGGGGAGCCACGTTTGTCCCCAGGGCCCATTGTGACACCATGGGTACCACCCTTGTCACTGGAGACCCATTGTGACACCATGGAGACCCCCGCTTGTCCTCAGGGTCCATTGTGACATCTTGGGCACCTCCCATTGACCCCAGGACCCATTGTGACACCATGGGGACCCCCCCTTGTCACTGGGGACCCATTGTGACACCATGGAGACCCCCGCTTGTCCTCAGGGTCCATTGTGACATCCTGGGCACCTCCCATTGTCCCCAGGACCCATTGTGACATCCTGGGGACCCCCTTGCTCCCAGGGCCCATTGTGGCACCATGGGGACATCCCCTTTATCCCCAGGGTCCATTGTGACATCCCAGGACCCCCCTTTGTCCCCAGGGCCCATTGTAGCACCATGGGGAGCCCCTTTGACCCCAGGGCCTATTGCGGCACAATGGCAACCCCTTTTGTCCCCAGGGCCCATTGTGACATTCTAGGACCCCGCTTTGTCCCCAGGGCCTATTGTGACACCATGGAGACCCCTCCTTGTCACTGGGGACCCATTGTGACACCATGGGGACCCCCCCTTGTCCTCAGGACTCATTTTCACATCCTGGGCACCCCCCATTGTCCCCAGGGCCCATTGTGACATCCTGGGGACCCTCATTGTCCCTAGGGCCCATTGTGACATCCCAGAACCTCCTATTGTCCCCAGGGCCCATTGTGACATCCTGGGGAACCCCATTGTCCCCAGGGCCCATTGTGACATTCCAGGACCCCCCATTGTCCCCAGGGCCCATTGTGACATCCTGGGGATCCCTGCTTGGCCCCAGGGCCCATTGTGACGTCTTAGGAACCCCTATTGTCCCCAGGGCCCATTGTGACATTCAGGGGACGCCTCTTTGTACCCAGGGCACATTGTGACATCCTGGGGACCCCCCCTTGTTCCCAGGGCCCATTGTGACATCCTGGGGACCCCACCTTGTCCCCAGGGCCCATTGTGACGTCCCAGGACCCCCCATTGTCCTCAGGACCCATTGTGACATCCTGGGGACCCCCTTTGTCACTGGGGCCATTGTGACATCCCAGGACCCCACATTGTCCCCAGGGCCCATTGTGACATCCTGGGGACCCCTCTTTGTCCTAAAGGACCCAGTGTGACGTCCCAGGACCCCCCATTGTCCCCAGGGCCCATTGTGACATCCTGGGGATCCCTGCTTGGCCCCAGGGCCCATTGTGACGTCTTAGGAACCCCTATTGTCCCCAGGGCCCATTGTGACATTCAGGGGACGCCTCTTTGTACCCAGGGCACATTGTGACATCCTGGGGACCCCCCCTTGTTCCCAGGGCCCATTGTGACATCCTGGGGACCCCCCCTTGTCCCCAGGGCCCATTGTGACGTCCCAGGACCCCCCATTGTCCTCAGGGCCCATTGTGACATCCTGGGGACCCCCTTTGTCACTGGGGCCATTGTGACATCCCAGGACCCCACATTGTCCCCAGGGCCCATTGTGACATCCTGGGGACCCCCCCTTGTCCCCAGGGCCCATTGTGACGTCCCAGGGCCCCCCATTTTTCCCAGGGCCCATTGTGATGTCCTGGGGAGCCCCCTCTGTTCCCAGGGCTCATTGTGACTTTCAGGGTACCCCCCCTCGTCCCCAGGGCTGATTGTGACGTCCTAGGGCCCCTCTGGGTCCCCAGGGCCCATTGTGACACTTTAGAGACCCCTCTTTGTCCCCAGGGCCCATTGTGACATCCTGGGGACCCCCCCTTGTCCCCAGGACCCATTGTGATGTCCCAGGACCTCCCATTGTCCCCATGGTGTCACAATGTGTCCCCAGTGACAAGGAGGGTCCCCATGGTGTCACGATGGGTCCTGGGGACAAGGGGGTCCCCAGGATGTAACAATGGACCCTGGGGACAATGGGGGGTCCTGGGACGTCACAATGGGCCCTGGAGACAAAGGGGGTCTCCAGGATGTCACAATGTGCTCTGGGGACAATGCGGGGTCCTGGCATGTCACAATGGGCCCCAGTGACAAAGGGGGTCCCC
This sequence comes from Patagioenas fasciata, assembly GCF_037038585.1. Classification (NCBI taxonomy): domain Eukaryota; kingdom Metazoa; phylum Chordata; class Aves; order Columbiformes; family Columbidae; genus Patagioenas; species Patagioenas fasciata. Next base: position 37,981 of record NW_027288762.1, on the reverse strand, counting down.
ATGGTGCCACAATGGGCCCTGGGGACAAAGGGGGTCTTCTGGATGTCACAATGGGCTCTGGGGACAAGGAGGGTCCCCAGGATGTCACAATGGGCCCTGCGGACAAAGGGGGGTGTCGATGGTGTCAAAATGGGCCCTGGGGACAAAGGGCGTCCCCAGGATGTCACAATGGGCCCTGGGGACAAACGGGGTCCCCACCATATCAGAATGGGCCCCTGGGACAAAGGGGGGTCCCGTGAATGTCACAATGGCCCTAGGGACAAGGGGGTGCCGAGGAGGTCACAATGGGCCCTGGGGACAAGGAGGGATCCCCAGGATGTCACAATGGGCCCTGGGAACAATGTGGGGTCCTGGGACGTCACAATGGGCCCTGGGGACAAGGGGGGGTCCCCAGGATGTCACAATGGGCCCTGGGGACAATGTGGGGTCCTGGGATGTCACAATGGGCCCCAGTGACAAAGGGGCTCCCCTGAATGTCACAATGGGTCCTTAGGAGAATGGGGGTCCTGGGACGTCACAATGGGCCCTGGGGACAAGGAGGGATCCCCAGGATGTCACAATGGGCCCTGGGGACAAGGGGGGGTCACCAGGATGTCACAATGTGCCCTGGGTACAAAGAGGCGTCCCCTGAATGTCACAATGGGCCCTGGGGACAATAGGGGTTCCTAAGACGTCACAATGGGCCCTGGGGCCAAGCAGGGATCCCCAGGATGTCACAATGGGCCCTGGGGACAATGGGAGGTCCTGGGACGTCACAATGGGCCCCAGTGACAAGGGGGCATCCCCAGGATGTCACAATGGTCCCTGGGGACCAGGGGGGTCCTGCGATGTCACAATGGGTACTGGGGACAAAGGGGGTCCCCTGGATGTCACAATGGGCTCTGGGGACAAAGGGGATCCCCACAATATCAGAATGGGCCCTGGGGACAAAGGGGGGTCCTGGGATGTCACAATGAGCCCTGTGGACAAGGGTGGTACCCACGGTGTTACAATGGGCCCTGGGGACAAGGCGGGGTCCCCAGGATATCACAATGGGCCCTGGGGACAAAGAGGGGTCCCCTGAATGTCACAATGGGCCCTGGAGACAAGGGCAGGGTCCTGGGACGTCACAATGGGCCCTGGGGACAATGGGGGATCCCTAGGATGTCACAATGGGCCCTGGGGACTAATGAGGTCCCCACGGTGTCACAATATTTCCTGGAGACAAAGGGGGGGTCCCCAGGATGTCACAATGGGCCCTTGGGACAATGGGGTTCCTGGGATGTCACAATGGGTCCCCAGTGACAAAGGGGGTCCCCAGGATGTCTCAATGGGCCCTGAGAACAATGGGAGGTCCCCATGGTGTCACAATGGGTCCCCAGTGACAAGGGAGGTCTCCACGGTGCCAGGATGGGTCCTGGGGACAAGGAGGTCCCCAGAATGTCACAATGGGCTCTGGGGACAATGGAGGTTCCCCAGGATGTTCACAATAGGCCCTGAGGACAAGGGGTGGTCCCCATGCTGTCACAATGGGTCTCCAGTGACAAGGGGGTCCCCAAGGTGTCACAATGGGCCCTGGGGACAATGGGGGGTCCTGGGACGTGACAATAGGCCCTGGGGACAAGGGGATTCCCCACAGTGTCACAATAGGCCCTGGGGACAAAGGGGGTCCGCACGGTGTTACAATGGTCCCGGGGGACAAAGGGGGATGCCCAGGATGTCACAATGGGCCCTGAGGACAAGGGGGGGTCCCCATAGTGTCACAATGGGTCCCCAGTGACAAGGAGGGTCCCCATGGTGTCACGATGTGTCCTGGGGACAAGGGGGTCCCCAGGATGTCACAATGGGCTCTGGGGACAATGCGGGGTCCTGGGACGTCACAATGGGCCACAGTGACAAAGGGGGTCCCCAGGATGTCACAATGGGCCCTGGGGACAATGTGGGGTCCTGGGATGTCACAATGGGCCCCAGTGACAAAGGGGGTCCCCTGAATGTCACAATGGGCCCTGGGGACAATGGGGGGTCCTGGGACGTCACAATGGGCCCTGGGGACAAGGAGGGATCCCCAGGATGCCACAATGGGCCCTGGGGACAATGGGGGTTCCTGGGACGTCACAATGGGCCCTGGGGACAAGAGGGGGTCCCCAGGATGTCACAATGGGCCCTGGGGACAAAGAGGGGTCCCCTGAATTTCACAATGGGCCCTGGGGACAAGGGGGTGCCGAGGATGTCACAATAGGCCCTGGGGACAATGGGGGGTCCTGGGACATCACAATGGGTCCTGGGGACAAGGGGGGGTCCCCAGGATGTCACAATGGGCCCTGGGGACAAAGAGGGGTCTCTAAAGTGTCACAATGGGCCCTGGGGACACAGAGGGGCCCTAGGACGTCACAATCAGCCCTGGGGACAAGGGGCCGTACCCTGAAAGTCACAATGAGCCCTGGGAACAGAGGGGGCTCTCCAGGACATCACAATGGGCCCTGGGAACAATGTGGGGTCCTGGGACGTCACAATGGGCCCTGGGGACAAGGGGGGGTCCCCAGGATGTCACAATGGGCCCTGGGGACAATGTGGGGTCCTGGGATGTCACAATGGCCCCAGTGACAAAGGGGGTCCCCAGGATGTCACAATGGGTCTTGAGTACAATGGGGGGTCCTGGGACGCCACAATGGGCCCTGGGGACAAGGGGGGTTCCCCAGGATGTCACAATGGGCCCTGGGAACAAGGGGGGGTCCCCAGGATGTCACAATGTGCCCTGGGTACAAAGAGGCGTCCCCTGAATGTCACAATGGGCCCTGGGGACAATAGGGGTTCCTAAGACGTCACAATGGGCCCTGGGGCCAAGCAGGGATCCCCAGGATGTCACAATGGGCCCTGGGGACAATGGGGGGTCCTGGGACGTCACAATGGGCCCCAGTGACAAGGGGGCATCCCCAGGATGTCACAATGGTCCCTGGGGACCAGGCGGGTCCTGCGATGTCACAATGGGCCCTGGGGACAAAGGGGGTCCCCTGGATGTCACAATGGGCTCTGGGGACAAAGGGGATCCCCACGCTATCAGAATGGGCCCTGGGGACAAAGGGGGGTCCTGGGATGTCACAATGAGCCCTGCAGACAAGGGTGGTACCCACAGTGTCACAATGGGCCCTGGGGACAAGGGGGGGTCCTGGGACGTCACAATGGGCCCAGGGACAAGGGGGGGTCCCCAGGATGTCACAATGGGCCCTGGGGACAAGGGGGTGCCGAGGATGTCACAATGGGCCCTGGGGACAATGGGGGGTCCTGGAATGTCACAATGGGCCCTGGGCACAAAGGGCGGTCCCCAGGATGTCACAATGGGCCCTGGGGACAATGGGGGGTGCCCAGGATGTGAGAATGAGTCCTGAGGACAAGGGGGGATCCCCATGGTGTCACAGTGCGTCCCCAGTGACAAGGAGGGGTCCCCATGGTGTCACAATAGGCCCTGGGGACAACGTGGGGTCCTAGAATGTCACAATGGGCCCTGGGGACAATGGGGGGTCCTGGGATGTCACAATGAGCCCTGCAGACAAGGGTGGTACCCACAGTGTCACAGTGGGCTCTGGGCACAAGGCGGGGTCCCCATAGTATCACAATGGGTCCTGGGGACAAGTGGGGTCCCCAGGATGTCACAATGGGTCCTGGGGACAATGTGGGGTCCTGGAATTTCACTATGGGCCCCAGTGACAAAGGGGGTCCCCTGAATGTCACAATGGGTCCTGGGGAGAATGGGGGGTCCTGGGACGTCACAATGGGCCCTGGGGACAAGGAGGGATCCCCAGGATGTCACAATGGGTACTGGAGACAAAGGGGGGATCCCCATGGTGTCACAATGGGCCCAAGTGACAAGGAGGGTCCCCATGGTGCCACGATGGGTCCTGGGGACAAGGGCGTCCCCCAGATGTCACAATGGGCCCTGGGGACAATGGGGTTGCCCAGGATGTCACAATGGACCCTGGGGACAAAGGGGGGTACGCAGGATGTCACAATGGGCACTGGGGACAAAGGGGGGGTCCCCATGGTGTCACAATGGGCCCAAGTGACAAGGAGGGTCCCCACGGTGCCACGATGGGTCCTGGGGACAAGGGCGTTCCCCAGATGTCACAATGGGCCCTGGGGACAATGGGGTTGCCCAGGATGTCACAATGGGTCCTGGGGACAATGGGAGTCCCCAAGGTGTCAGAACGAGCCCTGGGGACAAAGTGGAATCCTGGAATGTCACAATGGCCCCCAGTGACAAAGGGGTTCCCCATGGTGCCACAATGGGCCCTGGGGACAAAAGGGGTCCCCAGGATTTCACAATAGCACTGGGGATAAAGGGGGGTCATGGGATGTCACAATGGGCCCCAGTGACAAAGGGGGTCCCCATGGTGCCACAATGGGCCCTGGGGACAAAGGGGGTCTTCTGGATGTCACAATGGGCCCTGGGGACAAGGAGGGTCCCCAGGATGTCACAATGGGCCCTGGGGACAAAGGGGGGTGTCGATGGTGTCAAAATGGGCCCTGGGGACAAAGGGCGTCCCCAGGATGTCACAATGGGCCCTGGGGACAAAGGGGGTCCCCACCATATCAGAATGGGCCCTGGGGACAAAGGGGGGTCCCGTGAATGTCACAATGGGCCCTAGAGACAAGGGGGTGCCGATGAGGTCACAATGGGCCCTGGGGACAATGGGGGGTCCTGGGACGTCACAATGGGCCCTGGGGACAATGGGGGGTCCTGAGACGTCACAATGGGCCCTGGGGACAAGAGGGGATCCCTAGGATGTCACAATGGGCCCTGGGGACTAATGAGGTCCCCACGGTGTCACAATATGTCCTGGAGACAAAGGGGGGTCCCCAGGATGTCACAATGGGCCCTTGGGACAATGGGGTTCCTGGGATGTCACAATGGGTCCCCAGTGACAAAGGGGGTCCCCAGGATGTCTCAATGGGCCCTGAGGACAATGGGAGGTCCCCATGGTGTCACAATGGGCCCTGGGGACAATGGGGGGTCCTGGGACGTGACAATAGGCCCTGGAGACAAGGGGGTTCCCCACAGTGTCACAATGGGCCCTGAGGATAAGGGGGGGTCCCCATGGTGTCACAATGGGTCCCCAGTGACAAGGAGGGTCCCCATCGTGTCACGATGGGTCCTGGGGACAAGTGGGGTCCCCAGGATGTAACAATGGGCCCTGGGGACAATGTGGGGTCCTGGAATTTCACTATGGGCCCCAGTGACAAAGGGGGTCCCCTGAATGTCACAATGGGTCCTGGGGAGAATGGGGGTCCTGGGACGTCACAATGGGCCCTGGGGACAAGGAGGGATCCCCAGGATGTCACAATGGGTACTGGAGACAAAGGGGGGATCCCCATGGTGTCACAATGGGCCCAAGTGACAAGGAGGGTCCCCACGGTGCCACGATGGGTCCTGGGGACAAGGGCGTCCCCCAGATGTCACAATGGGCCCTGGGGACAATGGGGTTGCCCAGGATGTCACAATGGACCCTGGGGACAAAGCGGGGTACGCAGGATGTCACAATGGGCACTGGGGACAAAGGGGGGGTCCCCATGGTGTCACAATGGGCCCAAGTGACAAGGAGGGTCCCCACGGTGCCACGATGGGTCCTGGGGACAAGGGCGTTCCCCAGATGTCACAATGGGCCCTGGGGACAATGGGGTTGCCCAGGATGTCACAATGGGTCCTGGGGACAATGGGAGTCCCCAAGGTGTCAGAACGAGCCCTGGGGACAAAGTGGAATCCTGGAATGTCACAATGGCCCCCAGTGACAAAGGGGTTCCCCATGGTGCCACAATGGGCCCTGGGGACAAAAGGGGTCCCCAGGATTTCACAATAGCACTGGGGATAAAGGGGGGTCATGGGATGTCACAATGGGCCCCAGTGACAAAGGGGGTCCCCATGGTGCCACAATGGGCCCTGGGGACAAAGGGGGTTTTCTGGATGTCACAATGGGCCCTGGGGACAAGGAGGGTCCCCAGGATGTCACAATGGGCCCTGGGGACAAAGGGGGGTGTCGATGGTGGCAAAATGGGCCCTGGGGACAAAGGGCATCCCCAGGATGTCACAATGGGTCCTGGGGACAAAGGGGGTCCCCACCATATCAGAATGGGCCCTGGGGACAAAGGGGGGTCCCGTGAATGTCACAATGGGCCCTAGAGACAAGGAGGTGCCGATGAGGTCACAATGGGCCCTGGGGACAATGGTGGGTCCTGGGACGTCACAATGGGCCCTGGGGACAATGGGGGATCCTGAGACGTCACAATGGGCCCTGGGGACAAGAGGGGATCCCTAGGATGTCACAATGGGCCCTGGGGACTAATGAGGTCCCCACGGAGTCACAATATGTCCTGGAGACAAAGGGGGGGTCCCCAGGATGTCACAATGGGCCCTTGGGACAATGGGGTTCCTGGGATGTCACAATGGGTCCCCAGTGACAAAGGGGGTCCCCAGGATGTCTCAATGGGCCCTGAGGACAATGGGAGGTCCCCATGGTGTCACAATGGGCCCTGGGGACAATGGGGGGTCCTGGGACGTGACAATAGGCCCTGGAGACAAGGGGGTTCCCCACAGTGTCACAATGGGACCTGAGGACAAGGGGGGGTCCCCATGGTGTCGCAATGGGTCCCCAGTGACAAGGAGGGTCCCCATGGTGTCACGATGGGTCCTGGGGACACGGGGGTCCCCAGGATGTAACAATGGACCCTGGGGACAATGGGGGGTCCTGGGACGTCACAATGGGCCCTGGAGACAAAGGGGGTCTCCAGGATGTCACAATGGGCTCTGGGGACAATGCGGGGTCCTGGGACGTCACAATGGGCCCCAGTGACAAAGGGGGTCCCCAGGATGTCACAATGGGCCCTGGGGACAATGTGGGGTCCTGGGATGTCACAATGGGCCCTGGGGACAAAGAGGGGTCCCCTGAATGTCACAATGGGCCCTGGGGACAAGGGGGTGCCGAGGATGTCACAATGGGCCCTGGGGACAATGTGGGGTCCTGGGATGTCACAATGGGCCCCAGTGACAAAGGGGGTCCCCTGAATGTCACAATGGGCCCTGGGGACAAGAGGGGGTCCCCAGGATGTCACAATGGGCCCTGGGGACAAAGAGGGGTCCCCTGAATGTCACAATGGGCCCTGGGGACAAGGGGGTGCCGAGGATGTCACAATGGGCCCTGGGGACAAGGGGGGGTCCCCAGGATGTCACAATGGGCCCTGAGGACAAAGAGGGGTCTCTAAAGTGTCACAATGGGCCCTGGGGACACAGAGGGGCCCTAGGACGTCACAATCAGCCCTGGGGACAAGGGGGGGTACCCTGAAAGTCACAATGAGCCCTGGGAACAGAGGGGGCTCCCCAGGACATCACAATGGGCCCTGGGAACAATGGGGGGTCCTGGGACGTCACAATGGGCCCTGGGGACAAGGGGGGTCCCCAGGATGTCACAATGTGCCCTGGGGACAATGTAAGGTCCTGGGATGTCACAATGGGCCCCAGTGACAAAGGGGGTCCCCTGAATGTCACAATGGGTCCTGAGGACAATGGGGGGTCCTGGGACGTCACAATGGGCCCTGGGGACAAGGAGGGATCCCCAGGATGTCACAATGGGCCCTGGGGACAATGGGGGGTCCTGGGACGTCACAATGGGCCCTGGGGACAAGGGGGGGTCCCCAGGATGTCACAATGGGCCCTGGGGACAAGGGGGGGTCCCCAGGATGTCACAATGTGCCCTGGGGACAAAGAGGGGTCTCTAAAGTGTCACAAAGGGCCCTGGGGACACAGAGGGGCCTTAGAACGTCACAATCAGCCCTGGGGACAAGGGGGGGTACCCTGAAAGTCACAATGAGCCCTGGGAACAGAGGGGGCTCCCCAGGACATCACAATGGGCCCTGGGAACAATGGGGGGTCCTGGAACGTCACAATGGGCCCTGGGGACAAGGGGGGGTCCCCAGGATGTCACAATGGGCCCTGGGGACAATGTAAGGTCCTGGGATGTCACAATGGGCCCCAGTGACAAAGGGGGTCCCGAGGATGTCACAATGGGTCCTGAGGACAATGGGGGGTCCTGGGACGTCACAATGGGCCCTGGGGACAAGGAGGGATCCCCAGGATGTCACAATGGGCCCTGGGGACTAATGAGGTCCCCACGGAGTCACAATATGTCCTGGAGACAAAGGGGGGTCCCCAGGATGTCACAATGGGCCCTTGGGACAATGGGGTTCCTGGGATGTCACAATGGGTCCCCAGTGACAAAGGGGGTCCCCAGGATGTCTCAATGGGCCCTGAGGACAATGGGAGGTCCCCATGGTGTCACAATGGGCCCTGGGGACAATGGGGGGTCCTGGGACGTGACAATAGGCCCTGGAGACAAGGGGGTTCCCCACAGTGTCACAATGGGACCTGAGGACAAGGGGGGGTCCCCATGGTGTCGCAATGGGTCCCCAGTGACAAGGAGGGTCCCCATGGTGTCACGATGGGTCCTGGGGACACGGGGGTCCCCAGGATGTAACAATGGACCCTGGGGACAATGGGGGGTCCTGGGACGTCACAATGGGCCCTGGAGACAAAGGGGGTCTCCAGGATGTCACAATGGGCTCTGGGGACAATGCGGGGTCCTGGGACGTCACAATGGGCCCCAGTGACAAAGGGGGTCCCCAGGATGTCACAATGGGCCCTGGGGACAATGTGGGGTCCTGGGATGTCACAATGGGCCCTGGGGACAAAGAGGGGTCCCCTGAATGTCACAATGGGCCCTGGGGACAAGGGGGTGCCGAGGATGTCACAATGGGCCCTGGGGACAATGTGGGGTCCTGGGATGTCACAATGGGCCCCAGTGACAAAGGGGGTCCCCTGAATGTCACAATGGGCCCTGGGGACAATGGGGGGTCCTGGGACGTCACAATGGGCCCTGGGGACAAGAGGGGGTCCCCAGGATGTCACAATGGGCCCTGGGGACAAAGAGGGGTCCCCTGAATGTCACAATGGGCCCTGGGGACAAGGGGGTGCCGAGGATGTCACAATGGGCCCTGGGGACAAGGGGGGGTCCCCAGGATGTCACAATGGGCCCTGGGGACAAAGAGGGGTCTCTAAAGTGTCACAATGGGCCCTGGGGACACAGAGGGGCCCTAGGACGTCACAATCAGCCCTGGGGACAAGGGGGGGTACCCTGAAAGTCACAATGAGCCCTGGGAACAGAGGGGGCTCCCCAGGACATCACAATGGGCCCTGGGAACAATGGGGGGTCCTGGGACGTCACAATGGGCCCTGGGGACAAGGGGGGTCCCCAGGATGTCACAATGTGCCCTGGGGACAATGTAAGGTCCTGGGATGTCACAATGGGCCCCAGTGACAAAGGGGGTCCCCTGAATGTCACAATGGGTCCTGAGGACAATGGGGGGTCCTGGGACGTCACAATGGGCCCTGGGGACAAGGAGGGATCCCCAGGATGTCACAATGGGCCCTGGGGACAATGGGGGGTCCTGGGACGTCACAATGGGCCCTGGGGACAAGGGGGGGTCCCCAGGATGTCACAATGGGCCCTGGGGACAAGGGGGGGTCCCCAGGATGTCACAATGTGCCCTGGGGACAAAGAGGGGTCTCTAAAGTGTCACAAAGGGCCCTGGGGACACAGAGGGGCCTTAGAACGTCACAATCAGCCCTGGGGACAAGGGGGGGTACCCTGAAAGTCACAATGAGCCCTGGGAACAGAGGGGGCTCCCCAGGACATCACAATGGGCCCTGGGAACAATGGGGGGTCCTGGAACGTCACAATGGGCCCTGGGGACAAGGGGGGGTCCCCAGGATGTCACAATGGGCCCTGGGGACAATGTAAGGTCCTGGGATGTCACAATGGGCCCCAGTGACAAAGGGGGTCCCGAGGATGTCACAATGGGTCCTGAGGACAATGGGGGGTCCTGGGACGTCACAATGGGCCCTGGGGACAAGGAGGGATCCCCAGGATGTCACAATGGGCCCTGGGGACTAATGAGGTCCCCACGGAGTCACAATATGTCCTGGAGACAAAGGGGGGTCCCCAGGATGTCACAATGGGCCCTTGGGACAATGGGGTTCCTGGGATGTCACAATGGGTCCCCAGTGACAAAGGGGGTCCCCAGGATGTCTCAATGGGCCCTGAGGACAATGGGAGGTCCCCATGGTGTCACAATGGGCCCTGGGGACAATGGGGGGTCCTGGGACGTGACAATAGGCCCTGGAGACAAGGGGGTTCCCCACAGTGTCACAATGGGACCTGAGGACAAGGGGGGGTCCCCATGGTGTCGCAATGGGTCCCCAGTGACAAGGAGGGTCCCCATGGTGTCACGATGGGTCCTGGGGACACGGGGGTCCCCAGGATGTAACAATGGACCCTGGGGACAATGGGGGGTCCTGGGACGTCACAATGGGCCCTGGAGACAAAGGGGGTCTCCAGGATGTCACAATGGGCTCTGGGGACAATGCGGGGTCCTGGGACGTCACAATGGGCCCCAGTGACAAAGGGGGTCCCCAGGATGTCACAATGGGCCCTGGGGACAATGTGGGGTCCTGGGATGTCACAATGGGCCCTGGGGACAAAGAGGGGTCCCCTGAATGTCACAATGGGCCCTGGGGACAAGGGGGTGCCGAGGATGTCACAATGGGCCCTGGGGACAATGTGGGGTCCTGGGATGTCACAATGGGCCCCAGTGACAAAGGGGGTCCCCTGAATGTCACAATGGGCCCTGGGGACAATGGGGGGTCCTGGGACGTCACAATGGGCCCTGGGGACAAGAGGGGGTCCCCAGGATGTCACAATGGGCCCTGGGGACAAAGAGGGGTCCCCTGAATGTCACAATGGGCCCTGGGGACAAGGGGGTGCCGAGGATGTCACAATGGGCCCTGGGGACAAGGGGGGGTCCCCAGGATGTCACAATGGGCCCTGGGGACAAAGAGGGGTCTCTAAAGTGTCACAATGGGCCCTGGGGACACAGAGGGGCCCTAGGACGTCACAATCAGCCCTGGGGACAAGGGGGGGTACCCTGAAAGTCACAATGAGCCCTGGGAACAGAGGGGGCTCCCCAGGACATCACAATGGGCCCTGGGAACAATGGGGGGTCCTGGGACGTCACAATGGGCCCTGGGGACAAGGGGGGTCCCCAGGATGTCACAATGTGCCCTGGGGACAATGTAAGGTCCTGGGATGTCACAATGGGCCCCAGTGACAAAGGGGGTCCCCTGAATGTCACAATGGGTCCTGAGGACAATGGGGGGTCCTGGGACGTCACAATGGGCCCTGGGGACAAGGAGGGATCCCCAGGATGTCACAATGGGCCCTGGGGACAATGGGGGGTCCTGGGACGTCACAATGGGCCCTGGGGACAAGGGGGGGTCCCCAGGATGTCACAATGGGCCCTGGGGACAAGGGGGGGTCCCCAGGATGTCACAATGTGCCCTGGGGACAAAGAGGGGTCTCTAAAGTGTCACAAAGGGCCCTGGGGACACAGAGGGGCCTTAGGACGTCACAATCAGCCCTGGGGACAAGGGGGGGTACCCTGAAAGTCACAATGAGCCCTGGGAACAGAGGGGGCTCCCCAGGACATCACAATGGGCCCTGGGAACAATGGGGGGTCCTGGAACGTCACAATGGGCCCTGGGGACAAGGGGGGGTCCCCAGGATGTCACAATGGGCCCTGGGGACAATGTAAGGTCCTGGGATGTCACAATGGGCCCCAGTGACAAAGGGGGTCCCGAGGATGTCACAATGGGTCCTGAGGACAATGGGGGGTCCTGGGACGTCACAATGGGCCCTGGGGACAAGGAGGGATCCCCAGGATGTCACAATGGGCCCTGGGGACAAGGGGGGGTCCCCAGGATGTCACAATGTGCCCTGGGTACAAAGAGGCATCCCCTGAATGTCACAATGGGCCCTGGGGACAATAGGGGGTCCTAAGACGTCACAATGGGCCCTGGGGCCAAGCAGGGATCCCCAGGATGTCACAATGGGCCCTGGGGACAATGGGGGGTCCTGGGACGTCACAATGGGCCCCAGTGACAAGGGGGCATCCCCAGGATGTCACAATGGTCCCTGGGGACCAGGGGGGTCCTGCGATGTCACAATGGGCCCTGGGGACAAAGGGGGTCCCCTGGATGTCACAATGGGCTCTGGGGACAAAGGGGATCCCCACGGTATCAGAATGGGCCCTGGGGACAAAGGGGGGTCCTGGGATGTCACAATGAGCCTTGCGGACAAGGGTGGTACCCACGGTGTCACAGTGGGCCCTGGGAACAAGGGGGGGTCCCCATAGTGTCACAATGGGTCCTGGGGACAAGTGGGGTCCCCAGGATGTCACAATGGGTCCTGGGGACAAGTGAGGTCCCCAGGATGTCACAATGGGCCCCAGTGACAAAGGGGCCCCCTGAATGTCACAATCGGTCCTGGGGACAATGTGGGGTCCTGGGACGTCACAATGGGCCCTGGGGACAAGGAGGGATCCCCAGGATGTCACAATGGGCGCTGGGGACAATGGGGGGTCCTGGGACGTCACAATGGGCCCCAGTCACAAGGGAGGTCCCCAGGATGTCACAATGGGCCCTGGGGACAAAGAGGGGGCCCCTGAATGTCACAATGGGCCCTGGGGACAAGGGGGGGTCCTGGAATGTCACAATGGGCCCTGGGGACAATGGGGGTCCCCAGGATGTCAGAATGGGCCCTGGGGACAATAGGAGGTTCTGGGATGTCACAATGGGCCCTAGGGACAATGAGGGTCCCCAGGATGTCACAATGGGCCCTGGGGACAATGGGGGGTGCCCAGGATGTGAAAATGAGTCCTGAAGACAAGGGGGGGTCCCCATGGTGTCACAATGGTCCCCAGTGACAAGGAGGGGTCCCCATGGTGTCGCAATAGGCCCTGGGGACAAAGTGGGGTCCTAGAATGTCACAATGGGCCCTGGTGACAAAAGGGGTTGCCATGGTGCCGCAATAGGCCCTGGGGTCAAAGGGGCTCCCCATGGTGCTACAATGGGCCCTGGGGACAAAGGGGGGTCCTGGGATGTCACAATGGACCCTGGGGACAAAGGGGATGTCCCCATGGTGCCACAATGGGCCCTGGGAGCAAGGGGGTCCCCATGGTGTCACAATGGGTCCTGGGGTCAATGGGAGGTGCCCAAGATGTCACAATGGACCCTGAGGACAAGCGGGGGTCTCCATGGTGTCACAATGGGTCTCCAGTGACAAGGGTGGTACCCATGGTGTCACAATGGGCCCTGGGGACAAACGTGGCTCCCCTCAATATCAAAATGGGTCCTGGGGACAAAGTGGGCTCCTCGGATGTCACAATGGACACTGGGGACAACGGGAGGTCCTGGGACGTCACAATGGGCCCTGGGGACAAAGTTGGTCCCCACGATGTCTCAATGAGCCCCAGTGACAAAGGGGGGTACCCAGGATGTCACAATGGGCCGTGGGGACAATGAGGGGTCCTGGGACATCACAATGGGTCCTGGGGACAAGGGGGGGACCCCTGAATGTCACAATGGGCCCTGGAGACAAAGGGGGTCCCCAGGATGTTCACAATAGGCCCTGAGGACAAGGGGTGGTCCCCATGGTGTCACAATGGTTCCCCAGTGACAAGGGGCGTCCTCAAGTGTCACAATGGGCCCTGGGGACAATGGGGGTCCTGGGACGTAACAATAGGCCCTTGGGACAAGGGGGGTCCCCACGGTGTTACAATGGTCTCGGGGGACAAAGGGGGGTGCCCAGGATGTCAGAATGGGCCCTGAGGACAAGGGAGGCTCCCCATGGTGTCACGATGGGTCCTGGGGACAAGGGGGTCCCCAGGATGTAACAATGGACCCTGGGGACAATGGGGGGTCCTGGGACATCACAATGGGCCCTGGAGACTAAGGGGGTCTCCAGGATGTCACAATGGGCTCTGGGGACAATGGGGGGTCCTGGGACGTCACAATGGGTCCTGGGGACAAAGAGGGGTCCCCAGGATGTCACAATGGGCCCTGAGGACAATGGGGGGTCCTGGGATGTCACAATGGGCCCCAGTGACAAAGGGGGGTCCCCTGAATGTCACAATGGGCCCTGGGGACAACGGGAGGACCTGGGACGTCACAATGGGCCCTGGGGACAAAAGTGGTCCCCACGATGTCTCAATGAGCCCCAGTCACAAATGGGGGTCCCCATGATGTCACAATGGGCCCTGGGGACAAGGAGGGGTCCTGGGACGTTACAATGGGCCCTGGGGACAAGGGGGGGTCCCCTGAATGTCACAATGGCCCCTGGGGAGAAAGGGGGTCCCCAGGATGTCAAAATGGGCCATGGGGACAAAGTGGGGTTCTGGGATATCACAATGTGCCACAGTGACAAAGGGGGTCCTCATGGTGCCACAATGAGCCCTGGGGACAAAGGGAGGTCCCTAGGATGTCACAATGGGCCCCGGGGACTAATGAGGTCCCCACGGTGTCACAATGCGTCTTGGAGACAAAGAGGGGTCCCCTGGATGTCACAATGGGTCCCCAGTGACAAAGGGGGTCCCCAGGATGTCACAATGGGCCCTGGGGACAATGTGGGGTCCTGGGACGTCACAATGGGCCCTGGGGACAAAGGGGGTCCCCAGGATGTCACAATGGGCCCTGGGGACAAAGAGGCTCCCCAGGATGTTCACAATAGGCCCTGAGGACAAGGGGTGGTTCCCATGGTGTCACAATGGGTCCCCAGTGACAAGGGGGGTCCCCAAGGTGTCACAATGGGCCCTGGGGACAATGGGGGTCCCGGGACGGAATAATAGGCCCTGGGGACAAGGGGGGTCCCCACAGTGTCACAATGGGCCCTGGGGACAAAGGGGGTCCCCACGGTGTTACAATGGTCCCGGGGGACAAATGGGGGTGCCCATAATGTCACAATGGGCCCTGAGGACAAGGGGGGCTCCCCAGGGTGTCGGAATGGGTTCCCAGTGACAAGGAGTGTCCCCATGGTGTCACGATGGGTCCTGGGGACAAGGGGGTCCTGGGATGTCACAATGGGCCCTGGGGACAATGTGGGGTCCTGGGACGTCACAATGGGCCCTGGGGACAAAGGGGGTCCCCAGGATGTCACAATGGGCCCTGGGGAAAAAGAGGCTCCCCAGGATGTCACAATGGGACCTGGGGACAAGGGGGTCCCCAGGATCTCTCAATGGACTCTGGGGAAAATAGAGGTTCCCCAGGATGTTCACAATAGGCCCTGAGGACAAGGGGTGGTCCCCATGGTGTCACAATGGGTCCCCAGTGACAAGGGGGGTCCCCAAGGTGTCACAATGGGCCCTGGGGAAAATGGGGGGTCCTGGAACGTAACAATAGGCCCTGGGGAGAAGAGGGGTCCCCACAGTGTCACAATGGGCCCTGGGGACAAAGGGGGTCCCCACGGTGTTACAATGGTCCCGGGGGACAAAGTGGGGTGCCCAGGATGTCACAGTGGGCCCTGAGGAAAAGGGGGGCTCCCCATGGTGTCACAATGGGTCCCCAGTGACAAGGAGGGTCCCCATGGTGTCACGATGGGCCCTGGGGACAAGGGGGTCCCCAGGATGTAACAATGGACCCTGGGGACAATGAAGGGTCCTGGGGCGTCACAATGGGTCCTGGGGACAAGGAGGGATCTCCAGGATGTCACAATGGGCCGTGGGGACTATGGGGGGTCCTGGGACGTCACAATGGGCCCTGGGGACAAGGGGGCCTCGCCAGGATGTCACAAGGGGCCCTGGGGACAAAGAGGGGTCCCTACAGTGTCACAATGGGTCCTGGGGACACAGAGGGGTCCCCAGGATGTCACAATGGGCCCTGAGGACAATGGGGGGTCCTGGGATGTCACAATGGGCCCTGGGGACAAAGGGGGGTCCCCTGAATGTCACAATGGGCCCTGGGGACAACGGGAGGACCTGGGACGTCACAATGGGCCCTGGGGACAAAATTGGTCCCCACGATGTCTCAATGAGCCCCAGTGACAAATGGGGGTCCCCATGATGTCACAATGGGCCCTGGGGACAAGGAGGGGTCCTGGGACGTTACAATGGGCCCTGGGGACAAGGGGGCGTCCCCTGAATGTCACAATGGCCCCTGGGGAGAAAGGGGGTCCCCAGGATGTCAAAATGGGCCATGGGGACAAAGTGGGGTTCTGGGATATCACAATGTGCCACAGTGACAAAGGGGGTCCTCATGGTGCCACAATGAGCCCTGGCGACAAAGGGAGGTCCCTAGGATGTCACAATGGGCCCCGGGGACTAATGAGGTCCCCACGGTGTCACAATGCATCTTGGAGACAAAGAGGGGTCCCCTGGATGTCACAATGGGCCCTTGGGACAATGGGGTTCCTGGGATGTCACAATGGGTCCCCAGTGACAAAGGGGGTCCCCAGGATGTCTCAATGGGCACTGAGGACAATGGTAGGTCCCCAGGATGTCACAATGGGCCCTGGGGACAATGGGGGGTCCTGGGACGTCACAATGCACCCTGGGGACAATGTGGGGTCCTGGGACATCACAATGGGCCCTGGGGACAAAGGGGATCCCCAGGATGTCACAATGGGCCCTGGGGACAAAGAGGCTCCCCAGGATGTTCACAATAGGCCCTGAGGACAAGGGGTGGTTCCCATGGTGTCACAATGGGTCCCCAGTGACAAGGGGGGTCCCCAAGGTGTCACAATGGGCCCTGGGGACAATGGGGTCCCGGGACGGAATAATAGGCCCTGGGGACAAGGGGGGTCCCCACAGTGTCACAATGGGCCCTGGGGACAAAGGGGGTCCCCACGGTGTTTCAATGGTCCCGGGGGACAAATGGGGGTGCCCATAATGTCACAATGGGCCCTGAGGACAAGGGGGGCTCCCCAGGGTGTCGGAATGGGTCCCCAGTGACAAGGAGTGTCCCCATGGTGTCACGATGGGTCCTGGGGAC
Organism: Patagioenas fasciata; assembly: GCF_037038585.1. Classification (NCBI taxonomy): domain Eukaryota; kingdom Metazoa; phylum Chordata; class Aves; order Columbiformes; family Columbidae; genus Patagioenas; species Patagioenas fasciata. The sequence continues at coordinate 21,084 of NW_027288762.1, read as the reverse complement.
AAGGGGGTCCTGGGATGTCACAATGGGCCCTGGGGACAATGTGGGGTCCTGGGACGTCACAATGGGCCCTGGGGACAAAGGGGGTCCCCAGGATGTCACAATGGACCCTGGGGAAAAAGAGGCTCCCCAGGATGTCACAATGGGACCTGGGGACAAGGGGTTCCCCAGGATCTCTCAATGGACTCTGGGGAAAATAGAGGTTCCCCAGGATGTTCACAATAGGCCCTGAGGACAAGGGGTGGTCCCCATGGTGTCACAATGGGTCCCCAGTGACAAGGGGGGTCCCCAAGGTGTCACAATGGGCCCTGGGGAAAATGGGGGGTCCTGGAACGTAACAATAGGCCCTGGGGAGAAGAGGGGTCCCCACAGTGTCACAATGGGCCCTGGGGACAAAGGGGGTCCCCATGGTGTTACAATGGTCCCGGGGGACAAAGTGGGGTGCCCAGGATGTCACAGTGGGCCCTGAGGAAAAGGGGGGCTCCCCATGGTGTCACAATGGGTCCCCAGTGACAAGGAGGGTCCCCATGGTGTCACGATGGGCCCTGGGGACAAGGGGGTCCCCAGGATGTAACAATGGACCCTGGGGACAATGGGGGGTCCTGGGGCGTCACAATGGGTCCTGGGGACAAGGAGGGATCTCCAGGATGTCACAATGGGCCGTGGGGACTATGGGGGGTCCTGTGACGTCACAATGGGCCCTGGGGACAAGGGGGCCTCGCCAGGATGTCACAAAGGGCCCTGGGGACAAAGAGGGGTCCCTACAGTGTCACAATGGGTCCTGGGGACACAGAGGGGCCCTAGGACCTCACAATCGGCCCTGGGGACAAAGGGGGTGTCCCCTGAAAGTCACAATGAGCCCGGGGAACAGAGGGGGTCCCCAGGATCTCACAATGGGCCCTGGGGACAAAGGGGGCTCCCCAGGATATCACAATGTGGCCTGAGGACAAGGGGAGGTCCCCATGGTGTTACAATGGGTCCCCAGCGACAAGGGGGTCCCCCATGGTGTCACAATGAGCCCTGGGGACAATGGGGGGGTCCTGGGATGTCACAATGGGCCCTGGGGACAAGGGGTTAGGGGGTTGTGTTAGGGGGTTGGAGGATTAGGTGGTGCAGGATTTGGGGGTGCAAGGCCAGGGGAGCAGGATTTTGCGGGGCCTGATTTGGGGCTACAGGGTCTGTGGTTGCAGGTTCCAGGGGTGCAGGATTTGGGGGTTCAGGGTTTAGGGGTGCAGTGGTTTGGAGTGCAGTGTTTTGGGGTGCAGGGTTTGGGGAAGGAGGATATAGGGGTGCAGGGTTTAGGGTGCAGGATCTTGGGGTGCAGGGGTTTGGGGTGGAGGGCTTGGTAGGGCAGGATTGGGGGTGGAAAGTTTAGGGGTAGGGCTGGGGGTGCAGGATTTGGGGGTGAAGGGGTTGTGAGGTGCAGGGTTCTGGGCTGCAGGGTTTGGGAGATCGTTACGTGGGGCTGGAGGATTTGGGGGTGCAGGGTTTGGAGCAGCAGGATCTGGGGGTGCAAGATTGGGGATAGCAGGGTTTTGGGGGAGCAGGGTTTAGGGGTCAGGCTTTAGGGGGACAGGGTTTGGGGGGCAGGGTTGGGAGGGATGATTTTGGGGTGCAGGGTTTAGGGCAGCACGATCTTGGGGTGAAAGGGTTTGGCGTGAAGGGTTGGGTAGGACAGGATTTGGGGTGCAGGTTTTTAGGGTGCAACTTGTGGGGGTCAGGATTTGGGGTACAGGGTTTGGGGGTGCAGGGTTTAGTGGTGCAGGGTTTGGGGGTGCAGGTCTTGGGGAGGCAGAATTGGGGGTGCAGGTTTTTGGAGTTCAGGGGTTTGGGGGTGCAGATTTTGGGTGTTCAGGACCTGGGGGTGCAGGATTTGGGGATGTAGGTTTGGGGTGCAGGGCTTAGGGTTTCAGTATCTTGGGTTGAAGAGGTTTGGGGTGAAGGGTTGTGTACGGCAGGATTTGGGGGTGCAGGGCTTTGGGCTGAATGTTTGGGGGTGCAGGGTTTGCATGTTTAGGAACTGGGGGTGCAGGATTCGGGTTTGCAGGTTTGGGGAATTTTGCGGTAAAGGATTTGGGGTGCAGGGTTGGGGGACGCAGGATCTGAGGGTGCAGCGTTTGGGGTGCAGAGTTAGGGGCTGCAGGATCTGGGGTGCAGGGTTTGGGGGGCACTGTTTTGGGGGGAAGGATTTGCGAGATGCAGGGTTTAAGGGTTTAGGATTTGGAGGTGTCGAATTTTGGGGTGCAGGAGGTGTGGGGTTTGGGGTTGCAGGATTGGGGGAGAATGGTTTGGGGGTGCAAGACTTGAGGGTGCAGGGTTTGGGGGTTTGGGACATGGGGCTGGAGGATTTGGGGGTGCAGGATTTGGGGTGCAGTGTGTGGGGGTGCAAGATCTGGGGGTGTACGAGCGTTGGGTGTGGGATTTGAAGGACAATGATTTGGGGGTGCAGGGATTGGGGGTGTAGGGTTTTGGGGTTGCTGCGTTTGGAGATTCGGGATGTGGAGGTCAAGGATTTAGGGGTACAAGGGCTGGTTGCAGGATTTGGGGGTACAGGGTTTGGTTGCAGGATTTGGGGTGCAGGGTTTGAAGTGCAGGGCTAAAGGGGCCAGAATTTGGAGGTGCAAGATTTGGTGGTCTGGGGTACTGGGCTGCAGGGTTTTGGGGTGCGGGATTTGGGGGTGCAGGTTCCATGTCTTTAGGAACTGGGCGGGGAGGGTTTCTTGGTGCGGACTTTTGAGTGCAAGTTTGAGGGGCCTTGATTTTGGGGTGCATGGTTCGGGGGGCAGGATTCCGGGTGTAAGGTTTTGAGGTGCAGGACTTGGGGTGCAGGTTTCACACGTTAAGGAACTGGGGCTGCAGAGGTTGGGGGTGCAGCGTTGTGGGCTGCAGGGTTGAAGGGTGCAGGATTTAGGGGTACAGGTTTTGGGGGTGCAGGAGCTGGGGGTGCAGGCTGTAGGGATCAGAATATGGGGGTGCAGGGTTCTGGGGTGCAGGATCTGGGTGAGCAGGCTGTTGGGGTACAGAACCTTGTAGTTCAGCGTTTAGAGGCAGGATTTGGGGGTGCAGGGCTTTGGGGTGAGGGGTCTGGGGTGAGGGGTTCAGGTGTTCAGCACCTGGGGGTGCAGGACCTGAGGGTTGGAGGATTTGGGGGTGCAGGGATTTCAGGGTGCAACTTGTGGGGTGCAGGGTTTTGGGTATAGGGTTTAGGGGTGCAGAGTTTTGGGGGGGAGGATTGGGGAAGCAGGGTTTTGGGGTGCAAGGTTCAGTGGTGCAGGATTCTGGGGGTGCAGGGTTTAGCGCCAGAATTGGGGGTGCAGGGTTTGGGATTGCAGGGTGTTGGGGGAAGGATCTGGGGGTACAAGATTGGGGGTAGCAGGGTTTCAGGGTCAGGCTTTAGGGGGACAGGGTTTGGGGGGCAGGGCTGGGAGGGATGATTTGGGGGTGCAGGGTTTAGGGCATCAGGATCTTGGGGTGAAGGGATTTGGGGTGAAGGGTGGGTAGGACAGGATTTGGGGGTGCAGGATTTTAAGGTGCAACTTGTGGGGGCAGGATTTGGGGTACAGGAGGTTGGGGGTGCAGGGTTTGGGGTGTAGGATTTAGTGGAGCAGAGAATGGGGGTGAAGGTCTTGTGGAGGCAGAATTGGGGGTGCAGGTCTTGGGGAGGCAGAATTGGGGGTGCAGATTTTGGCTGTTCAGGACCTGGGGGTGCAGGATTTGGGGATGTAGGTTTTGGGGGGTAGATTTTGGGGTGCTGGGTTCGGCACATGGGTCTGGAGGATTTGGGGGTGCAGGGTTAAGGGGTTTAGGATTTTGGGGTGCACAGTTTAGGGTGCACGTTCTGGGCATGTATGATTTCAGAGTGCAGGGCTTTGGGGTACAGGATTTGGGGTGCAGGGTTTTGGGGTCAGGATCTGGGGGTGCAGGGTGTTGGGGAGAAGGATTTGGGGGTGCAGCATTTTGAAGTGCAGGGTTTGGAGGAGGGAGGTTTTGGGGGCGAAGGATTTGGTGGTTCAGGTTTTGGGGGTGCAGTGTTAAGAGGGTGGAGGTTTAGGGGTGCAGGATTTGGGGGTTCAGGATGTGGGGGTGCACAGTATGGGAGGGAAGGATCTGGGGCTTCAGGATTTGGGGGTGCACTGTTGGGGGTGCAGGGTTTAGAAGTCAGGTCTAAGAGTGCAGCGTTTGGGGTGCAGACTGTGGGGTGCACAGGACTGGGGCACAGGATTTGGGGGTGCGGGGTTTCAGGGATCAGGATTTGGAGGTGTGGAGTTTTGGGGTGCAGGGGATGGGGTTGAAGGATCTGAGGGTGTAGGGTGGTGGGGGAAGGATTTGGGGGTGAGAGATTTGGGTGCAGGATTTGGGGGTTCAGTGTTTAGGGCAGCACAATCTTGGGGTGCAGGGGTTTGCAGTGAAAGGTTTGGCAGGCAGGATTTGGGGTGCAGGATTCTGGGGTGCTGGGTTTGGGGTACAGGATTTGGTGTTGCAGGGATGGGGTTGAAGGGCTTGGGTTTCCAGGCCTTTGAGGTGCAGGATTTGGAGGTGCAAGGTTTGGGAGGGAATTCTTTGGGGTGCAGGGTTTGGGGGCAGGGTTTAGGGGTGGAGGGTATAGGACGGAAGGATTTGGGAATGCAGGGTTTGGGGCGCAGGTTTCAGGGTTCAGGAAGGTAGGGAGGGCAGGATTAGGGGGTGCAAGGTTTCAGTTGTAGGGTTTAGGGGTGCAGAGTTCGGTAGGGCCGAATTTGGGGGTGCAGGGTTGGGGGTGCAGGGTTTGGGAAGACAGGATCGGGGGTGGAGGATTTGGGGGTGCAGGATTGAGGGGCAGGGTTTTGGTGCAGGGCTTGGGGTCAGGATCTGGGGTGCGGGTTTGGGAAGAGTATTTTGGGGTGCAGGATTTTGGGTGCCGTGTTTGCGGGGCAAATTTGGGGTGATCACTGCACCTTTTCCTTTCTCCAGGTGCAGAGCCCGTGCCTCACTTGGTTCTGTCTGCAAACAGCGCCCATCTCAGCTCGAATCCCCCTGCCCCTCTCACCCTGTGCAGCTCTTTGTGCGCTGAGCTCCGCACTCAGCACCAGCGGGTGCGGCTCCTCCTGAGGTATTGGGGGGAGGGGGCCGGGCCAAGGGCTGGTTTGAGGGGGCGGGGCTGAGGCGGCGAGCTGCGATTGGCCGGCCGGGCCGCAGCGGCCGTTCCCGCCTGAGCCTTGGGGCGGAGCCAGAGCGGGAGTGCGGGGGGGCGGCCGGGCCAGGAGCCGCCCGCAGAGCGCCCGGAGAGCGGGCTTCGGGGACTCTGCCCGGGAACGAGCGGCAGGAGGAGAGGAGACGGCCCCAGCGGTACCGGGTGAGCTTCTGGCTGGAGCCTGGGAGCTGTTCCTCCCAGCGAGGGCTGTCGGGCACTGAATGGGCTGCCCAGGGCAGGGCTGGAGCCGCCATCCCTGGAGGGGTTTCCACAGGAGCTCCTGAGGGCCGTGGGCAGTGCCGGGGGTTTGTGCTTGGACTCCAGCACCTTCAAGGTGTTTGACACCCAAAGGGATTCTGTGGCACACTCCATTTTCACATTGCAATGGAGCCCGGAGGTCCCAGCGGGGTTTGGATCAGCGTGTTCTGGAACATTCTCAGTGGTCGGGTCTGTGTGCAGAGTGTGGTGGGAACGAGAAGAGAGGAGATGGAGAGAACAGTGGGGAGGTGGAGGAGCAGGAGTGGAGGTGAATACCAGAGAGAGCGAGTGTGTGCGGATCAGCAGTGATCACCCCAAACCTGCCCCGCAGACACGGCACCCAAAATCCTGCACCCCAAAATACTCTTCCCAAACCTGCACCCCAGATCCTGACCCCAAGCCCTGCACCAAAACCCTGCCCCTCAATCCTGCACCCCCAAATCCTCCACCCCTGATCCTGTCTTCCCAAACCCTGCACCCCAAATCCTGCACCCCCAAATTCGGCCCTACCAAACTCTGCACCCCTAAACCCTACAACTGAAACCTTGCACCCCCTAATCCTGCCCTCCCTACCTTCCTGAACCCCAAAACCTGCACCCCAAACCTTGCATTCCCAAATCCTTCCGTCCTATACCCTCCACCCCTAAACCCTGCCCCCAAACCCTGCACCCCAAAGAATTCCCTCCCAAACCCTGCACCTCCAAATCCTGCACCTCAAAGGCCTGGAAACCCAAGCCCTTCAACCCCATCCCTGCAACACCAAATCCTGTACCCCAAACCCAGCACCCCAGAATCCTGCACCCCAAATCCTGCCTACCAAACCTTTCACTGCAAACCCCTGCACCCCAAGATTGTGCTGCCCTAAACACTGAACCCCCAAATCCTGCAGCCCCGGATCCTTGCCTGCCAAAACTCTGCATCTCCAAATCCTGCACCCCAAATCTCTCACCCCCACCACCCTGCACTCCCAGCCCCTGCACCCCAAAACTCCACACCTCCAAATCCTGAACCCTGAAACCTCGCACCCCCAAATCCTGAGCCCCAGTCCTGTGCACCCCACACTCTGCAACCTTAAATTTCCCAACAAGCCCCTGCACCCCAAACGCTGCACTCTTAGACCTGACTTCTAAACCCTGCACCCCCAAACAGTGCACCCCCAAATCCTGAACCCCCAGATCCTGAATTCCAGGATCTTGCACCCCCAGACCCTGCACCCCCAAATCAGACACACGAAAACTCTGCACCCCCAAATCTTGCACCTCTAAGCCTCCACCCCTTAACACTGCATCCCCAAATCTTTCACCCCAAAACCTCAACCCAGAACCCTGTACCCCAAAACCCTACACCTCCAAATCCTGAACCCTTAAACCCTGCACCCCCAGATCCTCCCCCCAAATGAATGAACCCCCAAAACCTACACCCCCAGATGCTGCTACCCCATACCCAGCACCCCAAACTCTGCACCCAGAAATCCTGCACTCTCATAACCCTGCACCTCAAACAATTCCCTCGACCCTGCACCCCCAGAACCTGTAACCCCAGTCGCTGCACCCCCAGGTCCTGTCCCCAAACTCTGCACTGCCAGATCCTGCCCCCCTAAACCCTTAAAGCCCAAATATTGTACCCTCAGATCCTTCCTCAACACCCTGCACCCCCAAATTCCCCACCGAAAACCTGCACCCCCAGATCCTGCACCACCAAGTTCTGTACCCTGAAACCCTGCACTGAAAATCCTGCCCCCTAACTCTGCACTTCCAAATCCTGCACCCCCAAATCCTGCATCCCTAAACCCTACACCCCCAAATCCTTCAACCCCCAAAGCCAATGCACTGCCAAACCCTGGACCCCCAGATACTGCACCCCAGAACCCTGCACGTTGAAATCCTGCACCCCCAAACCCTGCAGGCCAGAACCCTCTACCCGATATCCTGCCGCCCCACAACTTGCACCCCCCAAACCTGCAACCCCAAATACTGCACCCCAAATCCTGCATCTTGAAACCCTGCACCCCTAAATCCTTCCTCCCAAGCCATGATGCCCCAAAACCTGTAATACCAAATCCTGCACCCCTAAATTCAGCCCTACCATACTTTGCACCCCTGTAATTCAGCCCTACCAAACTTTGCACCCCTAAACCCTGAAATCTTACACCCCCTGATCCTGCCCTCCCAAATCCTGAGCCCTGCACCCCCAAAGCCTGCATTCCCAAACGCAGCACCCCCAGGTCCTGAACACCCAAACACTGCACCCCCAAATTAGGCAGCCCCAAACCCAGCACCCCAAAATCCTCCATTCACAAACTCTGCATCCCCCAAACCTGGACCCCCACATGTGCACCCCCAAAATCATGCCCCCCTGAAACGCTGCACTTCAAAACCCTGCACCCCTAAATCCTTCCCCCAAAACCCTGCCCCCCCAAACCCTACACCCCAAGGTCCTTCCCCCACCTCCTGGAACCCCAAACCCTGCACCCCAAAGAATTCCCTCCCAAACCTTGCACCTCCAAATCCTGCACTTCAAAGGCCTGGAAACCCAAGCCCTTCAACCCCATCCCTGCAACACCAAATCCTGTACCCCAAACCCAGCACCCCAGAATCCTGCACCCCAAATCCTGCCCTACCAAACCTTTCACTGCAAACCCCTGCACCCCGAGGTTGTGCTGCCCTAAACACTGAACCCCCAAATCCTGCAGCCCCAGATCATTGCCTCCCAAAACTCTGCACCCCCACATCCTGCACCCCAAATCTCTCACCCCCAAATCCTCCCCCCACCACCCTGCAGCCTCAAATCCTTCACCCCCATCCCCTGCACCCCAAAACTCCACACCTCCAAATCTTGAACCCTGAAACCCCGCACCCCTAAATCCTGAGCCCCAGTCCTGTGCACCCCACACTCTGCAACCTTAAATTTCCCCCCAAGCCCCTGCACCCCAAACGCTGCACTCTTAGACCTGACTTCTAAACCCTGCACCCCCAAACAGTGCACCCCCAAATCCTGCACCCCTAATCCTCCACCCTTTTAACACTGCACCCCCAAAACCTGAACCACCAAATCTTTCACCCCCAAAACCTCCCTCCTCCAAACCCTGCACTTCAAAATGCTGCACCCCCAAATCCTTCTCCCCAACACCCTGCACCCCCAGATCCTGACCCCAAAACCCTGCACCCCAAATCCTGTACCCCAAAGCCCTGCACTCTGAAATCATACATGCCCAGAACGTGCACCCTAAACTGTGCACCCCAAAATCCTAAACCCCTTAACCCTGCACCCCCAAATCCTCCAGACCCATGTGCCGAACCCAGCACCCCAAAATCTACCCCCCAAAACCTACATCCCCAAATCCTGCACCCCCAGGTCCTGAACAGCCAAAATATGCACCCCCAATTCTGCCTCCCCAAGACCTGCACCCCCAATTCTGCCTCCACAAGACCTTCACCCCCAGTCCCTGCTCCACTAAATCCTACACCCCAAACCCTGCACCCCCAACCTCCTGTACCCCAAATCCTGCCCCCACAAGTTGCACCCCAAAACCCTGCTACCCCACATCTTGTAGCCCCAGATCCTTCCCCCAACACCCTGCAATCCCAAACCCTGCACCCCCAATTCTGGCGCTAAACCCTGCACCCCCAGAACCCTGCACCACTGAATCTTGCACCCTGAAACCCTGCTCCCCCAATCCCCCCCCCCAAAACTCTGCACCCCAAAATCCTATACCCAAAACTCTGCACCCCACAAGTTGCACCCCATATCCCTGCACCCCCAAATCCCTGCACCCCCAAATCCTCCAACCCCCAAGTCCTGCACCCCTAGGTGCTGAACACCTGAACCCCTCACTCCAGACCCCTCACCCCAAAGCCCTGCACCCCCAAATCCTGCCTCTAAACGCTGAACTACAAGGTTCTGTACCCTAACAGCCTGCTCACCCAGATCCTGCACCCCAGAACCCTGCACCCCCATATTCGGATCCCTACAGCCTGCACCCCCAGCTCCTGCACCCCCAAAACCTGTACCCCTAAATCCTGCACCCTTCAACCCTGCAGCCCACAACGCTGCACCCCCAACCTCTGCAGCCCCAGTTCCTTAACGTGTGAAACCTGCGCCCCCAAGTCCTGCACCTCAAAACCTTACACCCGGAATCCTGCCCCCCAAACCATGCACCCCAAAATCAAGGCCCCTCAAACTTGCACTCAAAAGTCCGCACCAAAAAACCCTCCCCGCCCAGTTCCTAAAGACATGGAACCTGCACCCCCAAATCCCGCACCCCAAAACCCTGCAGCCCAGTACCCCAGACCACCAAATCTTGCACCTCCAAATCCTGCCCCCTTTAGCCCTGCACTTCAAACCCTGCACCCCAAATCCTGCAACCAACCCTGTACCCCCAAATCCTGCAACCAGCCCTTGTACCCCTAAATCCTTGACCTCCACATCCCGAATCTCCAAACGCATCAACCCCAAAACCCTACACCCCCAATCCCTGCACCCCCAAATCATTGTCCTTCAAATCCCACACCCAAAGCTCGTACACCCCAAGATCTTGCACCCCCACACACTGCACCCCAAATCCTGCACCCCTAAATCCTCCAGCCCCATGTCCCAAACCCCCAAACCCTGCACCCTCAAGTCTTGCACCCTAATTCTGCCTCCCCAAGACCTGCACCCCCAAACCCTGCACCACTAAACCCTGCACCCCCAAACCCTGTACCCCAAATCCTGACCCCCACAAGTTGCACTCTAAAAACCTGCACCCCAAATCCTGTCCTACCCAACCCTTCACACCAAACCCCTTCACCCCAAGATCCTGCTGCCCTAAACCCTGCACCCCAAAATCATCCCTCCCAACCCTGCCCCCCAAACCCTGTCCCCCTAAAGCCTGACCCCGAAACCCTGCTTCCCAAAACCCTGCTACCCCCAATCTTGCACCCCCCAACTCTGCACCCCCAGATCCTGCTGCTCCAAACCCTGCACCCCCAAATCCTCCAGCCCCACGTCTCGATCTCCCAAACCCTGCACCCCACAACCCTGCACCTCACAACCCCTTCACCCCCAAATCCTGCACCCCCAGCCCTACCCAATAAAATTTCCACCCCCAAATCCTGCCCTACCAAGCCCTCCACCCCAAACCCCTGCACCCCAAGATCCTGCTCTCCTATACCCTGCACCCCCATATCCTCCTTCCCCAAACCCTGCACCCCAAAACACTGCACTCCAAACCACTGCACCCCTAAATCCTGCAACCCCAAATCCTGGCCCCCAAACCCGGCACTCCAAACTCCTGCACCCAAATATCCTACTGCCCTAAACCCTGAACCTCCAAATCCTGCACCCCTGGAACCTGCAACCCCAGACTCTGCAGCCACAAATCAGGCCCCGCAAAATCCTTGCACCCCCAAATCCTGCACCACCTAATCTTCCAACCCCCTAACACAACCCCCTAAACCCTTCTCCCCAGGGTCCATTGTGACACCCTGGGGATCCCCCTTGTCCCCAGGGCCCATTGTGAAACCATGGGGGACCCCCTTCTCACTGAGGACCCATTGTGACACCATGGGGACCTCCCCTTGTCCTCAGGGCCCATTGTGACATCCTGGGGACTCCCCTTTGTCCCCAGGGCCAATTGTGACATCCCAGGACCCCCCTTTGTCCCCAGGGCCCATTGTGACAGGGTGGAGATCCCCCTTGTCCCCAGGCCTGTTGTGATATCCCAGGACTCCCCATTGTCCCCAGGGCCCATTGTGACACCTTGGGGACCCCCCTTGTCCTAAGGGCCCATTGTGACATCCTGGGGATCCCCTTTGTCCCCAGGGCCCATTGTGGCACCATGGGGACCCCCTTTGTCCCCCGGGCCAATTGTGACATCCCAGGACCCCCCTTTGCCCCAGGGCACATTGTGATAGGGTGGAGATCCCCCTTGTCCCCAGGCCTGTTGTGATGTCCCAGGACTCCCCATTGTCCCCAGGGCCCATTGTGACACCTTGGGGACCCCCCTTGTCCTAAGGGCCCATTGTGACATCCTGGTGACCCCCTTGTCCCCAGGGCCCATAGTGAAGTCCCAGGACCCCCTTTGTACCCAGGGCCCATTGTGACATCCTGGGGACCCCCTTGTCCCCAGGACCCATTGTGACATCTTGGGGACCGCCCCTTGTCCCCAGGGCCCATAGTGAAGTCCCAGGACCCCCTTTGTCCCCAGGGCCCATTGTGACATCCTGGGGACCCCCCTTGTCACTGGGGACCCATTGTAACACTATGGGGACCCCCCCTTGTCCCCAGAGCCCATTGTGACATCCTGGGGACCCCCTTTTTCCCCAGGACCCATTGTGGCACCATTGGGACCCCCTTTGTCACTGGGGCCCATTGTGACGTCCTGGGGACCCCCTTTGTCCCCAGGGCCCATTGTGACATCCCCGGATCCCCCATTGTCCCCAGAGCCCATTGTGACATCCTGGGGACCCCCATTGTCCACAGGGCCCATTGTGACATTCAGGGGACAGCCTTTGTCCCTAGGGCCCATTGTGACACCGTCGGGACCCCCGTTGTCCCCAGGGCCCATTGTGACATCCCAGGACCCCCCATTGTCTCCAGGGCCCATTGTGACATACTGGGGACTCCCCTTTGTCCCCAGCGCCCATTGTGACACCGTGGGGACCCCCTTTGTCCCCAGGGCCCATTGTGGCATCTAAGGACCCCCCAATTGTGCCCAGGGTTCATTCTAACATATCAGGATGTCCCATTGTCCCCAGGGCCCATTGTGACGTCCCAGGACCCCCCGTCATCCCCAGGGCCCATTGTGTCATCCTGGGGACCTCCTTTGTCCCCAGAGCCCATTGTGACATCCTGGGGAACCCGTTGTCCCCAGGGCCCATTGTGACGTCCCAGGACCCCCCTTTGTCCCCAGGGTCCATTGTGAAATCCTGGGGACCCCTCTTTGTCCCCACGGCCCACTGTGAGATCCTGGGGACCCCCTTGTCCCCAGGGCCCATTTTGAAACCGTGGGTATCCCCCTTGTCCCCAGGGCCCATTGTGACATCCTGAGGACCCCCTTTGTCCCCAGGGCCCATTGTGACACCGTGGAGACCCCCTTTGTCCCCAGGGCCCATTGTGACAACCTGGGGACCCCCTTTGTCCTCAGGGCCCATTGTGACACCGTGGGGACCCCCTTGTTCCCCAGGGCCCATTGTGACAACCTGGGGACCCCCTTTGTCCCCAGGGCCCATTGTGACATCCCAGGACCCCCTTTGTCCCCAGCCCCATTGTGACATCCAAGGGACCCCCCTTTGTCCCTAGGGACCATTGTGACATTCCAGGACCCCCCATTGTCCCCAGAGCCCATTGTGATATCCAGGGCACCATCCTTGATCCGCAGGGCCCATTGTGACGTCCCAGGACCCCCCTTTGTCCCCAGAGCCCATTGTGACATCCCAGGACCCCACTTTATACTGAAGGCCCATTGTGACATCCTGGGGACCCCCTTTGTCCCCAGGGCCCATTGTGACATTCGGGGGACAGCCTTTGTCCCAAGGGCCCATTGTGACACCTTTGGAATCCCCGTTGTCCACAGAGCCCATTGTGACATCCTGGGAACCCCCTTTGTGCCCAGGGCCCATTGTGACATTTCAGGACCCCACTTTGTCCCCAGGGCCCATTGTGACATCCTGGAGACGCCCTTTGTCCCCAGAGCCCGTTGTGACATCTAAGGACCCCCCAATTGTGCCCAGGGCTCATTGTGACATTCCAGGACCCCCCCATTGTCCCCAGGGCCCATTGTGACGTCCCAGGCCCCCCCTTTGTCCCCAGGGTCCATTGTGAGATCCTGGGGACCCCCCTTTGTCCCTAGGGCCCGTTGTGACATCCTGGGGACCTCGTTTGTCACTAGGGTCCATTGTGGCACCATGGGGATGCCCTTTGTCCCCAGGACCCATTGTGACATCCTGGGCACCCCCTTTGTCCCCAGGGCCTATTGTGACAGGGTGGGGACTCCCTTTGTCCCTAGGGCCCATTGTGACATCCTGGGGACCCCCCTTTGTCCCCAAGGCCCATTGTGATAGGGTGGGGAACCCCTTTGTCTCCAGGGCACATTGTGCCATCCTGGGGACCCCACTTTGTTCCCAGGACCCATTGTGATGTCCACAATGGCCCCGTTGTCCCAAGGGGTCATTGTGACATCCTGGGGACCTCCTTTGTCCCCAGGGCCCATTGTGACATCCCAGGACCCTCCATTTTTCCAAGAGCCCATTGTGACATCCTGGCGACCCCGCTTTTTCCTCAGGGCCCATTATGGCACCATGGGGAGCCCCTCTGTCTCCAGGGCCCATTGTGACATTTAGGGGACTCCTCTTTGTCCCCAGGGCCCATTGTGACATCCCAGGATCCCCCAATTGTCTCCAGGGCCCATTGTGATATCCTCGGGACCCCCCTTTGTCCCCAGGGCCCATTGTGACACCGTGGGTACCCTGCTTGTCCCCAGGGCTCATTGTGCATCCTGGGGATCCCCCGTTGTCCCAGGTCCCATTGTGACATCCCAGGACCCCCCTTTTTCCCCAGGGCCCATTGTGACACCGTGGGGACCCCCTGTTTTCCCCAGGGCCCATTGTGACATCTGGTGGACCCCCTTGTCCCCAGAGCCCATTATCACATCCTTGGGACCCCTGTGTGCCCAGGGCCCATTGTGACGTCCTAGGACCTCCCTTTGTCCCCAGGGCCCATCGTGGAACCGTGGGGACCCTCCTTGTCACTAGGGCCCATTGTGACACCATGGGGACCACCCCTTTCTCCCCAGTGCCCATTGTGACATCCTGGGGACCCCACTTGTCCCCAGAGCCCATTATCACATCCTTGGGACCCCTGTGTCCCCAGGGCCCATTGTGACGTCCCAGGACCCCCCATTGTCCCCAGGGTGCATTGTGACACCGTGGGGACCCCCTCTGTCCCCAGAGCCCATTGTGAGATCCTGGGGAGCCCCCTTTGTCCCCAGGGCCCATTGTGACATTTCTGGACCCCCCACTGTCTCCAGGGCCCATTGTGAACATCCTGGGGACCCCTCTTTGTCCCCAGGGCCCATTGTGACACCCTGGGCTGCCCCGTATGTCACCAGGGCCCATTTTGACACCGTGGGGACCCCCTGTTGTCCTCAGGGCCCATTGTGACATCCCAGGACCCCCAATTGTCCCCAGGGCCCATTGTGACACCATGGGGAACCCTCTTGTCACTGGGGACGCATTGTGACACAATGGGGACCCCACCTTTGTCTCAAGTGCCCATTGTGATATCCTGGGGACCCCCTTTATCCCCAGGACCCATTGTGATGTCCCAGGACCCCATTTGTCCCCAGGGCCCATTGTGACATCCCAGGGCCCCACTTTGTCCCCAGGGCCCATTGTTACAGGGTGGGACCCCCCTTGTCCCCAGGGCCCATTGTGACATCCTGGTGACTCCCTTTGTCCCCAGGGCCCATTGTGGCACCATGGGGACCCTCTTTGTCACTGGGGCCCATTGTGACATCCCAGGACCCCACTTTGTCTTAGAAGGTCACTAATCGGACTACTGGTACATCCTGACTCTGCTTTCTCAATAAACATTGAAGAACACCTGGGGTTTGTTTGCTCCAAGGGAAAACTTCCCTCCCACGGTTCCTGGTTCCCGGTCCTGTTTCCCGGTCCGGTTTGGCTTCGCTATCAGAACAGCTGCTGCCTCCACAGCCGCGCTCAAAGTCCCCGTTGTGACACCGGAATGGCGGGAGAAGGGGGGTGGCGGGGGCGGCAGCGGCGGCTCATCCGGCGGCAGCGGCGGCGATTGGGGGTGGGCAGACGGGGCTGGGCGGACAAGCGGCGGCTCCTGCGGCTCCTCAGGCAGCGACAGCAGCAGCGATCGGGGGGACGTGGGGGGGCGGAAAAGCGGCGGCTGCTGCGGCTCCTCAGGCAGCGACAGCAGCAGCGATCGGGGGGACGTGGGGGGGCGGACAAGCGGCGGCTCCTGCGGCTCCTCAGGCAGCGACAGCAGCAGCGATCGGGGGACGTGGGGGGGCGGAAAAGCGGCGGCTCCTGCGGCTCCTCAGGCAGCGACAGCAGCAGCGATCGGGGGAACGTGGGGGGGCGGACAAGCAGCGCCTCCTCCGGCCGCGGCCAGGACGTGGCTTCGCCGGCACCGGGGCCCGAGACCGCGCGCTGTGGGGCTGCGGGGCGGGTGTGGGGCCGGGGGGCTCCGGGGGTCCGAATAGTGACCTTCTAAGACAAAGTGGAGTCCTGGGATGTCACAATGGGCCCCAGTGACAAAGAGGGTCCCCATGGTGCCACAATGGGCCCTGGGAACAAAGAGGGGTCCCCTGAATGTCACAATGGTCCCTGGGGACAAGGGGGGTCCCACCCTGTAGTAATGGGCCCTGGGGACAAACTGGGGTCCTGGGATGTCACAATGGGCCCTGGGGACAAACAGGGTGCCCAGGATGTCATAATGGGCCCAGGGGACAAAGAGGAGTCCCCAGGATGTCACATTAGGCCCTGGGGGAAAGGGGGGTCCCCAGGATGTCACAATGGCCTCTGGGGACTATGAGGGGTCCTGGGACGTCACAATGGGTCCTGGGGATAAAGGAGGTCCCCAGGATGTCACAATAGACCCTGGGGACAAGGGGGGTCTCCAGGATGTCACAATGGGCACCTGAGACAAAGGGGGGGTCCCCATTGTGTCACAATGCATCCCCAGTGACAAGGGGGTTCCCCATGGTGTCACAATGGGCCTTGGGGACAATTGGGGGTCCTGGGATGTCACTATGGGCCCTGGGGACAAAGGGAGGTTGCCAGGATGTCACTATGGGCCCTGGGGACAATGAGGGGTTCTGGGACGGCACAATGGGCCCTGGGCACAACTGGGGGGTCCTTAGATGGGGGGTCCTTATGTGGGGGGTGATGGTTAAAGTGTAAGTATGGAGAAGCTTGGCAGATTGATTATATTACACTTCCACAAACACGTCAAGGTAAGCGTTATGTACTTACAATGGTGGAAGCAACCACTGGATGGTTGGAAACATCTGCCGTACCTCATGCTACAGCCCGAAATACCATCTTGGGCCTTGAGAAGCAAGTCCTTTGGCGGCACGGTACGCCAGAAAGAATTGAATCAGACTATGGTACTCATTTCAAAAACAGTATTATAGATAATTGGGCCAAAGAACATGGTATTGAGTGGGTGTATCATATTCCATATCATGCACCAGCCTCTGGGAAAATTGAAAGGTGCAATGGTTTGTTAAAAACTACACTAAAGGCACTGGGTGGTGGAACCTTTAAAAACTGGGATTCACATTTAGCAAAAGCCACTTGGTTGGGCAACACTAGGGGATCAACCAATCGAGCCGGGCCTGCCCAATCAGAAATTCTATGGACTGTAGAAGGAGATAAAGTCCCTGTAGTACACATGAAAAATATGTTAGGATAGGCAGTCTGGGTTCCTCCTGCATCGGGCACAGGCAAAGCCCATTCGTGGGATTGTTTTTGCCCAGGGACCTGGCAGCACCTGGTGGGTGATGCTTAAGGATGGAGAAGTTCGGTGTGTACCTCAAGGGGATTTGATTTTAGGTGAAAATACTCAATACTGAACTGCATGATGTGAATTGCCGCACTAACAATGTTTAATAAGTGTCTTTCAGATCAAGACAATGGTGATGAAACCAGCGCTGGCTTCTTCGAGTGGTGCCCGACACCTTCTTGGAAGTTGGTGTCCTTAACCCACCAACAGGGGTCATGAGATGCACTTGGACCATTTTCCCTGCCCTGGGAGACTGTGGTGACAAAATGAACTTAATGAACTTTTCAAAGGATGGTCCACTGATTAATTACTCCTGTGTATATATGTACATATGTATATATATATATATATATATATATATATATAGTAGTAGTGATTAATTAGATTGTATTGATAGATTGTATTGATAAGGTTTAAGTATTCAGTGAATGTCATATTATAAGGGGTGGAATGTCCTGGTTTTGTTAAAAACAAGTTTCTCTTCTAGTGAATTTGCCTGTCAGCTAAAGTCTTCATATTAGCTGCATTTTCCTGGAGAACCCGACACATGTTTTGGTTAAACCTAGCAAGGGAATGCAAACTTATTGATAAGCACGGATGGACATCTCGCGAGAGGGGCAACGAGAAACTGGTGATCGAGAGACTGACCAACGGTGTATAACATTCCATTCACGTGAATACTTCATATAAAAGTGGGAGATCACGAGGATCTCAGCCCTTTGCCCTTTTTCCCTTTTTTCCTCATGGCTGACATTAGGAGAGGACCTTGCTGGTCGTCCCTGCGAACTGAGGCCTAGTGAGAGACTGAATCCAGCTCCGGTTGGCTACAGAGTCTAATCCAGGACTTTGGGTGCTGGCTCTGCAGTTGCTGAGACTTACAAGATTGGTTTTGTATATTTTGTATTATTTTCTCTATTCTTATTAGTAGCATTAGTAAAACATCTTTAACTTTTCCAACTCTCTTCTCTCTGTCCTTCTTTCCCTCCCGATCACCTGTCCTGAGTGGGAAGGGGGGAGAGGGAGGGGCAAAAGGGGGAAGTGGGGGGGAGAGGAGGTTAACAATACATCTGCCAGGGTTTGATTGTCACCCCGCAATCCTAACCCTCGACAGATAATTGGCGCCCAACGTGGGGCAAGAGAAGGGGGTAAATTTGGAGATTTTTGGCTTTTCTACTGCTCTGACGTACCTTCCAATTTTCTTGGCACGGTGCCAACTCATAGAGTTGTGATACTCGCGCGTGGGTTTGCTTTGGATATTATTTAGTGGTATTAAGGCAAAGTGAATTACATTGATTTAAAGATGTTATGGCAAAAGTTGTATCACAGTATCACAGTATGTTTGGGATTGGAAGGGACCTCAAAAGCTCATCCAGTCCAATCCCCCTGCTGGAGCAGGAACGCCTAGGTGAGGTCGCACAGGAATGTGTCCAGGCGGGTTTGAATGTCTCCAGGGAAGGAGACTCCACAACCCCCCTGGGCAGCCTGTTCCAGTGCTCTGTTACCCTCACTGAGAAGAAATTATTTCTCAAATTTAAGTGGAACCTCTTGTGTTCCAGCTTGATCCCATTGCCCCTTGTCCTATCATTGTTTGCCACTGAGAAGAGCCTGACTCCGTCCTCGTGGCACTCACCCTTTATATATTTATAAACATTAATAAGGTCACCCCTCAGTCTCCTCTTCTCCAAACTAAAGAGCCCCAGCTCCCTCAGCCTTTCTTCATAAGGGAGATGCTCCACTCCCTTAATCATCTTTGTTGCCCTACGCTGGACCCTCTCCAGCAGATCCCTGTCTTTCTGGAACTGAGGGGCCCAGAACTGGACACAATATTCCAGATGGGGTCTCACCAGGGTGGAGTAGAGGGGAAGGAGGACCTCTCTCGATCTGCTGACCACCCCCCTTGTAATACACCCAAGGATGCCATTGGCCTTCCTGGCCACAAGGGCCCAGTGCTGGCTCATGGTCATCCTGTTGTCCACCAGGACCCCCAGGTCCCTTTCCCCTACACTGCTCTCTAATAGGTCATGCCCCAACCTATACTGGAACTTGGGATTGTTCCTGCCCAGATGCAGGACTCTACACTTTCCCTTGTTAAATTCCATCAGGTTATCCCCCGCCCAACTCTCCAGCCTGTCCAGGTCCCGCTGGATGGCGGCACAGCCTTCTGGTGTGTCAGCCACTCCTCCCAGCTTAGTGTCATCAGCAAACTTGCTGATAGTACACTCAATTCCCTCCTCTAAATCGTTAATGGATATATTGAATAACATTGGCCCCAGTACTGACCCCTGAGGCACTCCACTAGATACTGGCCTCCAACTGGACTCCGCACCATTGACCACCACTCTCTGGCTTCTCTCATTAAGCCAGTTTGCAACCCACCTCACTACTCTATTGTCGAGACCACACCTCCTCAATTTAGCTGTGAGGATGCTGTGAGGGACTGTGTCAAAGGCTTTACTGAAGTCAAGGTAGACCACATCCACCGCTCTGCCATCATCCATCCACCTTGGTACATTCTCATAAAAGGCTATGAGGTTGGTCAAGCATGACTTACCCTTGGTAAAGCCATGCTGACTGCCCCTAATGACCCTCTTATCCCTGATGTGCCTTGAGATGGCACCAAGGATAAGCTGTTCCATTACTTTCCCAGGGACAGAGGTGAGGCTGACTGGTCTATAATTACCCGGGTCCTCCTTCTTGCCCTTTTTAAAGACTGGAGTGACATTTGCTTTCCTCCAATCCTCGGGCACCTCTCCCGTTTCCCAAGACTTGGCAAAAATGATGGATAGCGGTCTAGCAATGACTTCAGCCAGCTCCCTCAGCACCCGCGGATGCATCCCATCTGGACCCATGGATTTATGGATGTCCAGACTACTTAATTGTTCCCTAACCCAGTCCTCATCGACTAAAGCAAACTCCTCCATTAACCTGGCTTCATCCGGGGTCTCAGGGGTACAGGGTTCCCCAGGACAGCCTCCAGCAGAGTAGACAGAGACAAAGGCGGCATTCAGCAATTCTGCCTTCTCTGTGTCTTCTGCCACCAGGGCACCCACCTCATTCATCAGTGGGCCTACATTGCCTCTGGTATTAGTTTTATCTGCTATGTATTTGAAAAAGTTCTTCTTGCTGTCCTTGACCCCTCTCGCCAGCTGTAATTCTAAGGAGGCCTTGGCTACCCTAGCTGCCTTCCTGCATCCTCTATCAGCAGCCTTATATTCCTCCCAAGTGGCCAGTCCCTGCTTCCATGACCTGTAAACTCGCCTCTTCTGCTTGAGCATACCCAACAGATCCCTATTCAACCACGCAGGCCTTCTGACTCGCTTCCTCGACTTCCTACGTGTGGGGATGCTCTGATCCTGAGCATGGAAGAAGCAATCTCTGAATGCAATCCAGCTCTCTTGGGCCCCTTTTCCTTCAAGCAGTCTTGCCCATGGGATTTCCCCCAGCAATTGCTTGAAAAGGTCGAAATTAGCCCTGCCAAAGTCCAGGGTTGCAATTCTACTTGCTATTCTGTTCCTGCCACACGAGATGCTGAACTCCACCATCTCGTGGTCACTGCAACCCAGGCAGCCCTCGACCTTTACTGCTTCGACCAGACCCTCTTTGTTAGTGAGGATGAGATCCAGCAGTGTACCTCTCCTGGTGGGCTCCTCCACCATCTGCATGAGGAAGTTATCATCAATGCACTGGAGGAACCTCCTGGACTGTGGCTGGCTGGCTGAATGGTCCTTCCAGCAAACATCAGGGAAGTTAAAATCACCCACAACAACCAGGGCCTGTGACTGTGAGGCCACTCTCAGCTGCGCATAGAAGGCCTCATCAACTTCCTCAGTCTGATCTGGTGGCCTGTAATAGACACCTACAACAGTATCACCCCTGCCAGCCTGTCCCTTGATCCTGACCCATACACTCTCAACTCGTTCCTCATCCGCTCCTGGGCAGAATTTAGTACATTGCAGTTGCTCTCTCACATAGAGAACAACTCCACCACCACGCCTGGCTGGCCTGTCTTTCCTGAAAAGGGCGTAGCCATCCATGACCACATTCCAGTCATGTGAACTGTCCCACCACGTTTCTGTAATTGCCACCAGATCATAATCTCCCGACCGAACATAGGATTCTAACTCCTCCTGCTTATTCCCCATGCT